>NW_026570319.1:0-527856 GCF_019649055.1 Paramacrobiotus metropolitanus | reverse complement strand
TCGGAAGACGAAGAACAGACCTACGATGTCCGACTAACCACGGCATTGCGGACTATAGTTCACACAGAATTTATAGTCGAGCAACCGGAACAAACCGAACAACAGCCAGTCGACTCGAACAACAGGAGGAACTCGACCAACAGGCTTTGTGGGAATTCGGAGGAGGTAAAACCGGAGGAAGACGATTACCGACCTCCAACCATAGTCGTCCAGCAGTTGTCAACCGAACAACCGACCTTGGCTAACAACCAGCAGAAGTCGGAGCACTTCAACACATGGAAGGCACGAGTTGCCAAAGTAACGACGATCGAGGAGCTGGACCTGGACAACAAATGCCCAGAAGTCCACCACCTAAAGCTGGATCCCCTACGTAGAGACAAAGCGCTAGACCGACAAGTCGTCTTCAACAGCGAGCGAGTCTCTCTCCCAGCATGGTCAACATGTTCGATAAAGGTACGGACGGCCAAACCAATGGATCCGAGAAGACCAATTTACTTCTCTACCCTACAACAGGTAGTCCGACCTATTCGGCCAATCGAAGCCAAGATCGACATCCGACCGACCAACGACACGGCCTGGATAAACATTCAGAACACGACTCACCAAACAAAGGTGCTGAAGAAAGGTGTTCGACTCGGACATATGCAATACGCTGACGTCTATGAACCGGAAATCAACAATGCATTCGTCGAATGGGAACTCCCACACAGAGTGGCGAAGACTTGGCCCCCGACTCGGGAAGTGAAGCCAAAACCCCAATTCGAAGTTTTCGAGGCAACAGGAGTTCGAGCCCAACGGAAGGTCAAACTCATCCCTCGAGCCGTAACCATGGTAGAAGTCGTCCTGGACGTACCGGTATCCAAGGACCAGAAATTGATGTACCTCGGTGAATCCGACCCCAAACGAGACGGAGTCGAATTCATGGACGGCGTAACCAAGCATGATGGGAAACGATTCACCGTCATGGTGGCAAACCACACTCATCGGGAGGTAACCTTACGCAAAGGTGCCCCGATGGGTCGAGCTGAAGCATTTACAATGATGACGGACGACCAGAAAGTCGAAGAGGCACGAGTCAACGGCTGAAGACAGAGGAGTCCCAGGAGGGAGCGAAGAAGAATCATCGACTCCATGAACTTCGGTAAAAACTTAACCGACGAGCAACTAGCCAAACTGAAGGCCGTTGCATGGGATTACCGGACCGTATTTCCGACCTCGAAGAAACCTTACGGAGACGTCAAAGGGGTAACACATACCATTGATGTCCAAGGTGCACAGCCGATTAAGATGAACCCCACCAGGACAAGCTGGAAGGGACGTGAATTCATCCAAAAACACGTGCAAGAGATGCTCGACCAAGGAGTCATCGAACCGTCATCGGCTGCATGGAGCTTCCCCGTCGTCTTAGCCGCGAAACGGAACGGAGACGGCACGGTAGGAACACGCTTCTGCATCAACTATATCAAGTTGAATGCCGTCACGAAAAACAACTACCCACTACCGAACCCGGACGAGCTACTGGACCGATGTGCCGGAATGGAATACTACGGCAAGGTAGACTGCCAGTCCGGCTTTTGGCAAATTCCCATGGACGAACAATCCAAAGACTACACGACCTTCGTAACACCCGAAGGCATGTGGCGATTTAACCGTATGCCGTTTGGAGTCTGCAACGGACCAGCAACTTTCCAAATGCATATGGATAAAATTACGGCATCAGCTCGGAAGAAAGGTGTATTCGCCTACATTGACGACATCATCTTCTTCGGCAAAACGTTCGAAGACTTCCTTAGAGGCTTTCCGAGCAACTCTCGAATGCCTCCGCGATGCTGGATTTACGGTCAAACCCTCCAAATGTGAGGTCGGAACGGACAGACTGCTGTTCCTGGGACATGTTCTTAGTAAAAACGGAGTCCAGACCGACGATGAGAAAGTGGCCTGTATCGCAGAACAAAGCTGCCCGAGAACTGAACGGCAACTTAGGTCGTTCCTCGGACTGGCCAACTACTACCGGAAATTCATCCGAGGATACGCTCAGAAGACTGCAAAGATGTATGAGCTCTTACGGAAGGACAAGAACATCAAGCTCGATTGGACGGAAGCCCACACGGCCGAGTTCAACGACATCAAGAAGGCGCTAACCGAAGCACCTGTACTGGCGAAGTTCGACCCGACCAAGAAGACCGTCATCGAATGGGACGCAAGCGGAGCCGGACTTGGCGCGGTGATCTCACAAGACGATCATCCAATAGCCTACGCCAGTCGAGTCCTACGTGGACCGGAACTCAATTATGGAGTCACCGAATGGGAATGTTTGGCCGTGGTATGGGCCGTGCAGAAATTTAAGCACTTCATCGACCACGGACCATTCACCGTAAGGACGGATCATCGAGCACTGCAGAATCTGCTCCGATGCGAGTCGAACCGACCTGGCATCAACCCTCGACTAACGAGATGGGCACTGGCTTTACAAGGACGGGACATAACCATCGAGTATAAGCCAGGAGTTTTCTGCGACAATGCGGACGCCCTGTCGAGATGGCCACTCGAACGTAGTGACGACAAAGATCCACACGAAGAGTTGGACCAAGTCCCCAACTTCGAGGACTTCAAGGACGAAATCAAGGTCTGCACAATACGGACTCTTAGACGTCTGAAGGCAAATGCCTCAAAGAAAAGGAAGAAGGATCTGAAGGAACCACCGAAAATCCCCCTTCCACCGGTTCTACCAGGATGCAATGTCATAACCGACTGGGACGACTTGAGTACCACAGAGGTCCGAGTCATTAACATCCCAGCATCGGAGACACCTGAACCGACTATTCGGACCGTCAACACGGCGGAAGATGACGAGTTGGAAGTCGAAAAGACACTCCCACCTCCACCCGAACCGAACGTAGAACTTCGGAAAGCGCAGTTGCGAGACCCACAACTACGCAAAATCATTGATGAACTGGAACACCCAGAGAACCTTGACCATAAGTCGCAACATCTGGAACATTACCAGATGGCGCAAGGAGTCTTGTACAGACTGAAGACCATCAACACAAAGTTGGAACGGTGCTTCGTCGTACCACTCTTTATGCGAAATCAAATCATCCGATCACTCCACGATGGAAAAACCGGAAACCATTTCGGACGGGAGAAGACGATCGAAGCGCTGAAGCTGCGTTACTATTGGCCACGGATGAACACCGATGCCATCGCCTACATTGAGAAATGCCGACAGTGCATCATGACCAATAAGCAACGACGCCCACCACCTGGTAAACTCCAGAAGATGGAAGTCGGTGAAGCCTGGTACCGCATCTATGCGGACTTCAAAGGTCCTCTTCCTCGAACGGAGACGAAGGGATACCAGTATATCGCAGTGGTAACCGACCAGCTGACGAAGTTCACCGTAGCTCGGGCAACAAAGACGAATACCGCGAGGGAATTCGAACGGTTCTTCGTCAAAGATGTCCTTTTGAAGTACGGAATGCCGACCTTCATCCACTCGGACAGAGGGACACACTTTACAGCGAGGACGTTCGCTAAGGTCGCACGGATCTTCGGCATCCAACATACGCTCGGAACTGCCCACCATCCGGAAGGACAAGGACAAGTCGAACGGCAAATGCAAACGATTTGGGACGGAATTAGGAAGTTCTGCGACGTAAAGACGGACACCGATGGCACAGAGCCTTGGATTATGTCGTCTGCGGAATGAACCGAGCCGTCCACGCCGCGACTAAGTTCTCACCGTTCTACATGTTGTATGGTCGACAAATGACCATGCCACAGGACATAGTGGCCGGAACGAATACACCGGAAACCTTTACGGATAAAGAACAATATATCCGACGGATAAAAGAACGACTTCAACGCTCGCACGAGATTGCTCGCATCAACATTGATGAAGCATTCGAACGGAACGCCGAGCATTACAATAAGAAGAAGTCGAGTCCGACCTTCAAACCGAGGGACAAGGTAACGGTGGAATTCCCGACCAAGGACCCAGCTCGGAAGGAACGCTATGATGGAGTTTGGACGGTCATCAACTATGTTGGCCCGAACAACTTGCTCCTCCGATGCGAAGACGGACGTGAAGATACGGTAGCCGTCGACCGAGTTAAACATTGCCGAGTCGAGACAAGTCGACCAGCAACTCGGTCAACTGGCCCGGTAGCCGACCCGACAGAAGGGAAAGCTACTCGCAAGCCGAAGAAAAAAACGGAAGAAACCGTTGCAAATCCTTCGAATCCGACCAACGATGCGGATAAAACCGAACCGAAGGTGAAGAATAAGCGAGGTCGACCTCGGAAGAAACCTCCGACCGACTTCGAGACACCTGCACTGAAGGAACTTCAGAAGCAAGATGTGATAGCTGCCGACCCAGCACCGACCTCGGAGGAAGTCGACGAGCACAAAGCTCAGCCGACCACCGAGCAGCCGAAGAAGTCGGATGACAAGTCGGAAACGCCGGTCCAGCCAGCCAACCAACTAACAGAGGAACCGAAGTCGGCAACAAAGCCAGCTCGGAAAAGAGGACGGTAAAGAAAACCGACTCGTCGGCACCGACCACAGAGGCCGTTGTAGCCGACTCGGCAGTCCAACCGACCAAGCCAAAACGCAAGTATACAAAGCGGAAGGTCGACTTACCTAGTACACCGGCGCCGACCACGGAAGTCGTAGCAGCCGACCAGGCAGTCGAACCGACTAAGCCGAAGCGGAAGTACGGTACAGTCAAGAAACCGAGGCTAACGGCACAACAGATGCTGGAGGAAACAGAAGTCGCTGAAGATGAAGCCCATAAGGAAATCCTCGAACGAATTACCGAAGGACGGGCGGACTCGGAGAAACCAGTCAAAACAGCAAAACCTAAGACACCCAAAACAGCAGTCACAACAGAACAGACTCAGTCATAGGGCCATAGGCGTAAAACTTAGAAAAAGTTTTAGGTAGCTTAACAGTAGCTAGATATAGATGGACCTTTGGTGTCGAAATGGAACCTCTTCAGTTGACCGGAACATCTTCAGTTGAATGTACGGGAGTTGGTAGAATTCTAACGCGCCGTATTTCCTTTCCTTGACAGCAAGCAACAATGTCAGGCCGTCACCGACACGACCCACCTTCCAGCGGATCTAACAGCGGACGTAGTGGCAGCGGATCGAACCGATCTCAGCCCTACCCGGCTCATCGCTCGACATCGCGATCGGATAATTCGCGGTCGGCCACACAGACGCCTTTACCGCAGGTAAACAATCCTCAAGCTAACGCAACGGCTAATGTTTTAGCAGGTCTTACGGTCGGGTCCCAACGTGGAGCGATACCGCCGCAGGTTTTGCCGCCGAACACAGCAGTCGACACCACAGGCTGTCTGTGGAACCTCGGTACTGGAACGAGTCAAACGACTCCGGTAACGGCAACAGACCTACATGGTCAAATGCCACCGTATCAGTGGTCGGCACCAACAACAATAGTCGGACCGACCAGCTCGGCATCAACAATGATGACCGGAGCAGCTTACCCGTCACCGACAATGGTGTCAGGGATAGCAAATACGCCCGCAACGGTCTACATGGTGCCCACAATGGCGCCAGGGACGGCTAACATAGCCGGTCCGATCTACACGACGCCCACATTGGCGCCGAGTAGTTTCCCATACACTCCACCGGCGATGCGATTTGCATCAATCCCGCCAACGTCAGGAATACCACCCCCACAAATCGCAACGATCAGCATGGTCAACCCGGATGGCACACTTTCGCCACCAAGGCCGATATTGCTTACGCCACCGACTTCGCCGACTCATTTTCGACCACCTGGACAACAAAGTTCCTGGATGGATCCGAACGCGACGACTCACTTAATGAACCGGCTGAATCAGCACAGAAGTCAGGTCGGAGGACAGAGCCAACAAGTGCCTGTTTCGACGACGGCCACACAGGTCGTAACGTCGATGCCTCCACCTTTGGTGGTCGTCCAAGAAATTAACACCAACGGAAGGACCGACGAGGAACTCCGCCAACAAGCGAAATTGGCTCGTGCTCACATAGACACGATTAGCCACGCGTTGACGCAGACTTCGCAGATGGATCCAAGCCACGCCGACTATCGAGCGGCACTATTAAATCAGCTCTCTTATAATGAGACACGGCTGAACGAGGCTACCAAGACGCTCTATCAAAGGGAACAGCAATCCCTCCGAATCTGCCAGCAGGCAGTAGCCCGGAATGTGGCCCAGAGACTGGGAGACCCAGAACCAGACCCTTTCTCGATAACCACACAGGTTGTCGTACCGACGTCCCAGCCAACTCCGTCGACCTCGGAAGGCCAACAAGTGCCTGGCCGAACACCGTCGTTGGAGATCGGAAAACTCCGCGTCCAGAAGGAGGAGGCCATTAAGAAGGCAATTAAACTCAGAATGAGTTATTCAAAAACCCCCCATACATCGGAGAACTACTCGGCCGAGATGGGAAGGATAGACCGAGAGGAACAACAATGTACCGATCAGGCCGCTCATCTCGAAAGGAAGATACGAGCCGAGGAACAGAACTTGCGCTCGTCCGGAGTCTCAGCACCGACCACACAGGCGGTGATTGATGAAGAAATCCGGTTGGCTCGGCTGGACGCTCTAGCACAAAAACGCAACGAATACCTCCACAGGATCGACGAGGCGAAGCGACGCCTGCCCACACTCGATCCGACCGAGGAACATCATCATCGAATTCTCCAGAGCAATCTCGAACTGATTGACCACTGGACAAAGAAATACATGGAGCAAGAGAATGAAATCCGAGCTCTCCAGCCGACGACGACCCAACAAGCGGCCGTCCCAACGAGTCAACCCCAACCAACAATAGCGGTGAATGTAGGCTCGGATATGCCACCTATCATGGTCCCATTCCCATCGCTGAATCCGGTACAGCAAGTCCGACAAGGACCACCTGTAGAACCTCTCCCAACACTGCAGGAGCTAAGGGATCTTCTCCGGATGACTAACATAGTCATCGGACGAATTGACGCGGTACTAGAAGATACTCCCAAAGGAACTCCGGAAGCCATTAACCTTAACGGCGACCGAGCGGTTATCGCAACGCACACACAGTGGTTGCGACCGTACTTGAACACCGGTATGCCGACGGAATTGGCCTTGCTGACAGCAATTGGTAACAGGATGAGGAATGCTCGCAACAGAGCCGAGCGATACCCCCAGTTGATTCAGAATCTGGAAGCGGCCGAACGGAGGTCGGATGCAGTGAGAGTACTTACACCGGAGCAGATCCAACCAATCCTCGTTAGGGGAGAACGACTCCTCGACCACTGGAGGATGACACCACAGACCCAGACGACTGTGGACGGGACAGCCACTAGAATCAGCGCCCTTCACACAAGTCTCCGGATAGCTGGACGACTCACAGCACCAGGATACCCGGCCACAGACGACCAGGCCGTACGGCTGAACCAACACGTTCGACGGATACAACAGATGATCCAGAGCGACCCACAAGGTGCCGAACAACAAGTTCCGTCCTATCACGTAATGACAGCTCAAATCGCAGCGGACGGCCAGCCGACAGAAGCTTGGAAGGCGATTCTCATAGGCAAACAGACCATTCAACACATCTACGACCACGCCTGGCCGGGAAGCCTCGACTTCAAGTTTAATAAGATTAACGATCTCATAACCGACATAAAGTCGGTCGGGGATCTGATGAAGTCTGGTACGCCTACCACAAAGGAGGATAAGAACCGACTTCGAGCAGCTATAGGCCGTATAGACAGGGCTGGTTGGTCAGAGAAGTTTCCGACCTCCAACACGGAAGGATCGATGACGATTCCGGGAGACACCAGGATTTCACCGATATCGTCACCACCGCCGGCAACCACACAGGTCGTCAGCGGGACACAATCACTGGACCCCCAGGTACCTAACTCGGAACGCATCCGAAGATTGGCCGAACTGAAAAAGGAGCGGGAGGATGTCATCGCCCAGTCGAACGAAACTAGGCAAAGGATGGCTACTCTTCCAACAGGGGACGATAGCCACCCTCAAGAATTCCAAGCTTTACTCGACCAGTACAAACAACTGTACAATTGGCACACCGACTTGGACAGACGTATCCAGTCGGAGGAACAGCAAGTCCACCTTGCCTCAGTTTTAACGCCAACAACGACCACACAGGCCGTAACGTTGACGACCCTGGCAAGCGACACAGTCATCGCCCAGGGCAGAATTGCCATACAAGAGGCAGAAGACGTCCTGAAACGGATTCAGCAGCGCGCTGAGAAGGGATTCGAGCCGAACGCCCAGAAGACAATCTCTGAATTCACCACTCACATACAACTTGTGAGAAACCTGATACAATCAGGCGTGATTGAACCGGGAGTCCATTCCCAACTTGTCCAGAACGGCATAAACCAGCTGCGGGACTATAGCCGAAGTCAACGCCGACCAGCCGACTCCGACATGGAGACTTCGGATGCATTGCCGTCGACCTCATCGGCCATGGAAATGCACTCGGCAATACGGAAAAGCCGCAGGGAAAAGATGGCTGGAATAATAACCGACGGGTGGAATCTACTGGAACACCTCCAGCGATCCTTTGTCAACGAGACACCGTCCGATCCTGAAACTCTTAAAGTGGCGAGACAGAAGATGAACGACCTGATGGCTTACCTGAAAAAGGCGGACATCCTCATGGGTAAAAGTGAACCAACCGAGGCCGACGAACGGCAACTCAGGTCGGTAGTCGAACGGATCACAGAGATCCTCGACGCGGAACCGGCATACTCTAAGCGGATTCCGACCCCATCGCCACCTCGCCGACCAGCACCGACTACGACAGCGGTGATGACTCTAGTCGGCACGACACCGATGGAAAACCCAATCGCCAACATGGACATAATTACCCAGGCTGGACAGGACTTAGCCGATATCTTCTTCCACCGACTTAGCGGAACCTTAACGGAACAAGAGGAAACCGACCTCACCCGAATCGACCGAGCACTACGACTCGAGTTGGATTGGGCCGATACTCTAGGCTCATGGGAAATTCCACCGCCAGGTCCGAACCGAGACCGGCTAGTCGAAGCACTCCAGTCGGTGATCGACTATGTCAAACAGTACTTGGCTAAACCGAACAAAGCGGGAGCACCAGTACCAGCTCGGGAGAGAACACCTTCCCCAGTCCCATCAGTTGGACTCGACGTCGAACTTCCATCCACCGAAGTAGTTGGACAAAAAGAAGTCAACATCGGTGAAGTCGAAGATCAATACCGAGAAGCGGTCGAAGTTATGGAAAAGCTCGGAAAACAACTCCGGGAGCTCGATCCTAACAACGCTATGGAGAAACAGATGCGTGACGCCTTGGACCAGCAGTATACTATCTGCTCAAGGCGGGTCGAAGATTTGTGGAAAGTCCTAGAAGCTAACCCACAAAGGGTTCAGCCGACTTCCACTCAGTCACAGCCGACTACTTCACAACAACCGCCCGAGCCCACAATGGCCGAACAGCGGGAAGAACTTGATCGGAGGCTGGCTCGTGCTAAGAAGATTGCTGCCGACTTACAACGACAAGTCGACAGTATGGACGGAACAGATCCGACTATCCGCAACATACGGACGGCAATCGGAGATCAACTCAGGATTTCCCAGATGCACGTCCAGGATATAGAAGCAGAGATCGACATGCTCCGACGCGATTCGATGGCAGAAAGAATCCGCCGAGAAAAACGTGGTCCGCAACAGCCGACTACTTCGAGCAAACCGACTTCGACAACAGCTCGGATTCAGCTTCAGCCAACCTCAACAACGAGTTTGGCTCAATCGGAACCGATGGAAATGGCCGACCGGCCCATGTCTCCGGCTACAGAAGCTCGGATTATGGAAGCCATACCGGACACGGACGAATTGCCGAGTACGGTCGCGCCACACATAGTTAAATTGCTGGTTCGAGTAACGGAACTCATCACAGAGATGAGAGCCCGCCGAAATTTCTGTGTCGATAACAGTCAGGAAGCAAACGACTTGGATCGAGACATCCTGGCCTGGGGAAATAACGCTCGGTTCATACGACGACTTTGTCATCCGGACGCCCCCCAAACGACCAGGACTCGACAACATCTTATCCGAACTACATCATGGTTGGAAACCAGGGTGAACGAGTACGAGGAGGAAAAGCAACGGGACGAAGAAGAGAAGTCGACCAGCGTGGCAACAAACGCCATGGCTGAAGGTCGGTCGTCTAGGATCACAAAGATCCAGACGGCCCGGAAACCGAGTTTCGACTCAGTCCGACTTCCACCTCCGGCCCCACCAGCCAAACCCGACCTTGAGTGGATAAAAGCAGTTAACACACAGTTACTGCGAGCGGACGCTGTTATAGTCGAACTCCGAAAAATGATGGACGAAACCGACCAGCGGAGTCCACAGTATTGTCAGATCGACATCAACCTCGGACACTTAGAGAACAACACCAAGGAAGCCCGATTTATCCTTCGACCAACAACAGTGTGGTCAGCTAAGAATCAGGAACGGCTACAAACATTGGTAGCCATGATCCAGTCTTTCGTAGACGACTTCTACAAACGGAAAGAAGCGGAAGAACAGAAGAAATCGAGGAGACCGCCATCCGCGAAAAAGCCTAAGGTACAACCTGTCAAACCGACACAGGTAGTCCCACCGGCGAGTCACCCAGACGAGCCGATGGACGAAGTGCCAGTCCCTCCACTTGAAGGCGACGACGAACCGATGGATACTTCGGAGGAAGTCGGAACAACAGAAGTAACCCGACCTAAGCCCCTGGAACGACCTACAACGTTACCTGGGCTCTCACAAAGAGAACCACAGAGTGAACGAACACCTGAGGGTCGACTTATCCTCCAACCAGGCGGATCGAACTCAACAAAGTTTGCACGGAAGCCAAAACGACGGATAACGTCGGAGAGCATGGACCACGCAGGCGGCTCTTCCCGTCGAAGTCGCCATCACCAGTCCCAGTCAGGACCAAGGAACAACTCTTGGAAATCCTGAAGGCGACTCCGTCTTCCCTACCACCGGCCGAAGAGAAACCGAGCCCGTCGCGGAAAGTGATGGGAGCAAAAGCTTTGTTTACTCCGGCCGTCCATAAGAAGCTGGTTGGACAAGCCAAAACGCTGGACCTTCAACGGATACTCTACGAAGCACAACTTCAAGGAGGCATCCGAGATCGGACCATGACAGAAGAGCAACAGACTCAAATGGCCCAGAAGATCCATGCTACCATCCAGGATAGAGACAAAGTCCTGAGAAGGTTGGTTACTCTGCGATGCGGAAAGCAGGAGTTACGACAACTCCCGCTGGATACGAACATGATCCAGACGATTCAGCGGCTCCGCAACCCGAGCATCAACCCGGGCGCCTACACATTGGAGATTCAACCTCGGCCTGGAGAAGAGGTTACCGAGAAGATTCCGATAACAATGTCGGATAGCAGCGAAGATGAAGAGAACGCGGACAACATCGACTCCGACGACTCCATGCACCAAAAGACAGCGGCACCAGTGAAGGGACCTATACCGAAACGAGGTAGATCGCCGGTAAAGCAGATTTCGCCGACTCGATCAGCATCCCAGCCGACTAAGCTGCCAAGTCAACCGACGACTGAGAAACCACTTAGGTTCTCACCTCGGAACACCCCAACGAAACCAAAGAAAACCGAAGAAGCGATGGATACAACATCCCCTTCGGAAGCGCAAGTCGGAACCACGGTCGAAACGTCACCACAAAGGGACGAACCGACCTCCGTTCACTCTGGCCCACGTCTAACAATAGACGAGTCTCGAACGAACGAGTCGACGACCGAGTCGGGTAACATACCGACCAAACGAAGCACGGCCAAGGAGAAACCACCTCAGGACTCGTCGCGGGAATTTCATGACGACCTAGCCCTACATTATGTAAAGGACTTAACGAGGTCGGAACAGGATGCCTGCATCGACATGGCATACCCGGAGGATAGGGAACTCTGGCACTCGTTGAGAATCCGACGTGCCAGTATAGTTGGAAACACCACGGAAGCTCGGCGTGACCACGACCGACTTACCGAGAAGATGGCCGACGTGATGAAACGAATGGGAGAACATTACCGAGCGGAAAGGAGCCGACCTAAAGCCCTACAAGCGGCTACACCGACTCCACGCAAAACCACCGCTCCGGAACCCAAGTCGACCAAAAAGACGGTACAACAACCCGTCGTTAAGATGAAAGTTCCCCCTCCGACCAGACAACCTTCTGTCCAGATCGACGACGATCAGGACACCAAGGTCATCAACTCGGCCAATTCCGCAAAATCCCACAAGGATAAACGGAAGGCCAAGAAGGAAGCAGCGAAACAGCCTCCTAAACCGCAACCGACGGAAGTTCTGAAGAAACCAGTCAAGCCGGAGGCTAAGGAGCCGACCAAACCGAAGTCGGACTCAACGGTCAAAACGCCTAGACCTAACCCGGCTAAACGACACAAGTCGTCCGACGACCTGGATATTTCGGATGCCGGCCCACAAAGGACCGCGCAGAAGGAGAAGGCACAGGAACCGCACGACAAGGAAGCGGTAGAACGGAAGTTCCAAGAAGTCATGCAACGAGCAGGCACAAAGCCAGCTAAGACTTCAGGAGGTCGGCTACGAAACCCACCAAAACCACCGACTCCGCCTGAACAATCTCAGCCTTCCACATCGAAGCAACAGTCCGATGTGGAATCCGATCAGGTCTCGGACATTGAAGACAAGGACTCGATCTCCGACCATGGAGACGGCGATCCCTACGAAGGGTACAAAGGCGACCTAAAGGAAATGTTTGATCACGGAGCGGACACGGACGAATCACAGTGGCCAGCCCCGGACGATGTACGCGAACGCCTCCCAGACGAACAGCCGGACGATCCGGTCGACACATTAATCCGCAAAGTTCGAGTACACGTCGAAGTTACCCGTAGTATACGGAGCGCCAAGGAAAACGGCAAGGACATCTACCAGTCCTTGGTACAGGACTTGTCAAACAACGTACAGGTCGAAGGCGAAACCGGAAAATGGCTGACGCATCAACTCATGATGCAGATTGTCGCCTGGACTTTGGACTACGGATTAGCAGTCGCCGTTCACCGACAATGGGGACGGATGGCTGAGCTGATCCAACCGGACCTCATAAAGTCACTTAAAAGTGCAGCGGCAAGAAATGCGGACGATACACCGACTAGAATAGCACGGTGCATCGGATACATTCGGAACCCTCGCGGATCGAACTTGGTCCAAATTGCCCGTGTATATAACGTGATGTACATGGACAAGAAGGGCAACATCGATGATATTATCAGCCATATAGAGGGCCGAATTGAAGAACTGGTCACCGCACACACTCTTCAGACGACGAACGCGGAACGCGACGTACCGGTGAGGTATACCGTGCCGAACTTCATCCCGGAACAGCATCGGCGTGAATTCAACCTCCGGATGTCTTACGTCAACAAGGACAAGCCTCCGGCCGGCACGGAACCTACCGAGGAGTACAGCGACTCCAACGAACAACCGTCGGACGATGCAGCCACCTTGCTGCATATAGCTCGTACGGCTGGACAGTCGTCACAAAGACGAGTCCAAGCCTTGACCCGACCTCGAGCACCACACGAACCGACAACATATGTCGGTACGGCATCGGCTCCGGCGGGACGAGCAAGCACAGCCAAACCAACTCGGAGTGCGAAGGGACGGTTCATACCGAAGGACGTACAGTCACTCCCACCGTCCTCGCCTATGGAAATTTCGCCGGAACCAGAAGATACCCAACAGAAGGGAAAGTCGAAGTCGACTAAAACGAAGTCGACTAAGCCAGCTAAGAAAAAGGAACCGAAGTCATCCGAGCTGATCTCGTCATCCGAGGAAGAAACCGAAGACGAAGACGATGACGACGAAGATTTCCGAACACCCGGAAATGGATCGCCGAAGGATGACGACGACGACGACGATGGAAACGGTAAACCCCCACCACCATCGAGCTCGGCACCGCAACAGCAGGCCGAACCGGAGATACCGGCTAAACAACCTGAAGAGAAGGATAGCGGCGACAAGGCCGACGATTCCAAGAGTAACGAAGACGACGGCGGAGTATACGTTCCTCGTCAGTACGGTAAACGAGTACCACTGACGCCCGACTCCGACCACCAGCCACTTCGTTCGGACTTTCATGAGGATATGATAGAAGTCCTACCAGACGATATTCCCCCACTGGTCAACGTTAGGTTGAAGTATACCGGCATTAAATCGGCTTCGAAACCCAAGCCGAGTGTCTCGGAATATGACGCCGGATGGATGTATACATTCGCCGCTCTGAAGGCCTTGGCCACACGTGGACCAAAGTTCGCCACACCAAGAATCGCCTTCAAACTCCTCCAACACTGGAAGGTAGATGAAACGGGCGATTGGCGACAACTTAGCCAGAACAACGTGCGACACTACTGCGACCTAGGATACCATGCAGGGAAGTTGATACGTACATACACCAGCGGAAAGCGGATGTACTACGAGTTCCCACCGGCTAAGAAAAGGACCCGGCTCCTTCAACATATGAAGGATGGATACACGCCATCCGAAGCGTGCATGGAAATGTCCTGGCACCCTGACGGACTTACCCGCGGAGAAATACTCCACCAACTTATAGCGCGGTTTGAGTTCCAGTGGACATCAACGGAACCACAGCTGGTCGATCCCAAATACAAGGCCAAACCGGACACGATTGCCGGACGGAAAAAGTACTCCCTGGACGACGAACTAGAATTCGTCATATCGAAGGCACTCTACCAACAACGATTCGCCACTAACACCGATACAACCCAAGGCGGTCAACGGTTTATCGCCTTAAATCCATCAAATCACCGACATGGACACTTACCGAAGGAACGACCGACCTCGGCACAATCGACCGAGTTGGCCGACTCGCACCAAGCAAGTCGGCTTGGGTCGCCAGAAGCACCTACACGGGAATGAGGAAACGCAGAACGCGTTGGGAGAGAGGCATAACCGACCTCCTCCCAGTGACACCACATAGGCGTCATCGACCAACAGAAGTCGACTTACCTCATTAGACGACCACAAAGGCGTCTTGGACCAGTTCGAGAACCGACCTGGCCCGACCGTAGTAATTATAGGACGTAAATTATAGGATGCAACCGAGAAACGGTTTGCTGACTTTTGTTTTGACAGACTCGTACGGAAGAGCCCCGAACGGAAGCCTTTACGGTGGACTGCCAACAGTGCATGGACAATGCGACAAGGGACAACAACAGAATGCCCTGCGCGCTGTGCATCGTATCCTTCACGAACGAACGAATTTCCGGCACCGGAGCGCAACACCGTGCTCAGGCGGCGGCACTTTACCTAAACGTTGTCGCTGGCAATTTGAGTGCATACCGGTACTTGGCCGGCAGAGAATACCTGATTAATCAACTGGAGTCATATGAACAGGACAACCTGGCTACAATTCAGCGACAACGAGCTCGCGACCCGAGATGGGAGGAAACTCGACCACCAGTCCTAACAAATAGGCTGTTCGAGTATCGTCAGATGTTGGACCTGCAACGTCAACTTGACGACCAGAAGAAGATAAAGGAGGTCGATAGGAAGATCGCCACAATGCGAGTCCATCCACCACCGACCGATTTCGAACCGGAAATAAAGATTCGGGTACAGACACCCACACAGGGTCTCCCGACAGTCGGAGAATTAACTCCTACAATACGTGATGTCTTCGTCGGAGATTCGAACCGACCGATGACCGGCGCATCTATAACGATGATGATGAATATGCCGGACGGAACTCAACAGCCAGTTACCTTCACACCGGCAACTCAGGAACAGTTGATGGCAATCCCACACAGGGCAACGCCAGTGGTCACACAGGCCCGTCCAACTGTTTCTCAGCAGATTCCTCAATCCGGAATCCCTGGAAATCGCGCTCAACAGCAGCGCCGACCGAGCAAAAACCTTGCGGGACATGACCTTAGACACCGGATCGGCCCAGTTGACCTTCGAGACAGAATCGAAGCGCAACGAGCCGTTATCCATGAAGCAGGAAAGGAGCCAACCAGAGCTCCACCAGGGAAACGTACTGGATCTGGAGAAACGGGGATCGGACTTACGGTCGACTTAACAAATAAGTCGAAACGTAACGTCATCCCACCTGAACAACGGCCGGAAGCCCAACAAGCGGAACCACCGGCCGAAGTCCAATCTGAACTGGCAGCTCAACAGGAGCAGATGGACGTCGACGTAGCCGACCAGATGGCACAACTGCCACAGGTGGAAGTGCCGACCCGAGAAGACCCTCGCTATGACCGAGCTCGACAACAAGGAATCGAGGTCGTCATGCCACACCCTACCGAAAGGACGAACCATATTATGAACGTCATGAATTACGAGGAACGGAACCGACCACAAATCTGGCGGATGGTAGAAAACCTTCGTCAATTCCTCGTCCGATCCGGATACCAGACGCTGTTCGAACAACATCAGTGGCGGTCCGACTTCAACATGAACGCGCACACAGCGCCGAATGTTGAACACCCGTACACCAGATCGAATGCGTTGCCGTCGATGACCGACCCGGTCTTGCTCAATATACCATTGTACAGCCCGGACGGAACACGTGCGAGCCAACTAGGAGCTCGGGAATACTCCCATGACGAGTTGGAGAGTGTTGCCCAGTTCGTCATCACGGACGCACACCCAGCCTTTGTAATCACCGCGGCTCGGGCAGCACTGGATTTAACCCAGCATCTTCCGGAAGGAGAAGTTGACACGGCCCAGGACGGAGTCACGGCATTCCTGCGATTTGTCTTCGCAGCCCGACTTGGCAATTATTACTGCCATTATACATTATACGGCTTGTACCAGAATGAGATGATACCAGCGGCTGTGGAAACCCTCGTAGCCCAACTCGGCACGCCAATGAGAAGTGTTATCCTAGCTGTCTGGATGCGTGACTTGCTGTACACCCACGAACGGTATGCGACAAAGTATGCCTTTCGTGAGGACCACGTAGACCCCAGCGACGATGCAACCCGATTCATCAGCTGGTACCGCGAAAAGAAAACTTTGCCTAGCGGATTCAACTCGTCGCCCTACGAACCTTGGATGTCGGATGACATAGCACCCGGCGCACGACCGTTCGCGCTGCGGCTCCGCAAACAAGCGGCCAAGGAATCGAGGAAGAGCAGAGCGGAGCGCCCAGGCCAGGAAACAGATGAGACCGACGAGATGTCTCAACGGAGCGGCCCGGCGACTTGTAAACCTAGGGACCCGAACATACGGCCACATAACCGACCTGGCCCGGACGATGATGAAGAAGAAGATTACTTCGGCGGCGATAAACCCGTCGAAGTTCCACTCAGTTAAGATCGAGTTCCCACACTGGAACTCGATCCCCCATTGGAATAACTTCAAGGAGGCATTGCCGAGAAACGGCACGGTCGAAAACCGACCTTCCGACTGAGAAACAGTCTAGCTGAGAAACAGCGCCGTCGAGAACCGACTTTGGAACGGACACTTCTCTTTAGTTCTTTTTGTGGAAAATGACCAACCATGTACGCGGCGGACGTCAACGACGATTTTGCCAGAAAAACCGACTACACAAGTCGGCCGGATTCTTTGGTCGGACCCGGAAACGTGTGGTTAGACCCGGGTATTTCGGCTCTTTCACCGTACCGGTACGTCCCCCAAGGAATCCCCTGGAACGAACTGGGCAACCGACCCCAGTTCCCCAGCTTGGCAAAAACAGATCGTAACCACATCTGCTAACAAAGCAGATCGTCAACCACGTTCTGCGACCATCGGAGCCAACAGAAGCCCCAATCCGCGTTACATGGAGAATACTCCGGCCAACCGACTCCGGAGAAGAAACCGAGAGGATTACGCTAACATGGCGCGAAACACGTGACTGCGCGCGTTTCACGCCATGTTTGCCAAGCACCCGTGGCCAACTTCAGAACCGGGTAGCCGAGCAGCCTTCACCATTGTAAACAGCGGAAACCCCTCGGCCGAGCCGCCAACAGTGCAGGAAGACTCGGATTTGACTAGGTACGGGAGCCGACCACAAAGGTCGACTTCGTACTTTGCCCATAACTTGGAGACATAGCGGATATTGCTGCGCAAGTCGACCACAAAGGTCGGTTGTGCAAGCCGATCACAAAGATCGGTTTTGGAGACCCAAACTGTTCGACCTGTAACGATGCAGATCGTCGACTGAGCATATGGTAGCCGACCAACAAGAAGTCGACCATGGACGGAAGCTGGCAGTGGCAACGTGGTAACTTAACCGGATTCTCCGGTTGAACCCAGATCTACAGGAACTCAACCAGGAACCTGTACCTGGAGTCCAACCGCAGTCTCCCCCGGATGATATCGGGTAAACCAGCCGATTCACCGGTGACCACGACTACGCGCGTCTCTGAACGTGCTGCCATTCCCTGAAGAGGAACAGCGACGGTGATTTGGATACTGGTGTACCAACGACTCCGCCGCGACCTGCTTCCCCATGTCTTCAATGGAACATCCTAGGCAGACCGAGTTAGAATACTCGCCCTGCACCCCTTTAACCAATCCCCGATGTCGATGCCCACTTGCCCGCAACAAGTACCGGCCAATTGGACAGCGGCACCGGCAAAGGAAAAATTTCCCCGTGGACATGAGTCGTCTACCCCCAACAGAAGCGGCTAGGCGTCACAGGTTCGCGACAAAACAAAATGGAAGAATCGGATCTGACGACCTCAGGGACTTGCATGTGCATGAAGTTTAAACCAAAGAGCTCGGCTCGGCGACCGGGGCCACAAAGACCCTTAGTGTTGTGAGCGAGCGCAGTGCATGATGAAACGCCAGTCAATCGGCCAACAGACGCCAAGGAACTTCTACCTTGCACGACTCGACGGCCTAGAAGCAAGTCATTCGGATTAACCGACCTCAACAGTAGCTCGGATCCGACCTGGAGTTCATATCAGAAACCACAGAGGGAACGGAGTTGTGCCGCCGAACATCCTTCTGCCAGTCCGAACTGACCGTAGGATGTCCCGACACCAAGGACCCGGCCAACTGTAGCCGAACGCACAGAACTCCTAAAACGAAGTCAACAACCACCAGATGGAGGCCGGAAGCAAGCGACAACCAGTCGGAAAATTAACCAGAAGTACGAAATCGACCTCCTAGTGAAAGCATTTAGCCTTTCGTCGGATAAAACACAAAGTTTTTCTGACTTGAGGAAGTCGGAAAATAGCCGACCTCCGAACTTGGACATGGATATCCGACCTCTAGCTGAAGTCGGAAGTGACCGCACAGAAGTCGGAAAGATACGACAACAAGTCGGCAAAGACATTCAGAAGTCGAGAACCGACCTCCTAACGGAAAAATCCGACCTTCGGACGGATGGAAACATAGTTCATCCGATCTTCCGAAGTCGACCATAACCGACCACATGTCGGCAGTCGGCAACTTAGTCAACATGACGGAAGAAGAACGACAGATATCTGCGGTGGACGAATTCGACTTGAAGGAACTTGTTTAGCCCCACATGGGCATGTTATTGCAGGTTAACCCTAGTCGACCACTGACGGATAGGATAACCGACCTCGACAAAAGGTCGGATAACAACGGAACAGATCGGGTGGAAGTCGACTGGACACTTCCATCGCTGAAACTCATAAACTCCGACCGGACCTTCGAGCCAGTTCGACTCGGATAGCCCCAAATCAGGCTCGTGGTAGCAGATTGAACGGTTGTAACCGACCACTTTTGAACGGAACTGCTGTACATGACGACCACACAGGCCGCATGACTTACATACAGCCTTTTCCGATCTGGACTTTAAGAATTCGGAACATAGCCGAATTTCCCCAGCCGCCGGTCGACTTACCGGTAGGCCGACCTTGGTCAAACCGACCTCGGTCCTATTCCCCATTCAGAGAGGATGCCTCGGCATTTGCAATTGCAACAGTGCCTCTCTACCCTTGACGGACGGATACGAGTCGGAAGTAAGTGTTTAACCGTGCTTACCCGACCTCGGTGAATGTAACCGGTTACGACGGGTAACCCGGGAACCGATGCCCCGGACCCAACTTCACCGGATGAAAGTTGACAGGAGACCCCGTGGATGTCATCCTAGTCGGAATAGGACCCCCGGACAGATTTTTGCATTTTTTTAGCATTTCTCCTAACAGATGGAATTGTATTTTTCTAGTTCGATCTCTTTGACAGATCTGTTTTGTAACCCCTTTGCTCACTGGAATTGTGATTAAACTTTATTCACTTTCTTTCGCGCTGCATAAACTTTCATTACATTTTCTTTTCACATTGTTCTCCGCTGCCAACAGACGCAAGAAGCCAAGCCAACAGAAGCATCACCGGTCCAACGAAACGCCCGAGCGGCTTCCGGATTTCCCGGCCGTGAGTGGTTTCCACTCATGGGTTCGGAAGTGAAGAAGGGACGGTCGACCAGACACCGGACCCCCACTGCTAGAGGACGCGTACCGGCGACCCCACATGGGTCCGACCGGAGAGTTGTGCGGTACTGGTGCGGTACCGAGTCGGAGCATCCTTCGCAGGAGCTCGGATTCCCGCCCAGAGGCATGTCAGAGGCACATGACTGCGCCTGGTGCATACGGCCCACCATGGACGTACTGCACTCATGCTTGCCATACCGCCTCTCTCGCTGTACGTACGTGTGCTGCTGCACTGCACTCATACCCGCTGAAGCGGATATATGCGGCGCACACACTGAGCATACTTGCTCTCTCGTCCCTCTCTTGCTGTATGACTCAGCGTACGCTCGCGTTGGATTGAGTCCAGTCTGCGCATCATCACACAGCTGATGGCACACAGCACGTGTTTGCCGCCAGTTGCTTCTTTCACGTCTTGACGAACGCTCAAGAGCTCTTTTAGCATACACTTGCTTGTTTAGCCATCAGTGCTTTGTTCTTGCTTTCCTGCTATTACGCAGCATTGCTCCCTTTATTTGTCAATAAAGCATCACTCGTGATCTCCTCGCGCTTGCCTGTTACAGTTGGTTCTTCATTAATTATTTGATCACAGAATCAAAATTATAATAGAAAAGATATATGCAATTGAATTTCAAAGCTTTGTAATGCACAAACATATGGCTTTCACTTACAGAATAATAGTCAATTAGAAAATGTATTATTTTGTCTATTTTTTTAATAGTTTGTGCGTTTACAGTGGGCTGCGCATTGCATAATGTCGATTATAACTTTTTATGGCTGTTACAGAGTATTTACCTAAATTTATTATCCATTTACTTCAATACTGAAGTACATTTTACAGCGCGTGCATCATGTTTACTTATCCTGACTCACCGCATTAGGATTGCGTTTGTTGTAGAAATAGTCCGATGCATAAGCCACAAACGCTTGCGGATCATCTGGTATGTTGTCCCTTCACCATGCATAAATAACGAGACATTTTTATTCTGAAATTTTCTGATGCTTTTTTCTGAAGTCTAATACATGTTCTCTCGTATATATGCTCTCAGCCAAAAAATTATACCGTGAGATATGTGGCCGAGATAATCACTTACTGACTTACTTTAAAAAATGATAGATAAACTGTTTTAGGGCTTTTTCTAAGGTTTTTGGAAGGAGCTCGGGGGATTCCGGTTTATCTCCCAGTTTCGCTGATGACGCCATTTTTCGAATATGGCAATGAGTGATGAAATATTACAAAAACTGCAGTATTATTATACACCTTGGTTTACGACATATTTGTTTTTAATGCAGTTTTTTTATTACAGATATACACTAATATAAAACTTTCCCACAACTGAACATGCCTGGGAAAGCCCGCTGTATGGTTGCTGAGGAATTCCTTGCCGTCATCCAGACATTGCACCATATTACTGTAACAGTTAAGATAACAATAAAATCACTTCAAATTTTAATGATTTTTATGAGCATTATTCCGTACCGATCGTTAGTGAAAATTAAAAAGCGAACACGAAAAACGCGGTGAAAAGTTGAATGTGCAAAATGTTGCGAAGTAAATGGGCGATAAGAGCTCCATGGGTGTGAAGTCTCTAAAGGTCATGCGTTTAGCTGCTTTAAAAATTTCCGCATCTTGTCAAAAACAAAACCAACGCACAGATTATATGCGAAAATCGGATTAATGATTCACGGAATCACGCGACAACAAAGTAGAACACTAATTAAAAAATAATATTTAATTTGTCGACAGAATTATTGCTTGGTAGACTACCGCGGAATGCTGACGCAAATGATCTGGGAATAACCCCCAATCCGAGCACTAATCCCGCCTACAGTGCAGAAAGCTGGATAAAGACGATTTCGATCCCGTAACTGGGCGCTGATTAATCCGATCCGCTTATGTATCCAACGCCGCGGAATCCCCGGCTGTGGATGAGGGTTGTCGGCGCGTCTTGTGGTCATGCTGGCTGCTGGTGGTATGGCTGTTCACCGTGAAGTTGCCGGAGACGATGGCCGTGCCGCGTGCCATCCCTTCCGTGGCGGGCGCCACGTTCTTCTTGCCCAGGCCCAGGACATTACGGTAGCCGTCGCGGAATTTCTCGTTGGTCATGCCGTACAGGATGGGATTGACCGCGGAGTTGCCGTGCGCCATGACGATGGCTAGCACATACAGCCAGCCGGGCACTGGTTCCGGTTGATGGGCCAGGACAAACAGGGCAAAAAGCAGCCTACAATTAAAAAAAAACGAAATTAGAAAATGCCGGCTCGCTTCGCTCGTGCTCGTAGGGACAACCGTGGCATGTGACGGGTGTGTAAAACTGATGAGAAAAATGCGCTCAATCTGCTCGATTTCTGCGGTGACCTTTAAACTTGAGACCAAGAATCTCAATGCAAAATACCGGAGCACATAATATAGAAGTATAAGGAAAAAAAAAGGCCAGTCAAAAATTTACATAAAAATTTCAAAAATTAACTTGTTAACCAAAGAGATCAGTATGTGTTGTATCATTATAATTATGTTGTATATATATAATATAGTAATATACGTTGGATATCATCTTATCGGCGTTTATCTGATCGTGAGTAAGATGCGTTAAATCGAAAGATGTTTTCTCCATTATCATTTTATTTCTGTTCCACGTTTTTACCTTTTACTTTTGTTTAATGATTTATTCTTCTTCGTATGCTGTTTAAATTTCAACTTCAAATTTATTAATTAGAATAATTTTCTGGATTACGCGGTAGCGTGTTCGGTTCGGTCGTGTTACGGGGAAAGTTAGGGTAGAATTGTTGGCGTCGTTCAGCCGGTTTTTACGTACCAGCAAATAAGAAACACCAGAAACGCCGCAAACAGTGTCTTGGCCAGTTTGACATCATCCTGCGTGAATCCCGGGCGTTTAGGCCGGCGCATCGACTTTCCATTGGTCGCCGCGTGTCCCTTTTCGTCGGCCAGCGGCTCCAGGGGAAGCGATCCCCTCTGTTCTCCTGCCGCCGCTGGGTGAGCAGCACCGTTACCCAGCACCGCGCTCTGGTGTTGGCGCAACTGGGTCTTCACACTGCGCACTTTCAGGAAGATGCTCGTGTACCCGTAGAGCACACCCACCAACGGCACTACCACACCCATAATAACTAAGGGAAATACCGTTAAGTATGCCAAGGAACTGGGCGCAACATAAGTCGGTACACTTACTGTAGAATATCGCGTAGGAATGTGTGACACTACGAGAATAATTAGGTATGGAATAAAGATATCAAAGGTCGCATGCATCTAATCTACTCAGACTTGGTACAGATCCCAAAGGTCACCACACTACATTAATATATATCCTATCAAACCTACATATCGAACGTGCAGATGTAGTAGTCGACATTGAATCGATTCATTCCCCAGCCTGAAAAGTAGAAAAACCATGCGATGACCTTTAGAAGCCCGGAATACGCCAACCGTTTAATCGATGTACAACACGCACCGAGGTGATTGGGCATATGGAATAAATGCGCCCCGATCCAGATAGTGAGGCAGCACAGAATGGACGTACGAAAAGTGAAGATCTTGTTGTACAGATGCGGTTTGCAGATAAGAACGTATCTAAAATGTATAATCATTGCTATCACCAACCTGGTAAAAGCGGCAGCTGTCTACAAATTTAATTCGGATAGCGTTTCCTACAGTCATTCACGGGACTCATCGATCGCGGTTGATCTATTTCAGGAAATTTTAAAAAATGGCAAGCGGTGTCTGCTGAATGAGAGCAGGAAAGCATCGTAGCGGAAGAGAACTTGCCGTGCAAGATAACACATGCCTGACTACAGTGACTACATTTCCGGTGCAACCGCAATGGAGCACGCAAACTTATAACAATTCTCGTACCATCTTCGCTATACCATGCGATCAACACGGGACCGATCACGGATGTGGTAGCGTAATAATACCATACGTAATGATAGAAGTAAATCAGCATAAAATTAAATACATCCGTCCGCAGAACATTCATAAAATAATATTTCTTTGGTTTTCTGTTGTCTCCCGGGATAAACATGAAAGGATCTATTTAGTCGCAGGGACGTGATCGGTCCCGTGCGATCAGACATTAACCTTGAACTGAGCTTTTTTTGGTACAAAATGGCTTATGTAATGGTCAACATTCCATTTCTGCTGGTAATGATTAGATTATTTACAAATAAGGGGATCACATGATTTTGATCATTCAGTTGCTTGATGTCATTTTATAAAGCCGAATTACAGTAGATCGGACTCAGATAGCGCCGGGATATAAAACACATGTGGAGAACGCCTAAAGGTCAATTGTAAAAAAGTCTTTTTATATACAGGATACTTACAAACGGTTTATTTTACTTTCCTTAAGATTTTATACGTTTTACTTATATTAAACTAAGTGACACACACACACATAAATAACAGAAATAAATAATTAATATACGTGTATACTTTTATTAAGTGTGCCCAGGGTTTGCATATTTAGCGTTATTATCATTCGTCTTACCGGTTGAGACTGATGGCGCACCTACAACACAGCAACACAGTAGACAAAACAATCAGTGCTCCCGAACGTGGAACAGCAAAAAGCTTTAAAGATGTGAGCAGTCAGCGAATTACTTACAAAGATTATTGTCCTTAACGGACTGCGCATGCGACAGTAGGTTGATTAAAATCGTGGGTGAGTGCTTTAGTTATAGCGATTAACTACGCTATGTCAATATTCTTGGAAAAAGATTAGTCTTTCGTTCCAAGCGGATAGAAGCTGCAGTGGACTTACATATTCCACATGGATGACAAACACGCCGGTGCACAGAAACTAGCAATCCAGTCGCACAAAGTGCGGTTGTGCAGTAAAACATTGCGACCGGCCACCGCTCCTGTTTTAAAACAACAAATTGATTAAGAAGTTGTAGTCTTTCGTTGACTGGTTTCATCTTGATCAAATTGTAAAATATTTAGGTAGCATTTTTGTAACCGAGTTTCATTATAAAAGGTCATCGCCACTTTGATCTGTAGCTACACTCGATAAGTCGAAGCGTTTCATGGCTTCCGTTATGTTTAACGTATACACGCAAGGATACCCTAACAAAACCGGCAAATAACCAACACCGTGGCACAAGCAAGGAATATTCTTGCTCAAAATAACACGATGATTCACGTGCTAAGTATCTGTATCTGCAGGTTATCTTTGGTAAACGGCTAAATGAATTTGGAACTACTGCACTGACGTAAAAGATATATGGACGAACTGAAAGCTGGATCATTCTACCACATTACTGACGCTTGTTTGAATGGGCAGCGACGCGCTCACGAAACGGTTTAAGTCAGCTTCACTTACCGACGACATTAAACGGATCGATGAAGGCGGTTATGACAATATCCGCCAGCGCCAGATTGACCACAAATACGTTGCCGCTGGTGCGTAAAGGCTGCAAATACACCGATATATTTCGGTCAGTAATCGAGCATTAATCGTCATTTATATCTGTTCGTTCTTACCTTCACTAAGCACACAGCCAGAACAATCTGTATTAACAACGGAAAAATCTGCCATTAAATCATTGAGGAAGCTAAAGGTGTGTGTGGAGTATCAGAAAGCAGACACCGACTTACCAAAAAGTTACCCAGTGTCCCAATCAGCGCGGCAGTACCGATGACCAACGCGGTGATGATCTTCCAAGCTGCATAATAATCACATTCACCTCAACGCTTATTAAAAGCTTTAAAAGTGTTTTACCTAAATTGTGTTCAAGATACATGTACGGCTCCGCGACATGCGAATGTATACAGCTCCCATTGGTCGAGGCATTCGCACCACTGCACAACCGGTCAGTGAAGTTGACCGTACGGTACGGGTCGGGTGCGCCCCACATATACGGAATAACCGGCATTTTTTATAGCGTCCGTCTGGCGATTTACACGAAGCGCAAGAAGGAATAGCAAGATTTAGCAACTTGGTCGGCGATAACTTGAGGATGGGAATATTGTGCAAGGTGCCAGACAGGATGTTACATCACGGGTCCGTTGTCACCATTCATTGTACCATAGATGTATGTCATCGAGGTATTTATGAAGTGGATGGAGTTTTACAGAACCTGACAGGTATGCGGAATCTTTAGGTGGCTGGCAGCGGTTATATAGGGAGATTTTTCCCAAAGGTGACGTCAAAGCTTAACACATGGCCGAGCCTGTTAGTAATTTCAGCCATAGATTCTGTACGACAGTACGTATAACTGTACAAGTACAAATGTACCAGGCTGATAGGTACGCACTGTTCCACAGTGCGTGCTCACATGAGGCACGGTACAGGAAACGGATGTACGACAGTAGTACTGTCAAGGGAGATTAGACATCATCGTGCAGGGAAGGCAGGAAACCTTTCTTGGCCACCATCTGCTGCATCTGTCTGTGAAGGGTTGCATTGGACATTATGTCAAGTCATAAGGTTGGTTAATCATTTGCATTTAAAACCAGGCATCGGCCGATTTGTGTTAATGGCAGTAGTACGCTGTTCTTATTTGACTGTACGTACATTACAGTTGCACATCTTCTTATAATATTGTACCTAGTACGTACTGAGTATATGTCACCGACAAGCTGCGGACATCCTTTGGCAGCTTCCGGTAGAGCTTAGATATGAACGGTTAAATTAGGGGAAAGAAGAATCAGCAGCGTGCTGAAGTCATGTCCTTTCGATGTTCTGAAACACAGCAGTATTTGCTCGCTTCAACGAGTGGCGCATAAAAATTCACATCGCCATAAATTTTACTCATTTGCAAGTTCAGCTGTCTATTGTACGTGCTCCGGCAAAAGACAATAACCGAAAATTAAAGTTTGCACTCCAGAGTTCCTTGCATGTTCTTGTACCGTTCTCCTTGTTGGATACACCGACTATAATCATCATGTCGAAATCCTACACGGACGATTAAATTTGAACTGTTAACGCACAGCCACAGTTGCTGTACTGTGATAATGTAAGTACAGTTTTTGCGCAATCGAATTCTGTGGCGGGTACCTTGAACCACCTTTACAGCACATTTCCTTACCTGAGAGGGCTGAGTCATTTGCCGCATTTCGGCATATCATGTCCACTTTGACAAACGGAAAATGCAGGCATTGCCTCCCAGTGAAAACAATACACTTGCATGGGTTTCGAATTACTGATTTAAGATAATGATAATTTGCATCGAGCGCTGCGAGATGCCACTATTAAGCAGTGTTCAAGGTCAATCCCAATTCCCAAGGAACCAAGAGGCATAACTGGGGTGAGAAATGGCAACCGAATCAAGAGCACAAAATATTTGTCTGGCGCCAAGAACAGCGTATGTCACGCTTTTCCAATTCCACAATCCCAATACCATTTCTCAGTGATATTGGCACTCGCGCTCGTGCATTAATGTGGTTTGCAATCACCGCTAGTATTGTATAAATTACTATGTGAAAAACACCACCGGAGCGTCATACAAGATGCATACAACGTCATAATTATAACAGTTTACACCACTGTAAGTTAGGATTGCGCATATAGCATGAGATCGATAGTACATACACTGAACCATTCCCACGTAAAATCGTGGTACGAAGCGAGTGCCCACAATGACGACGCTCCTTTCCGTCTCACATAGATATCAACCAGCATCTGTACGGTTGTACATTGTGAAACCGGACATAGACGTACCGAGCAAGGCGAACATCTTGGGAAAATTGTTCGATCAATAGTCGGTACTTTCCTGTTTCCGCTGCTAGCCGGCAAAGACACACGGTGCGATAAGCATACTACAAGATTATGCAGCTTAATGGGAGTCGTTATCCGCTAAAACTTGTGATTCAAATGACCGATCAAAATTTTTAACACCAGGTGGTTGTCGAAATCAGTTCGCCCGTTCAAAACCCCCCAGGTACCAAGGAATTTACCGCTTGACGCAAGGAACTGAATAAGTACGAGACTGAATAGACTGTATACGGTAGGACAGTATTGCATGTGCATTGTTTGATTCACCGAAACTACCAATCAACGGAAATTACAGTAGGCAATTCAATAAGGACACAGCATCCAAAGCGTCATGACACCGTTTTGCAGGCCACAGTACCGGGGTACCTAGAAAAGCACCTACACTGTCTCTGGTACGCAGCAAAACTCTGTGGAATCGAACGCTTTTGTGATTTTGATCAGTTGAGCGGCCCCAATGAATCACTGGAGTCTACAGCTACTGTAACTCGCAGCCTTAGCTGTACTTGGTTCCCTTTTCGTCCTATGCGGTTTGTTCTGTCTGATTGATCAGATGATCGGAAATTAATTTTTTAACCTTCATGGAATCGCGGGTGGGTACAATAATTAGTAATTTAATAGTGTAATGAGTAATTTAATACTGCAGTTCAGTACATTGTACAGACCTTGATGGTCTGGTTCGGTAAAAACGACCTAATACTCATATGCGTTTACTTAAAATGTGGAGAAGATCGGTTCATACCTAATGATTTTTGGCGCTTCTGAATGAATCTTAAGCATTTTAAAATTTCATTCTATTCATATGTTGCGCGCACAAACGGTGTTCAAATAAACAGCAGAGACGAGTGATTGAGCGGAATCAGACATGAACAGCGTAACATGTTATATTTTTAACGACACAATGAATTTTTATGCCGGTTTAAAAGTTTCAGAGAGAAGGCAGACACTCAACCACCAACCAGTACTAAGTACGAGTAGTTACGACAATACCTTTTAAGTGGCAAGTAATAAAACTTTTAAGTGCTCTGTACAGCAACAGTTACGAAACTTGTAATCAAAATGGAAATTACCATCCACGCCAAAAGTTTTAGTGCCAACTGCCAACAGCCGCAACTAGTGTTACTGTAAGATTACATGGACAAAGAATAGTCGATTCTTGTATTAGCAATCGGAACAGTTCCAATAGACGGATCCTTCAGCAGCTCCAGCACCAGCTGGCGGAGCCAAATCGGGAACGCCAGGACATTGTTCAAGGTCAATCCCAAGGAACCAAGAGGCATAACTGGGGTGAGAAATGGCAACTGAACCCATCTGTGACAATTTACCGACAATGCATTAAGGACATGGTCGTACAGTTTGGGGTAACAACAGCAACACATTCTCGTTCCGACGTACCTATGATTACTATCGCGTGAAGCTTAACCAAATGTTACTGGGCTCATACAAAGCTTATCGTTCTTTCATAAGGATTTAGGGTGGGAGAGTTACTTCGACTAGGGCTTCTACTTCAGGCACAGTTTTTACTGTATATATTTATTACTTATGCTTAAAGGACGAGCACTTAGTAGATCTTTTATGCGATCTTTCCATACCATGAAGTGAAGCTTGGGCATGTACCGGTATTATTGGTGTCCCGTGGTTATTTAGTCTCTTACTACAATGGATTTTCGTACCAAGTGTAATGGATTTTCGTTACTCGTATACTCATTTTTACTTTCTTTTTACCTTTTCCTAGCTTTTGCTTTACTACTTTTTCGATCAATGCATGCTCTGATGATGAGTCTAGACTCACCATCAAAGCGTGCACTGACCGAAAAAGGTATGCGTAAAAGGGCAACCATCTAACACAGATCTGTGTTAGACATTTTCCTGTATGGATTCACGTACCGGACACCAGAGATACGGTATTCTCGACGTTATTCAACATTACAGAAACCGTTCTCAAAAAAACATGCGCTCAAAGCGCTTATTGCAATCTGAAAACGAGAGTACCTCCTGAGATATGATACCAGTGCTGTATGCGCACCAACAGGATCGTCCGACTGCAGCTGCTCTCTGATGAATTCCTCCTCGGCGGCTGATAGCGCAGCTGGCAGAAATCGTCCAAAGAACGCCAACGCCTGCAGTGGTACGGCTTCAACCGGATCCCCTGTGGCACACGGCCAGGAACCGTTCTCCGGCACAATTATGGCTTTTTCCACGGCGACTTCGAGAACCACTTGGGGCGGAGACCGGACCGGATACGTTCCCGTCGAGACATGACAACGCATGGTCGCATTCTCCAGATGAATGGCCGTAACGAAGTAGGGCACACGGCGCAACGAGTTGACACACAGATGGACATTCTGCAGTGTCAGCACCACATCCCTCATGGGTTCGTGCTCAGGCACCGGCAGACCCAGGTTCGCCGCGAAGCTGTAGTCCATGGAGTAGTCAGCCAGAACGCTCTCCATCTCCTTCTCCACATCCGACCAACGATACTCCCAGAACGAGGTGTGTATCATGTAGCCGAGGATCCACTCAGCGGTGGGCGGCGGAGAACCGGCGGATCGGCGCAGGATCAGCAAGCGGGTCTTCCGAGTGAGGAAGCGCTTAAGTAATGATTTACGGCGCGCCTCGAGTCCTGAATATTAAGTGTTGGTGGAAACATTAACGGACGGTATGTGGCCCATTTCTGCAGGTCAACTACGGTGGATTTCTGCTGCGTGTCGGTCGCCGTGATACGCTTCCATCGTCGACAGACCCTACGGTAAAAAACCGTATACGAGTATAGAACGTATCGCATAGAGATGTAAATTAACCACATACGGTACATTAATACATAAATCTTGAACCGTATTTAAAAACACACTGAAGCACCAAAAGGTCAAACAGCAACAATTTCAACCAACTCTGAACAGTTGCTGAGGTCAAACACGTCCAGAAACGAGAAAATGTGCACTACACATTCTTGAGGAAGAGTATGAACGTAGCAGGGAGACATTCCGGAATTGCTCGATGAATTTTCAGCCATCTCTTCAAGAGAATGATTATGAATGAAACCGATTATAAAATTCACTGCTACGAGTCTATGACAACTTGACTCAAAGAATATTCAATAAGTATTAGCGTTGTGTAAGTTATCTGGATTGTGTTAACTGGTGTCGTTCCAGTTATCTGGAACGACACCCCATCGGAAAAGAAACCTCGCGCATTGGCTCGGTTTCGGTACCCGCGTCCAAAGCCGAATTTGTTGCCGGCCGCCGTCGTCTTTAACAATGGCCAGTTCGTTTTCTTCGCCACAAAGACATGAGAAGGACTGCCCGTCACCGCCGGCCGTCTATTGAATCGGCGGCACTGTTCCTGCGCATTGTATTTTCTCGTTTAGGTTAACCTTTGAAAGTGCACCAAACAAGCACGAAGTCACCTTGTTTCTTTAAATACGTATATCGTTTGTATTTGTAAGCACTGTTTGTAATTTTCTATAACATTTTGCTAAATTGTCTTAATTACAGTACTAAAGTACTGTACTTCTAAATCGCCGAGCAGCGAGCTTGTTTTGCGCACTTTCTTCATTATCCAAATTTTCTATGAGTTCGATCGACTTCGGACTTCCAACTCAATCCAAGCCGACTGTGCAGTGCTCATCATCGTTCTACGGAATGCGAAAATTGTGTCGTTCGTTTTTCTCGCTACATTACTAACCAGTTTCGAACTAACAGCCGCATTGACGATTTTATATCCCTTTCAAATCTTCCCAAAATTACGCTAGGTACATACCCCGTAGTGCATGTGCTTTCGCAGCGCTGGTTATGCAAATCGAGCCGAGATGCGCCAGGAGCATTGTTCACAACTTCATATTGCAAATTTCAGTATTAGTAATAGGGTCCTTTGATGCCTATAAAATAATTACAAAAGTTCCGGAGTTTGATCTAATTGTGTTTACTCCAGATTTTGCTTATAAGTTGCATAGCTGTGTCGTTGAAGTACTCGTTTCCATGTACGGCATATAAGAATCTGTCTGATTTGATTAATATAAGTACGAGGACGAGCTTAGTACATATGATAGACAAAAAAACTAGCGAGAGAATCTGATAACCATGCCCGGCCCGTGCAACACGGGCAACCACCCAGGTCTGTCAGTGCTGGTAAATACATCACATTTAAATGATTTAATACAAATAATCACCCCAGTAATACCGCACGCTTTATTTCTTACAGTAAAACTTTGACTTTGTAGAACCACATGTGAAATTTCAGAGTACTCACTTTTTACCCATTCTGAAAGATTTTTCAATTTTAGTCGGAGTATTTGTCACATCGCTAAGTCCGCTACGAGTGTTTCTTTTCGCTTATTTTTCTTCATCAGTTTTTCTGCTTCCCGTTGCTCGAGCGCTGCGATTACTTTACTGTCAGTCGCAATAAGCCCTGCTTCGGCGCGCAGACGAGAATCTTTAAGTTTTCTCTTTTTCTGAGGACGTCGCTGGCAGGTTCCTCCACACAATTCTCACTCAACGGTAGGCCCGAAACAACGCTGATACTCGTGAAAGAAATCTCCATCGCAGGTGCAGAAAACAAACTGGCAGGTAGCCGTACGTCGGTGATATTCTCAATTTCTCATCGTAGTACATCTCGCCAGATGAATCTTTATATTTAGATGGTAATTTTATAACATTACTATCAAGAGATTGGTTAATTAATGTCAGTCACTGGTTACTGGAAATTTTGCGGAGAACCAATTATAAACAAAGTTATAAAACCAAAACAAAACTCGCATTTAAATTTCAATACGAGTGTGCGTTACAGTAAATAGCAGACCGTGTTCAGCTAACGGCTGCGTGACGGCGCGCGGCTACCGCCAGCCTAAGGTGGCTGACAGTGTTGCACAGCACGCAAATGGTTATCAGATTCTCTCCCTAGTTTTTTTGTCTATCACATGTACTAAGCTCGTCCTCGTACAGTAATAAATTTGTGAACATGACGTGGTTCCTGTACAATAAGTGCCGGTATTAAACACAATCAATTCCAAATTTAAACCAATGTCGTGCTCTGGGGAGTGTATTGTATCACTGCATAAACAAAGTAATTTACGAAGGTCTCAAGAGCCTTTACAGCTTCGCCTAATCCTGTAAGTGGATCGATCGATTAGCTTAGTCTAGCGTTAAAAATAATCTCTGCACTTTATAACGCCGAATCTGACGATCAAAAACAAGGAACTTTGGTCATTCGTTAGTATTTTCCAAAAACCACCTGCACGCTATTAGATAAATAATTAAATACTGTTAAAATATGCTGCTTCAGTGAAGAAACCATATAAATATTTCCTGCCAAGTTGAAATTAAAGTAGCCGGCGCTGTGCGTTAATAACTTAATAGGTAACAAATGTTTTACAAAAAAGGCAAATTAACGTCGCTAGACAAGCAGCGTTTTACCGATTCGGACAGGTAATTCTCTTACGTTTACGTTTACGTAAGTATACTCTTATATTTACGTCTTTTTTTTACGTTACGGACAATTTACTTAAGTATACTCTTACTTCAGTATTTATTTTGTTACTCTGTATACACTGGTAAACCGTAAAAATTAATACTGTAAGTACAATTTTACAACAGTACAATCAATATACACTACACCATTTGTGTGCCTTAATTTGCTTCACATCATTTGCGCAGCAAGATCCCAAACACCGGGTTTATGTCCTTATGACGTCAACAAATTGGATGTAAACCGAAGCCGCACGGTGTAAATACATGCTGACAACCATCACATTACGCGCAATCGTATGCTTGCACAGCGGTGTCCAATAGCGTAAGATAAACACACAATCCGTTACGGGTTAGGGTTTCGGCTTTCCCTGATGGAGAAAACTGGGAAACGGGAGGAGTGCGTAACGTTTCTCGGAATGCGGGATTATCTTGACGGTTTTTCTCTGGTCGATTAAGCAGGACCATAACATCCTCGCATGACCCCGGTACTCAGCATTCATCACCAGATAGACAACCTACAACCAGACAGAAAGAATACATTAACATCTTATTTAATTAGGACGGCATTAAAAATATCCGGACGTAATCCCTGATACCGGCACGTTCAAGTTCCATGATCAACGCCCTTATCTGTCCGTACATGATCTCAACACAAACGTCGAAAATTAAAAGAATTTATGTAAATGTTTATAGACACGTTGCAGTACATTGACGTGTAATATTACATTTATTTTTATAGCTTAGTTTCATTTTGTTTTTAAAGTATAAAAACTGCTTAACAAATCTAATGGAAATAATCAGCTTAAATAATGGTACGTCATGTACAGAGTATTTTATGTATTGCAACTTTGTCAAAGAAAAGTAAATTCTGCGCTCATGTTAAGTAACTAAAGAACGAAACCATCCAGTAAATGTACCGGTATGGTCGCGTATCCAAACAGCAGCAACGCCCGCATAAACAACGGCAGCAGCATCTCTGACGTGTATTCCTTCGGGAAGAGGCTGGACGCGATGGGTGCCGGCAGCAAACAGCACGAGTACCACAGATACGACACAAAGAGCATCTTCACATTACGGTAGCGCCGTGTAAACATCCGCTGCGCCCCTCTCGACATGCCGTTCTTTTGCCGCCGCATCCACACCGACCGCAGCGCCACCCCGCCAAAGATCACCGCGTACACCACGCCCAGCGCCCCCAACGGCGAGAAGACACACACGGTGACGATCAGCGGATATACCACGGATCCGGGATACACCCGCACCCCACAGGTGCCCCAGGGCGTGGTGGGTTGCCATCTGCATCCCATTTCATTGAAAATCGGCAGTTTACACGATAGACCAATCAGCCATGGCAGTGTCACCATGACCCCGGTGACAATGACATTCCCGCTCCATTTTGTATAGGAATGGGGTAAAAAGATGGCCACAAACTGGTTGATCCCGATCAGCAGGAAAGTCCAGTTAACGGCGTCCAGTGATAGGTAGTACCAGAATAAAGTGTGCCGGCAGAAAGACAGCGAAAGGTCAGTGTAGGGCGCTACGGCGTACGTGGAAATGGACAGTATCGACATGTGGATGAGGCATAATGTAGCGTTAATTAATAGGAGATGTGCAATTAAAATTCCCGTTCCACAACGGAGTTTGCGGGATGCAATTATGGGCAGCATCAGCGATAGGTTGAGAATGGTGCCAAATAAGGAAAATGTCAACATGATGATAAACCATATGGTAAAGACGCTGGGATATAACGTCCATCCTGTAGCCAGAAATGACGAAGTATTGATCGAGGAATTAAGCATTTTTCTCAGTCCGTTATAAAAAAATCTTGGTCAAAAATAATTCACATATTTGTGTTATGAAGAGGGTTCGGTGATGGAGAAAAATTTGCTTTGCGTGCGTTGTATGAAATGTCAAAAGGATTCACTTCCAGGCGTTCCGACTCTTTGGGCGAATTACACGCTAGGATTTTTGATATTGAAAAAAGGAGTGCCTAACAGTGCCTAGTGCCTACCTCGAAAATTACAGCTTGTTAAGCACGATTATCCTCTTTGAGGGAAATGTTTACTGGAGTATATGTTGTCTCAAGTGGGAACAAGTGGCTGGGCTCGAGATGCGATGCCGGCTAGAAAGAAATCAATTAATGGATTTTCGCCGGGTACGGACTAACGCATAGTTTATATGCACATACCGGTATAAGCTATGTTGATGTTGCGACGCTGGTGTTTGCTGTTGCATCAGTAAACGCATGCCGCGGCTAATCAATAGTTCGGCTCATTGTTGAAACGTGTAAAAATGAGGCCCATATATCTGTGACGCATGCAGAAAAAAACTGAACTTTAAACTTCGAGAGATATCAAATAGGAGCACGCCATTGATGCCTAACATATTCGCATCGAGCGGGCTATTCTGAAAGCGCCAAATGTATAAATGTCAGGGCCAGTTAAAATAACAGTGGAAGAATTATATCATACTACTGCTGCAGTGTTATTCATGGAGGTGGAGAGTATGTTGCATAAGATGGTGGCATTTACATACGGCGACAATGTACAGCTGTAATGTATGGATTGAATTTAAATTGCACAACTACCGTAAAAAGTAGTCGATTATTACGCTTCGACGGGTACGGTACGCTGAGCGAGAATTGAACGTTGTAATGATTTCCTATTTGCAGCACGCGAGGGGTGGTAGTCGGGGTCAACGTGAAACGCATACTGCGGATGCGAGGGTACAACAGCACGCCGAATGCACGACAAATTGCAAGTACTACATATGAAAAGCTATCGAACCTTCCTGTAATGCATTGTAGGTCATTTCTAAATTATAATTTTTTGCCAGCGCTTCATGCGATAATCAGAAATGCCGTTTATCCACCACAATCAGTACTTGAGCCTTATAATATGTAGGGTGGACTGGTGGAGTGCTGAATTACTGATTGTGGTGACAAAATATAATGTTTCCGTGCAAGAAGTGGTCGTATTTGTATGAGACTATGAGTAGTTTGATTATACAAGCCCATCCAACAATTCTTTGACCGCTGTAAGCGGGAATAAGCAGAACATCTCATCAAAAGATGTTCCCATGTTCTTTCATCGCCAGTAAATCTGGCGCAGGTGCGAGTGTATTTCTTTTGTCTTAATGGTCAATGTTATTGGTCAAACCCCTTTAAAACAAATGGAGTGAATTATGGATTTATCTTCTGGGGGAGTTGTGCCACCCACAAAACCCTCTTTTCCCTGCCAAATTTGTGGATTTATTTGCACAACCAAGAGCGCCTTCACCAACCACACTGGGAGCAACAAGTGCAAGGAAAATGTGTTGCGTCGACAGCGCGGATTGGATCACTCGGCCCCCGTAGAAGCCTCGGCCACGGACTACAGCTCCAGTCTTCTAAATCAGGTGAAGTTTCTTAAAACCAACTGTAGACTGGTTAAGCGAATACCTAAAGGGGCACGTAGAGCAGTTGCTACGGCTCTCACACATGTAATTTCTCGATGTGTTACGGAGAATTCAGCGCAGTCGTGGGAAGCACTGCTAACTTTCGCTTATTATGTTTTTCGTCTGCCGGGAAAAACCAAGAACGACCGTAGTCAGTCACTTGCTACGCTGATCAAGTCGAATATAGCTAAGTTTGAGTCAGGTGTAAGAGATGTTCCCGTTGCACCCACAAAGCCACAACGGTCTTTCGATTTACAAAAAATTTGTGCAGGAAAAATTCAAAATGGCGACGTTTCTGGTGCTGTTCGCGTTCTTTGTTCCGAGGACGCCTTGGCACCGCGCACAGCAGCCACTTTCGCTGAATTGCAGAAAAAACATCCGGGTGTTAACCCGGATGCTCGCTACCCACCATTGTCATCTGCTCAGAGTGTACAAATTAGCCGTGTAATGCAAAAAGAAATTTTCGAAGCAATTATTAGCTTTCCAAATGATTCAGCTGGTGGTCTTGATGGATTTCGACCACAACACTTTAAGGACCTGATAACTAACATCGCGAATGACAGTTCCGCCCAGCTGTGTGAGCAGTTAGCACTGTTAGCAGATCTCATGTTTTCCGGCCGTGTTCCCAAAGAAATTTTGCCAGTACTCTACGGGGCAAATTTAACAGCGCTGAATAAAAAAGGGGGTGGGATAAGACCAATAGCAGTTGGTAGCACAATACGTCGTATTGCAGCTAAGATTGTGGTGAAACGTGTACAGCAGCAGATGGGCGAAAAGCTTAGACCAAAACAAATGGGTTTCGGTACTCCTGGCGGTTGCGAGGCCGTAGTACATGCAGCACGACGTTTTGTCACGACACCTGCAGATGAAGTGCAAGTTCTCGTAAAATTCGACTTTCGCAACGCTTTTAACACAATTCACCGTGATAAGATGATGCAGTGTGTTCAGTCAGAGCTCCCAGAATATGCCCATTTTGTTAACCAATGTTACCGCGATCCCAGCAGTCTAGTTTTTGGGGAATGGGATATTCAATCCCAAGCAGGCGTGCAACAGGGAGATCCTTTAGGCCCTTTACTATTCTGTCTATTAATATTATCGCTAATATTGTCATTGGTGTCGCCTTTGAATGCCTGGTATCTGGATGATGGTATTGTCGGTGGCAACCTAGCTGACTTACTGAGTGATATTGCAAAAATCACTGCCACAGCAGAAGAGTATGGCCTACAACTAAATTTAGCTAAATGTGAATTTTTTGTATTCGGTGGCACATCAGAGGAACGCGAAATCGTACGCGAAGCGTTTGCTAAGTGCCATCCGGAATTTCTGCAGCCTGCTGAAAGTGAACTATTACTGCTCGGCGCTCCTCTTTTGCAGGCGGCGATTCCTGATGCAATTCTCCAAAAGGCTCAAGATCTACAGAGACTTTCCTCAAAGCTAAGTATACTGCCTGCACATCAGGCTTATTTCCTTTTGCGGACGTGTATCTGTGTTCCTAAAATGAATTATCTACTTCGTGCAAGTCCAACCTGGCTGTGCGGCGACGAATTAGATCAGTTTGATAGCGTGGGCAAATCGGCTTTAGAGGCAGTCACGAACGTTAAAATGGATGGGTTAACGTGGGCTCAAGCATCGCTCCCCGTTTCCAGTGGTGGGTTGGGGATCCGACGTGTGGCAGAACTAGCAACTCCAGCCTATTTGGCTTCGGTTTATGCCACATCATCCGTGGTCTCAGACATCACCACTGCAACGGAGTGCTATGACTTGGTGCACCAGTTGTGGCAAACAGCCTCGGGTGCTGAGCTACCAGCGGAAAATGTTCGGCGATCGCAGAAAGTGTGGGATGCCGCTTTAGTGAAGAAAACTTGTGAAGTTATTGTGAATACTTTCGCGAATGACGTAACCCACTGTGCGCGTTTGCTTGCAGTTGCGCAGCCGGAATCGGGAAATGGCTGAACGCTCTACCCGTGCCTTCTCTTGGAACCTTGATGTCGGATGAGAGCTTCCGTGTAGCGGTCGGACTACGTATTGGTGCGCCTATTTGCAGTTCTCACCTGTGCACTGACTGTCGTTTGCCCGTGGACGAATTTGGCCATCATGGGCTCTCATGCAAAAAGAGCGCAGGACGTTTCATGCGACATTCGTCTTTGAATGAAGTGATTCGGAGAAGCTTGGTAACCGCTAATACACCGGCTGTACTCGAACCACGAGGGACTAGCGACGTGGATGAGCGGCGACCGGATGGTGTATCACAGCTGCCTTGGAGAAATGGAAGGAGACTTGCCTGGGATGTGACGTGCGTGGACACGTTGGCCCTGTCTAATGTAATCAGCAGCAGTACAAAGGCGGGTGAAGCGGCCAAAAAAGCGGAAGAAGAGAAGCGCCGGAAATACGAGTATTTAGCTGACGAGTACGATTTTGTTGCGTTAGCTTTGAGACCTTTGGTGTCGTTGGCCCAGCATGTTTGAAGTTTCTGCGCGAACTGGGCAAGCGGATAATGGATGCTACTGGAGAACGACGCTCTTTCGAGTTTTTGTTGCAACGGCTTAGCATTGAAATACAGCGGGGAAATGCGCTGTCTGTAACGTCGACCGTTCCACGTTCGGACGGTCTTAATGCTGTTTATTTTGTTTTGTAATGTTCCCGAATGTGATGCTTATAACTATGTTTGCCAACTAAACCAATAAAAGTAACAAGCGGGAATTTAAAGAAACGTGGGCTTGAGCCATTTAATGTGCTTCGACACGTCACGCCACAGGGGTCTGCGTATTCAGCGTAAATAAGCAACAAATCTGCATGTGTTGCAGTTACTGTATCTGTGATATACAATGTAATATGTTTAGCATTATTTATTGCCATCATAATTTATATTAATTTTATGCTTTTCTAACGGTATTATCTTTGCTTTGCAATACAATATCGCGGTGGTACTTGATATCCATATTACTTTCAAATTACTGATTGCAACATGCCCGGGCTAAAGATGATTGATTCCACGTTGGTCTAATAATGGTCTATTAATTGTGATCTAATATATTATTATTGGTTGAATATTTATAAATATATCTGCCACTACACTACGATGCGTATTTGCATTACTGTGCGCGATTTATATGCGCTGCGCTTACAGCGGTCAAAGAATTGTTGGATGGGCTTGTAGCTTGCATGGCTAATAAAAAACAAGACGTTTTCATGGGATTTAAAGAAATTTCGCTCCGGTACCCGGGTGGCCTTCAGCGCAGTTTCATGGGGAATGGTAAAACGTAGCGAAGACTCCGAAGAGAGTGTAAAAGCTGTACGCGTAGAAATAGGACGTACATACATAATAATCTGATTACGGTAACAGCGTTAATACCAGGCTGTCGCACATTCAAGGGAAGTTTTGTTGCACTGGCTGTTGGTTAATTAACGAATCGGCTTCACCAAATATGGTTGTGTTGCACCTTCGGTTTATGAAAACCAGGGCAGTATCGTGAGTGTACCAGTGTACCTACCATACATATGGGTGCAGTTAGCTTTGTTGGCTACCCTAGGTAAAAACCATGATATTTATGCCCTGAAAACAAATCAGCTGTTATTCCGCACCGGGAAAAAATCCTAGGCGCGAGATACGATCACGCGAAAGCTACCAAAATTCCGCGCACCACCCTACTGCAGAACGTTATGCAACCAACAGGACCAAAATCATCCACTGACAGACGGAAAATTAATTACCCAGTGCAGTTTGGTATGAAAAATGAGTATTACTGTAATGTACTTGGCTCCTGCCTTAATTAATCTGATACTTGATAGAAATATTTGGGTTGGAATCAATAACGACAGACTGAATGCGAAAAGAACGAACCGTCCGCTCCTACGCTCCAGGGTTTACACTTTACACATTATTTACTGAAAACGGTAATTTTCTTCCGTGTCAGCTACGGTAGTTGGTGTATAACAACTAATAGAAAAACTAGTGTAACATAATAATTATCATAAAATATCAGTATAGCATGCCATAGTAAATATAACAAAACGGTGAATTAATAGCCCTAAATTTCGTTCCGAACCTGCATGCAGTTGAAAGTAATAGGTACACTGCTGCTTTTCTGAAATACATTATATTTTTATTGTACAGTATTTGTACATCTACACTTTGCATGTGTAAATTTTGACCGCGAAAACGCAGTCATTTTACACGAAATTGCTGATGTTGCTGTTTATGTCTTATGGGCACGTCGAAAGTTATTTTTTCGACGTGCCCATAAGACAAATTTTTTAAATTTTATGCATTTGAAATTTTTTTTTATAATTTCGCTTTCTGTTTAGTTGCTACCTTGATAAAAGCAGCTGGAAAAAGCCAAACAAGCAGCGCTAACGGTGAATATGTGTTTTTTAGCCGATCGATGTCGGTCTCCATACGCCATTGATTGACAACGCCCATACTTACAATCAGGCTAGTCCGCTCATTAGAAAAGGTTGCTTATGCAATTAATTTATGCTTCGTTCAGCCCTCCGGTGCTTTTCTGTTTTAATATTACAAAAACACTTAGCGCATTTAATGAGCTTCCGGCTGCACAATTTCGTTTCATCATAAATACATACTACGCCCAGACTGGATGTTGCAGTTTAAAATCTTCGGCGAAGAATTTTGGTTAAGGACCGCATCAACATTTCCCATTTCCAACTGCAAAATGCGTTGCGCCCTGCAAATCATTACGGCATTGCTTGCGGTGTTATTCTGCATCTGGACGACTGCGGTAAGTGTGGTCTTGACCCTGACCTTTCTGAGTCATTTCAGTACTGCCCGCAAAAATGTGCAAGTTTACTGCAGAATGATCGAGTATAAGACAGCAGCTTATTACGCTCTTTTAAAGAAGTACTCGTACAGATACAGATAGTTCTTTCGCTCATGAATGTAATTGGTTATTGGTACTAGTAATACAATAACACGAAGATAGCTAACCATCGTACTACTAAGTTCACTAAAATTATACAACGAAGAATGCCTTTACAGATACTGCACATAGGTACTTTACAACCTTAACGTTCGTCGTACGGTTTTGTATCGTACAGTGTAAAATGTTCATGTTTCTGCTCTGAAAATTCTTGAAAATATTGTATAAATGAGAGTCAGCCTGTCATCCAGCACGCACTATTTTGCAGGCAGCAGCCGACAATTACCGGGTGGAGATCCAGCTGCAGGAATATACCAACTGGGCGGACAGTGAAACGGATTGCGGCCCGTCCCATGACACGACACTTTACAGAGGCGTGGACAGCAGGCAAGTCAGCAGCGGCCAGTTACAGTCAAATGCAACACATTGTCCGTTCATATTACCTAGTCGTGTACTTGCAACCGTAAAGGCTGACCACAAAAAAACAGTGAGTTTCAGGTTCTGCACGAATGCTGCAAAGGAGTGCTTTTATGAATCGCAGACCGACGAGATGCAGTATTTCAGTTGGCGGGCGTTCTTGTCGGAACACTGCAAGAAGACATGGTCACTCAACAATACCTTTTCTGTTGATTTCTGCAACACCGATTTTAAACTATGTGCTACACCAACAAAACCAGGCAAGCGTTTAAGAAACCGTCTTGCTGTCATCATACAGCAATTTTTTCGTAAAAGTAAAAATTTCTCTGTTGCAGAGAACGTCCCTGGAATTGGTAAGTCGAAGCATTTCAAGGCAGAGTTAGTAACTCATAGCTCTGAATTATGCACATAAAGGTCAAAAATGGCGTTGAATTAGAGCAACATATCGTGCTGCATGATAAACGTACCTCCTAAAGGTACCTATTACCTAGAAAGGCAGAACGGCCTATGTGGCGCTTCTGGTGTAAGAGTAATATGAATAATATGTCTACAGAAATAAAGTGTATTAATTTTCTTTTACGTTTCTCATTAGCAGCATTCGCCCAATATGACGTAGTTAAACGCATTTTCCGAATGCCGTCAAAATTTTCGGCACGATGGTGCAATACGCCCGTAGAAACTGCACATTAAGCGAATACCGATAATCTCGCAGATTTGCACAGAGGTGATATCTTGTTCTTTAGAATACTAGGCATGCCGTGAATAAGGATGAAGAGTTTGTATCCTGTTCTACATCCAACGATGCCAGCCAGCTTGCAGCAGACAAAATGTCGGCAAAGTGGTCGGACACTGACTACTGCTATCCGGGAGCAATGTAAGTGCGACTATCATTACTGAAAAACAGGCGCTACATACAGTACGAATGTCAGAAAAATAATGGCGAGGTTAAGAACTTGAAAGCGGTGATACTTGAACGCTGCCCATAAAGCCACACTTACAGTACTGGTGCACAGAGCGATTTATTAGCCCTGACCTATGCCTGCTCTGTTGCACCGTTTATGTGCAACACGATGCAATCCGATTCCGCAGCGATTAAATGCACAAGTTGAGGGCGATTTCCAACAGGGAAACTGAATTTTGTTTGACAGCTGTAAGAACGCCATTGAAATAGGTTCCATCTTATTGTTAGGATACAGGATACGAATACGAGCATCGGCTTTCTTTAGAGTGTATGTAATACATTCTTATCGTATCTACGTAGATTCGAGTACCGCTGGCGCGCCTATAAAATCTCCCAAAAGGAGTGCGGTCAGGAAGCGAAAGCCGCTGCTGAAGAAGCGAAAAACTATGTCTTCATAACGGGCTGGGTGGCCACTGATCCCGATCCAGACCGAATCCGCAAAGGGGCAAAAGCGCATTTTATTACGGATGCCGGCTCCGGCGAGGAAACCATTCTAAATACCATTACGGAAGCGTTCAAAAAGAAGTACGGTACGTTGTGGGCTATAATGGAATCGCAGAGTTGGCAAAGGGAGTAAAGTAACCCGATTATTTGGTCTAACGATTGATTTTTCCTCCACAGGGACCATGAAAGTGAAGACCAACGCCATTATAAGTGCCCGTGACTGCTCAAAAGCGTTCTACGATATTACGACAGAAAACTGCTCGGCCTTCCAATATAGCATAAAAGCTGAAAGCAAGAATAAGAAGGTGAACCAGAAGGTTGTCAGTGATGAGTTTCTCGCCGCCGTTAAAGCCGCGAAAATTCCCGGGGTGTTCACCGCTTGTAAAGACAAACCCTGCGCTAAGGCCTCCGCCGAACCGGGAGAATCAAAGAAAACTTAACGAACAAACCTTAGAGGCATCATTAGTTCAGAACTGAGAACACGAATGCTACGAATACCGCCGCTACGAATACATATAAGGTCATCTCGCATGTGATAAAGTCACCAGTTTTCGATTATGTACACTAGCACTGCCACTGGGTGTTGTGGCGCTAATCTCAGCAAAACCAAAAATACTGTTAGGAAAATATCGTTAGTTGGTTGTGCATTGTAGTGACTCCATAATTTAGAGCCCTGCACGAGCCGAGCCGCTCGGCTCACGAGCGCTCGGCGCTCGCGAGCACTTCGAGCGAGCAGGCGTCGTTTTGCGAATTTGCGAACGAGCTGAGCAACAGAAAAAAAAATTGCGAGCGAGCCGAGCGAGCGGGATGGTCCGGTGCGAGCGATCGCGAGCTTACAGGCTGACATTGTGCGAACTGGAGAAGTTTCTAGTACAAAATTACATTGACCGACCTGAAAACGGTCTTAAACCACCGTCACCTTCGCGCTTCGCGCGAAGTGACTTACTAACTTTCCTAGACCGGTTGGGACTCAGGGCGGAGTTCTGATATTCTGTAGCCAACAAAAACATTATTGGACGGGTTTCTGAATCAGTTGAATGCTTCCTAAGAAAGGTGCGTTTTGATTTTCGGGCGTTCTATTATATGTATTTATTTTAGACTAAATTAAGAGAACTACATCCAGTTGAAAATTAGAGTAAGGTACTAGCAAAAAAATGAAACTGTAATGAAACGGACTACCAGTATGGAGATATAAGTGATTGTCTCTGAACATCCTGTTACACTTAATGAATTTTGTGTTGGTGAAAAGTTTGGTATAATTAATTCGTGCGAAAAATTGATATGTAAATTTTTGCCGATCTCACGAGCGAGCCGATGTGCCAAAATAAAATTACGAGCGAGCTGAGCGAGCGGAAGCAAACAAAAATTGGAAAACGAGCGAGTTGAGCGAGCGGCGGTTTGGGCGCGAGCGAGCTGAGCGAGCAGGACGTTTCAGAAAGCTGAAACGAGCGAGTCGAGCAGCACTTTAGCTGCTCGTGCAGGGCTCTACTCCATATACACTATAATATGACATGTCACATGCGCAGCTAAAGAATGGTGCCCATGTTGCACAGCTGTCCCAAATGCCCACTCAACAACTTAATACTCGTAATATCTTTACATTGCACATTTTGTGGCATGCATTTTATCATAATTTACATGGTTATGCTGACGGCCTAGTACGATCAACAGCAGCTACTCGTACTGCATCTCGTATTTAACAACAGCTACTCAATACGCAATTACTAGTACATTAGTAATACATAGTTTAACAAGGCAGGTTAAACAGCGGTAAACAGACTTAACAAATCGGACAAGGGTAAACAGGCCTAACAAATCGGGCAAACATTTTTAATTTATATTATAAAAATGCTGTATACAAGTACTGTACAGCATAGCCGAACACAAATGTGGATAAAATAAATAAATTCCGTAAAATCTGTACAGTACGGGTATTTTCGTCTGGCTGTTCAAAGCATTTACAAAACGCGGGTGAAATACTGTCTTTTACAACATGGAAGGGGAAGAAAGGCTACAAAACATTGCTGGGATGCATCCTCGGTGGCTGTTCTGAGTGTTTTCAGTGTTTGCCGCAGTTCCGCCTGGATTAACCGGATTGTTCTGCCTTTGGTTTCCGATACTTCGATTATGTAGCAATACGCCGCGTAAAGCGCGAGAAGAACGGCGAAGACGACAAATGTGTATTCACCGATTGCCGGGAAAACGGGAAAAACCTTTTGTTGGAATTATATCAGTAAAAAGTAACCTTTTGGATGCAAATTTTGGTGCGTAAACCGGTAAATGCGAGGGCCGTAAACGGGAAATACTAAATTACAGGCCTAAAAAATCGCCGAAATCATACAAAACCGCCGGACAAGGAGGTCAGGTTATATGCTGCGCCAATCGCCAATCACTACTGGCTCCCCCAGCTGTATTGCAGTCAGCAGTAAAAATACTGCAGCCACCCGTAAAAACAGAATTTACAACTTGAGAATTGAGATCATTACGTGATAATAGAATTGAGATCATTACGTGATAGATCATTATGTGATACTTTATTGATAATTTGAAAGGCAGCCTTTCTGCGACGTATGTGTAGTGCCTTTTGATACAGAGTCTGTAGACTGAGTGTAGAGTGATTCCGCGTGTCTTTTAGAATGGCAACCAAAAGGGTTTTTGCTGAACAAGTTGGTCCAACTCCAACCAAAAGAGCTTTTGCTGAACAAGCCAGCCGGTCTGATAATTAGTGAGTCGGCGAAGTCCGCCTGGGCAGGCGACCGGGCGCCGTGAAACGCATTTAATCAAGGGAGCAGACAGAAATTCGTTAGACACACGCTCTGTCTAACTCTGTACTCTTGATTAAAAGCGGTGCCCGTTTTACGGTTTACGGCGGACTTCGCCGACTCACTATTCTCCTCAGCCCCCCGCTGGGAGCACCATACGGATTAAAGCGAGTAATGTGGATTTGCGTCAGGAATGGCAGAATCTTCGAGCCTCTGGCATGCTATGCGATGTGGAGCTGCAAGGTGGTGAAGCAGAATCCATAGGGATTCCATGTCACCGCAGCGTTCTCAGTGTTCACAGTAGGTATTTTCGCACCATGTTCTTAACGGGAATGAAGGAATCCGCGCAACCGATTATCCAGCTGCACAACATCTCCCATCCTGTTCTGTCCCAGTAAGTTTTCAATTTTGTCAGCAAGTTGTTCTGCGGAACGCTGCTGATTGTGGCGATGGCTCGTGCATTGCGTTCGTTCATGGCGATGCTGTTTTTGCTTGATTTTTCGTCTCCAGTGTCGTATGATCTTGGCAGTATGTATCCCGATTTCCACTGAGTATTGTTATGAGGTAACGAGATAATCTGGCAGATTTGATTGATTGTGCAGGTTGATTGATTTTTTCTACATGACGGACATTGTCGTCACGGAAGACAGCGTGCAGCCCATACTGGTGGCGGCTGCGTTCCTCAGTATTCCGGCCGTGGAGGAGGCCTGCTGGAAGTTTATGGAGGATCGCTTGAACGCCAGCAACTGTCTGATGCTGTACTGTTTTGCGGATTCCGATGCGCACAAGAATCTGGCCGTCGCCGCCAAAGCCAAGGCTATCACTCTCCAGCATTTTGCTGATATCGCGCAGGGACCAGATTTCTTGGAAGTGCCGAAGAAAACGGTAGGATATGCATTGCCAGCTAATGGCCTTGGCTTTGGCGGCGAAACTGATTGTAGCAAAATGGAACAATGTACAAGCAGGGTAATTAATTTTCGTGCGTAAAGGTACAGTATCCATCTGTATACTGTAGAGTAACCCTGCACTTGACAGCTTTTTCGTACGATATGAGCTGTACGACACTGTAGCACTGGCGAACGTTCAGCTGGCTCAGAGCCGACTGCACTGCACTCACATGTGGTGCCTGCCTAGTCTCAGGCAGCACATGTGAATGGTGAATGTGATCGTACAACGTACGTCTTTTTGAGCTGTAAAAAAAGCTGTCAAGTGCAGGGTTACTCTACAGTACTGTAGATATACAGGTACAGTACATGTCTGTATAAGTGCGATGCCGGCGCTTAGAAAGCAGCCACTGCACTACAATTGCAGCAATGATAAAATTAATTAGTTCTACAGTACGATGAATTATTATGACGAATAAATGTGATTGACATATTCTTCAGTTTTACATATGCTGATCCCTATTTGTTTTTTTTAACTTACCAGGTTACCGATCTGATCTGCTGTGATAGTCTTTGCGTGGCGCAGGGAAGACGATGTACTGCGGGCCATCGTGCGGTGGCTGCATCACGATTTCCAGCAACGACGCTGGCAGTTCTGGGAGATGCTGCAATATACTGTATTCGCTCGCACATCTTGAACCACAGAGTGTGTGTACGAGAAAAACGCGCATTCAATATACACACTCTAACCGGGCCAAACGCGCGATTCGCGATTTGATAAATTTTTGATGTCTTACAACATCTGGACTGGAGAACTTCTTGAATAATGAAAAATTAGAGCTCTAACAATTTTTGTCATGTTTATGCTCGAGCAGCCATTAACATACAGCTTTGGCGTAAGCACGAGTTACAAACGGATTTGTTGTGGTTTTTGGGGTGCCCCTGGAGGAGGGGTACGTTCCGCGTCAACATTCTTGATGGCGATGAACCACCGAACAATTCGAGCTTTCAGCCACAGAACCTTTTTTCCAGAGTGAATTGCCATTTAAATGAAAAGTCTTGATCTATTAAACAAATTCACAAGAAGAACTGTTCATCTTGAAACCAAATGAGGAATATTTCGTAGTCGTGCATTTTGCCCGGTTAGAGTGTGTATATTGAATGGGTGTTTTTCCCGTACACACACTCTGTGGTTCAAGATGTCCGAGCGAATACAGTATTCGGCCCACTTATCTCGGCCCGCAAGGCAGCGATGATTATCTGCTGGCCTGTGTCAACGCCTTCACGGATTATTCCGAAAAAGCGCCGCGTCCGTCAGGATATCTGCAGGCCTTGCCGGGATACACCAGCCAGGCATCCTCTCGCTACACTGCAAGAAAATCCTATTGTAAGAAGGCTACGAAGAAGTAGGAATGCGGTGCTTATCGTTGTCTGTGTTTAATCCTTTCGTTCGGTTATAAGGATGGAGTTATTCATTGGTGTTTCAATGTTTTGCGCGTTTTATGCTTCTTCTTCCTTGTGTTTTACGCTTTTTATGCGTTTTTATGCGCCGCTTCGCAAACGGGAAAAACAGCGAAAGCGTGGAAGATTTAGGAAAGTGTTTTACGTACAGTACTTTTACTCGTACCTAGAAGCATTTACGAATTCAACAGAGGAAATCAAAAGTATTACTAATACTTTTATGCAATGTTATGTTCTACATTATGCAACGTACGCAGTCAACAAGCAGTGATAACTTGTACTTTAATGTAGTTACAACTTACAAGCACAGGAACCTTCCAAGATACACTTTATATGTGTAGTCTTGTAAACTGTACACTTGACGGATCTCTCATTAATCAGACCTTAATAATCCAGTACGGAATAAGTTGCTGTACATACAGGCGATACAGCGGAACCGAACGCAAATAAACGGTAAAAAAAATTACTTATGTACACAAAACTATCCGCAGTATGGGTGTTTTTGCTGGCCATTCAAACGGTTACAAAATCCAAATAGAATATTCCACAAAAGATGCAATTTGAGGGAGAAAGGATTCACAAGGTTGCAGATACTGTTCACGGCCGTGTTCCGCGGCGCTGTAACAGCCGCTGTTTACAGCTTATATATTACTTGATCCATGATTATGTACAGACACTAAATCGTTGATACTGCCGAAGACATGAAGTAAGACCTTTAATTAACACAGTCTTTTGCTTGCGACCCTTCCAGCCACAATTTAATGCAAGTTTCGCTAATTTATTGAAAATAACAAAATAAACAGTTACCTTCAACCCCTACCCTACCCAGTACAGTACAAGAAAAACACTACCAGGGTTCACATCACCACATGACATATCGCATCTCTCCGCATTGCACAACCCCATCAAACGCCAAAAAAACGCCAGAAAAAGCACCATACTAACTAAAACATAAGAAAAGCCAAACAGCAGCAACGTACATACAGCACAGCCGAACACAAACATGGAGGTAAACGGTAAAAATAAATAAATTACGTAAAATCTCTACAGTACGGGTGCTCTTGCCTGGCCATTCAAAGTGGTTACAAAAGCGAGTATAATATTCCAAATACGGGGAGTCTTTTACAGCATGAAAGGGGAATTTTTGGGGAAGAAAGGATACAAACATCGCCGATGCACGGCGGTAATTGTTTACAGAGTTTGCCGTAATTCGGCCTGGATCTCCTCGATAGTTTTGCCTTTGGTTTCCGGCACTTTGAACCATGTGTACGCCACGAAGAGCACGAGAAGAACGGCGAAGACGATGAATGTGTATTCACCGATAGCCGACTGCAAAGCAAAATCAATTTGGAAGTCATTTTTCAACGGCCACATATTTTACATCTCCAAAATTTAATAAAACATTAATTTCCGACAAACGTCAAAATTCGTAGAATTCAATGTCCAAATGCAGCAATAATAAAACACAGGAGACGGCGGTTTAAAAATAAACCGTTTCAGAAAAAAACACAAAATTCGGTATTCGGTAAACGGTAAAACACTGTGAACGATGAGTAATATTTTGAAAATACGTATAAACCGTAAAATTCAGCAATAAGACGTAAAATGCAAAAAAGGTCTTCGAAAAGGAAAGTTTTTGAAAAGAGGTAAAATTTAGCATTAACAAAAAAAGCGGTTGTCGAAACGTAAAATATTTTCGAAAACCTCAAATATATCTGTAAAATTCGTACCTGAATGAATGGGAACGACAGCGCAACGATCAAGTTGCACAACCAGTTGACGCCCACCGCAATACTCGTGGCCGCGGCGCGCGGACCTTGCGTGAACAGTTCCGTCACCAAAAACCACGGAATCGAGCCTACAAAAACATGCCGTTACAATTCCCGATCAAATTCCATCCTTTTATCTGGCAATTGTTTTCTTTTTCAGCACGGAATTTCTGATAATTTTTCTCTCTCGCAAAATTAATCTCGCTCTTACCAGGTCCGGTCGCGAACATGACCACGAAGAGCATAACACACACCATACTGGCGTAGGCCGCCCACGGGTACATATTCTCCACGCCCTTGCACTCCTCGACCGTCAATTTCTGCCCGCCGCATTTGCCGGCCGCCTGTGAAGAGAAGAAAATTCCTGAATTTCTACTGCCGCTGTTAAATATTCTTGCAACAGTAAAACTGTTTAAGTATTTACTAAACAGCCATCCATCTACGATGCTACACCGAAAGACTACACTGAAATACATGGACGATTGATTCACATTTTTTATGGTGAAACCTACGTGCAAAAGCATGAAGACACTGAGCAGAATCGTCACCACGGCCATCCCCGCAAATCCCACCAACAACAGCGTGCGACGTCCAGCTTTCTCCACCAAAATCACCGAGATCACCGTCATCAGCACGTTGATCCCGCCCATACCGATGGTGGCGTACAGGGCACTGTTGCCGCTCATCCCGCAATCTTTGAAGATGGATGTCGAGTAAAACATCACCTAAAAAACGAGACCAAACTAGTACATTGTCATGGTTATTATTTTTACACATAGAAAAAATATTTTTTAGGGCGATTACAACACGAAGAGAGTTTCCGGGACATACCGCGTTAATCCCGGAGAACTGCTGCATAACCATCAGCATCATGGCGATAATGGTGCATTTGCGCAGGAAAGGATTGGCAAACAGATCCCGCACGGTCACCTTGGCTTCGCTCTTGGCCTTTTCGTGCTCAATGCGCATTTCATCCATCTCGTCCGCGACGTTATCGCTCTTGCGAAGACGCACCAATGCTGCCATGAAAAGAATAACATCACCAGTGAGTTTCCATTTTAATACCATTAACATCTCAATAACATTCTAATAAACGTTTTCATAAAGGTACTCAAAAATTGGTTAGAAAATCTAAAAAATGCAAGAAACCCGCGCAAAACGCAATAAATAATCGCTGTACTGAAAAAATGAATTAATTAATCTCTATTTCAAACAAATGCGCACATAAACCATGAAAAAAGGCAAAATTTAACAAGGGAAAAACACTGCCTTTTGTCAAGGGGCTTTCCGGACAAAACATTAAAAAAAGGTAAAAAACTAAAAAAAAGCAACACCCCTGGAGAAAAACAATAAATAATCGCTCTGCATTAAAAACGATTTAAAATCTGTAGTTAAAAAAATACACACAAAAGCGAAGAAAAGTGCAATACGTACCTTTCTGGGCGCCGACTTCATCGCCTTTGTCCAGGTACAAATACTTCGGGCTTTCGGGGCAGAACGGCAGCGTCAGCAACTGGTAAATGCACGGTACGACCGACAGTCCAAAGAGCCATGGCCATCCCCATGACGTTCCCAGGATGAAGGGGAGACCGAGAATCTGCGACACCCAAATGGCAATGGTGATAAACAGCTGATGAATACTGCCGACAGCGCCACGCAGCGACGCCGGTGAGATTTCCGTGAAATACATCGGTGGCACGCCGGAATTAATGCCTACAAGCAAATAAACCCACAATAAACAGACGTACGATTTTCTGGTTATCAAAATTAACACCGAATATCTCTTTAAAATGCCGACAAAATTATGCTATACTGTAACAAATCATCAACGTAACATAATCCAAATCAGCCATCTGAACTAAATAATGGGATAAGCAGTGAAAATTTGCTAAAAATTATTTTACTGATAACATTTTAATAAAGTGGAAGTTAGTTAAATTCACGTATTCTTTTTGCGCACACGAAACATTGTAACCGAAACCATTAAAATCGATAATCAAGTAAACTATCTAATAATTACAATCAGTCATCAAACGAATGATTATTGATTACAGACGATTTTGAAAACGAAAGAAATTTATGTACAGCGGAAAATTCACATGAGCCGTCATGCTCAATAACATTTCAATTAGTCCCTGGACACAATCAACCCCAAAACAAACCGAAAACAAATTAACCAGGAGGAGGCATGCTGACAACAGCAATCATTACCTGAATTGAGACCGGTAACAAATCGTCCGATAATCAGCATCTCGAAGGAGTAGGCCAATTTGGGGAATCCCAGCAGAGCGGCAGCCAGAAATCCCGTAACGAGATTCATCATCAGTGTACCCTTCCTACAGGGATCAACACGGGTGTCAACAGGATATCAAAGCCATGTATGCCATGATTTCCATTATGTAATTTGTAAACATCAGCGAATCCCATGTGAAGCGCTACAGATTGCGTGACCCCCGAAAATCGGTCAACAAGCACGGATCCATCAAACTGCTAACATCGTGCCAAATATTATTTACATAAAATACCAACAGCTTTAAAAATTTTTCATGGCGTATGCCATCGGAATTATTTTATCGAAAAGCTTGATGCAAATAATATTCAGTAAGCCCGGTAAATGAATAGCTATTTTTGTAAATTATCAATATTAGCTATTTTATTTTTTGTACTCTGTAACTACGATAAAAGAATACTGTTTAATTTTTAATAATTCTTTGCAAAAACTTTAATAAGTATCATCGTACGGGTACAAACTATGCACCAGAACAAAACGGCATTTACAAAAGAAACACTTCCTCTATGCTATCCTAATCGGGGATCGTCATCTTAATAATTCTTCATCTTTTGGGTTTAATTTCAAACTAACCGGGATTTTTTTAAAAAAGGCGTTGCAAATTAAAAGCTATTTATTTATATCCTGTCAAACGTTATTTTATTTCCCAATAAAGTATCGTTTGTATAATGTAACAGTATAACAGTTACTCACAAAATTCTGACATGACATAAAATCACTCCACTGTAATTTCTTACATATTTCAACTCACCGGCCAAATCTGGAAACGAAAAATCCACTGGACAGTGCTCCAATCAGACCACCGGCACAGAAGATGGACGTTACCGTGGACCATATGGTGTTCAGCTCCGTGTTGTCCTTGAACATGTTCTCTTCCTGCGGAGTGTCCGGTAAAATGGGGGCGCACCATCTCTCGATGTCGGCGACCGGCGCGGTCTGGTTGTCCAGCCGGCTGCATTTGACATCGCGGATCCATTTCCCAACCAACTGCACATAAGAGAAAATAACAAAAACATGAGAAACTTGTGCATGTAGCGTTCATTCAAATTTTAGAAACTGCCATAGCCATAAGTTTTGTTAGGCCGTTACACTACGTCTTGCAAGCGATCCGTATGTTCAATTGAAGAGCGTTAATTAAACTTAATTTTGTGTTTCGAATTTCATTCAATCCTTTTTTGCATCATCGAACCAAGAATGCTTTGCTGGAAGGATTATTTATAATGTATTTTTATTTTTCAATTTTTATGGGCTGCTGCAGAATTGTTTAGTTTTTGTTCGTGATAATCCGTTCAATTTCCGCCAGTAAGAATCGACTGCAACATCGCGCGTCAGTACGCACACGTCAAACTACACAAATTCTGCTGTCAAAGCAGAGATCAATCATATTTCGGATAGTGATAAAATTAATCCTATTCAAGCACAGTACGAAAGCTCATCTTTATTTAGGCAGACAGTGCAAAGAAAACTGGGCATGCTGCCATCGTGCTGACCGAATTCAAGCGTCTCTACACGCTGATTAAGCCAAAAATAAAACGCCCTTTTACCGTGTCATCCAATTTTAAACTAAAAAATTAATAGAAAATTACGTAATACTGGTAGCATCGGGAAGTATTAGCGTTGAATTACGAGATCTGAAAATTGGCAACAAAATTCTGTGAGAAAAATGGCTCCAGCACATAGCAGCACAATTTAATACAAGAGTAGTCAGTAAATAAATCTGATCATTTGCAGTAACAAAAATTAAACGATATATATAATCCAAATCTGAACTGTCTAAATGAACTGGAAAATTTGTGAAGCTCTTACAACTATACCGTCTACGATTTACCGACTGCTGATAACCGCCAAAGACGCCACTTCACTACAATCTTCTATCTTGCATCGAAGTGCGAACTTACCAGTAAAAACTAGCAAAAAATATCAATATCACTGCCCAAACCCATTCCTTATCTCGCAAATAAAATGTTTTAAAATTTAACGCGATCCAAAAATTTGAATAAAATTATTTTTATTTAATCCCTGCGGCTGCTTCAGATTTACTGCAGATACAATAATTAAGTAACTTCTCCACATAATATAGAGCAATATAAAATTCAGTTTAATTAATAATTCATTATAAATCATCGTTGAAATTTTTAATAATTCATTATAAATCACCGTTGAAATTTAAGTAAATAAAGTACACTCTATATCAATTAATTAGCATCATCCAAATTTTAAAAGAATTACGGCAGGGGCAAGTAAATTGTGTGATCTATGAAGTAACTAATAAAGGACGCTTAACATACGTTTCGCACAAAGTCCCAGTATAAAATTACTTGATAACACACGCGTCTATCGCACGCGCCGTACTTACACAAAGACCACTTTAAAGAACAAACAACACCGTTATCATTCAGAATTGTGTGTTATCGCAAAGCACAATAAAATCGTGTGGCTTTCTTATTGACACAAAGCGGTTCCGAATACACAGTAAGTCAGTAACAGATTGGATACAGTTCCAAATTTTCCAATAAGATACAGGTTATCAATTTCGAAACGATACAGTAAAAACAGCGGTGTGAATAAAAGGGGATAATTGGATGTTAAGTTGTTAACCAACTACCCTGTGAAAAATGAGCCTAATGAAACAATCGTACGTTTGACATGTGTCAGTTACGCTCCATGGATACTTCGGCTGCGGTGCAAGAAATACCAAATAAATGATTAATATTCATGGCATGTACAATCGGCATTTGACAACATTGTGGCTGGCAGTCAAATGATGTGATGCACCGTAATTTCAATTCACACACAAAAAAACACATGCAGAAATGCCCTGCCAAAATACTCGGTCAAAAACCACGATCTTATCATAAACCGAAAATTTCTGGGGTTTTTTTTACTACTGATTAATTACTAGGTAGTAAATAAATTATCTGCAATACTTGACCAGATGCTGCTGATAAATTATTCATATTTCGAAACGATTATTTTTAGAATCCCATCTATAATAATTTTTATTTCGAAACGTTACTTCAATTCAAACATTTCTGGAGGTTTTTTTTACTATTGAATACTGATGAATTAATTAAATTAATCTGCAACATTTATTAACCAGATGCTGCTGATAAATTATCCATATTTCGAAACGATTATTTTTAGAATCAAACGAACCAAATTTTACCATCACAGTACAACAGGAAGTCCAATTTTTGCAGGAAAATTGGGAAAAATTCACCACATTTACATATACCGAACGCTGTTTCGCCAAGATGCACACGAACATTCTTTAACGGTTTAACCGATAATATGCAGCATAATATTAACAAAACGCATCTGATGCATATTTATTTATAGTCTCATATCCATATCAATCGCATAATTGATAATACGGTAATACCGCGCAATATTTCAGTTTCTGCAGCACAGTATCGATTTATTGATTGCCGGAAACTGGCCTTGAAAGTTGCGAGTTTCCCACGGAATCAAAGTACCAATTTAAAAAAAAACCGATAAATCACAAAATCAAAAATGGAAATAAATATCCAAGCCAACCAAAAATAAATAATAAAAAATTTAGAACGAATAATGCACATTTCAATGGCTGTATTTGCGACTATTTTTTAATTTCCTAAATAAATAAACTGCACTCACCGTCTGTGGAACATTGATAACTCCGATATTATAACCAAACAAGAAAGACGATCCAAACGCCGCTGCTAAAATCGCGAACACCAAGGGTCCGGTTAGTCCCTACAAAAAATACAGAAATCACTTATCGCTGCAGGAACTTCATTAATCATCCTGACAACCAAAACACTGCATGATTATTGTCAACAAAAACTTAAAACAGTGAAAAATTCAAAACACGTATCAAAGTTTCCGATGAATTTCTCCAGGATTCTTGTCAAGTTATCTTATCAATCCCGCAAATCTACCACGCAGATCCTTTTTACTATTCAATAACACTTCATCAGGAAGCGTAAACGCGAGATAAGATAGCGGCCAACCGCGATCATAAAACCAACAAATGTCAAGAATCCGCAAATGAATCAGTCAAACTGCAACGCTTCCATTGCATGCTTTTTACTGCCTCCGATAAGCATCCATTTACCTTGCTTTCCTTCATGTTTAACGGCTTCTACCAACTATTAAACCACCATAAAAACCGAGGGAAAACTCAACGGAAAACCACTTCAAACGACCCTGGGAAAACGGGGCTGGAAAACGTGGAGAAACATGAAAACTTACGAGACGGCGATATTTGTCTAGAAGACCCAATAAACCCCGTTTACTGCCTGTCTGCGGCGGCGTTGCAACCGTGTTCGGTCTGGCTGGTGTATCGCTAACTGGTGGGGGCGGGGCCACTTCATCGTGGCCTTGCTCGATCTCCACGGCGTCGAATGGCACATCGCTATTGCGGGGGCGTGCTGACTCCTCATTGGCTGGCGCGACCCGCCCGTTAGGCAGCCAATCCGCCATTTCGTAGTCAATTGCCGTTTAATTGGGCGAACAGGGTATGCACGCAATATAATTTCTACATCAATGAACGAGTAATTTGCGATTGTTGGTACACTGCCCTGCGGACGCTTCCGGTCAGGGGTTATTTAAACTTATTTTGTACATGTGAATGATGTGATAGAGCGGAAAGTACATAGTGGCTGTGTTGTTTTGGCTTGAGGCATGGTGTAGTACAGCAAAGGATTTGCTGCGCTGGATGGGAGAGGTAGGGACTTCCGGTTGAGTGGCAACATTTTACTTCCGTTCCCGCGTTTTCAGTTCAAACTTTTTTACATACAAAAATTTGAAAGGTGTAGTAGTAAAACGGCTTCGCATTTTTTACCTGCTTCTTGACGAGGAAACAGCGGTAAAAGTAATGCGTTATGTCATGCAGCTTATTATTTCTATAATGGTTTTATTTATACACCAGCAAAAATAAATAACTAATTTAATGCCAACTTGCTAAAACACCGTACTAATGCGAAATAATTTGTATTTCAGAAAGACAGCAAATGCATACACAGTTACTGGGCTGTACGTACAGACAGCTTATAGAATAAATACGGGAATGCATTTTGCAGAATAATAAAGAGTAAAATTTTGTCCTCCTTTAAAATATAGGGTAACTTTTGTTATATGTGTAAACGTAATCTTGAATGTTTTCTTACCAGAAATAAACAATAGAGATACAGGTTTTCCATTTGTGCTTTTTGGTTTCAAATTGTATAATTAATTTAATATCCCGCTAATTCGAAACTTCCCGACCGATACAACAATTAAAGTGCGGTACAATAATCTGATGATTGATGTAGAATACAATAATATCCGGCCGGATTATAGGATATCCGAATTTTTCCATAATTGTAAATAAAATATCCTTCCATGCAGCGCGTATATATAATATATTCCAGAATATTTTAATATTATGGAGGATTTTTCCGCATAAATTAACATGCATTCCGACAAAACTGATAATTACAAACCATAAAAGTTCGACAAAAAGCCCACCCAGTAAAATGACAACTATATGATTAAATTTCTTTACTACAGAATAAACAAACATTCCTCGTGCATCTGATAAACAAACATCCACACAAGGGATATTCGTACTGAGGTATCCTATCGCGGACGACTGGTTGATCCTTGTTAACGGTCCCGGGGCGGTTGTCGGCATAAAAAGTCGTGTCGTGCTATGTGTCAACAACCGGAAACACTTCATGTAAGTAAATTCAACAACAAACGCATATGGTTGCACAAAAATTGCAGCTGCGCATCAACGGGATGTACTACCATATTTAACGATGCTGAGTCGCTGACGTGCTTGATTGCGCATAAATATAGAAAATCGCCAAACAAATTTAATTTTCTTTCCCGGCGCCTGGCCGTAGCGCAGGGTGTGTTACAGTGATGTACATGGCTTACTACGCGTACTATCGTATATCTCATCATGCCTTCTCCGACCTAACGCCGGAAACCGATGCGTTCTGAAATCCCCAGACTAATTTAACGATTTCAGGAACTGAATTTGTACACTAAAGAAACGTACGAAGTTGGATGGAACATGGAACGGGAAGATTCAGTACTACGTACGTATGCAGCACTGTATGCAGTACAATACATGTGTGCAAAATTACAATTAAATTTCTGTATTATCAATAACAATTTACATTGTAGCCTTGTAGGTATACTGTATACAACGTAAGAACTTTGCCGGTCCAAGTACAAAATGCCGGTCAAAGCTTTATTTGTACGAGTAAATACATTGAAGAATATTGAGGTATAATACTTCTACTGAAAAACGCACACTTGGCTAATGTTGACAAAACTGATGTGTTTTGTAGTTGTACAGAAAACTTTTATTATTCTATGCTATTAAGTACTTATACCGTAGTACTTGATCTACCGGTAAAACAAACGACAGCGCTTTAATTTGGACAAGTACAGTAAAACTTAAACTACTGAAATATAGAAGTACAGCAGATATGGTACATACACGCGGTACGCACACGGCACAATCGTAAATTTGTAGGCCGCACACTAATTCGAGAACTTACAGTAAAGGTTTAATTTAGTGCATTTTAAATTTTTAGGCAATGTCTAAATATTGTAAGGGTGGGTCTCACATTCAAAGCGAATCTCGTTAGGGTACGGTTGCTCAACCGCACGAGGTGGTTGTTTGCAGTGGCCACGCCTACAGATACGGTACGCGAAGCCACCTCGCGAGGTGGAGTTGCTGTATCGCAACTAGATTCGCTTTGAATGTGAGACCCACCCTAAATTCAGTTGTTTGCATACGATTAATTAATTTTTCCTGCTTGCGCGTCAAATTTGAATGAAATTTCAGCGCCTAACCCGACCGCCCTGATTTGACAGCTGTCCAGTGGTTCGGCTCTCCACTCCGCAGAAAATTCCCACATTTACCGACAACAGCTGATAGATGACGGATGACCGACCGACGACACGACCGACCGACCGATAGATGACCGACAACAGCGGATTACTATACTCCGCGTCTAGCTGATTCCTCGCGCAGATGTGAAAATGAGTTGCGCAGTTGCGCAGGTCTTCAGTTTTTAAACTCTCTCTTTGGATTTAATTTTCTGCATCCGTCAGTACTTCCTGTCTCTCCCGTAATAATTTTAATGAGGTTCAATTTGAACTTAATTATTCTCTGTGTACCCCGCACAAAAAACCCCCAACGATGATCTCCACGTCTAAACCCATCATCACCAATACACTCCTACATTTATGGCGACATCCAGCTTCAATCTCGCCCGGTTCTTACAGGACCGCGAACTCCCCACCAACATCCACCCCACCCCCCTCCAGCGCAGTCTAAACTCCCCGTACGCCTACGCCCGCATGCGGCTGGCCCGTCGCCTGGTGGCCGCCGCCAACTGGGGCGCGGATTTCAGCGCCAGCGGGGATCTCTTCGTCTGCCGTGGTCCTGCCGGATCCTCCGATGAATTCCACCTGCAGTTCTGGAACTGGGAACACGGACGGCTGGTGTCGCACTGTCCTTACCCGTTAAACAACCATTTCCACACCAGATGTTTGGACGATTATGCCGTGGTGTGGGATCGTGAGACGTGCTTCCTGGGGATTGTGGCGGTGGAGACGGCCAGTACCTATCTCATGCAGTTGATGGAATGTCAGGACGCGGTGGATGCCGTGGCGGTGCTGCCGGGATGCTTCAACGAGATCCTCATTGCGGATGATAAAGGTACGGCGGACTGCGTGAGTATGCATTCTGTAAAACGATTGACGCTGACCGGACCATGAATGGGAAGTATTTCCACACGTTTTGGGATTTTATTGTCAGTTTATTGAATTTTTTGGGAGTTTTAATTGTGGCATTTGTCGGACTTCTTCGTTTATTGATACTTCCAGTGCAGATTTGGACAATAATGCAAATCGCATTACTCTTTAATTTTTCTTAAATACAACATGATAAAAATTTTTTTAGATACATGCTATCAAGTACCAACTTTAAATTTTACGTTAGAAGCACACAAATTAATGTTGTATCATGCAGTGATGTGACGGAGATATCAGTTTAATTGTTAAATGTGCTAATTATTTGAAATTTGCCGCCGTTGCCTTACTGGCCTACTAAATAAAATTTGTAACTCTGTCAAAGCTTTTCTTACGAATTGTTTGTACTTACTAGTTAGTAGTTACTACCTACTTACATAATTGCATCGTGTAACGGGGCTTGCAGAACAACCATGGCGAAACGGACATGTAAGCACTTCACTACACATATTTAGTGATTTTGTAGATACTGTAGTAATTTGCGCGCTACTCTAGAGCAGTATTGGGAAGAATTATATAGTCATGTTATTTGTAGTTATGAGGCTGTTGGTAAATAACTACAACGAAACATAAACCGCAGGGAATTTTTCATTTTTTTACATTTCGAGTTTTTATGATTGTACGGCACTTGATACTATCCACTATGACGATGTCATATAGTATACAGCAACACATTCAGGGTTGTTTTTACACGCAGGACGTTTGTACATGCGCGACCGGCGGAAACCCCACCTGATCCCCATGGGACAAGTCCAGGTCATCACCGCTGATTGCCAGAGCGTCACCTCCCTCTCCCGCAACCCCGCGCAGCCCCACGAATTCTGCGTCTGCTCCTCCTGGGGCCGGCAACTGGTCATCGGGGATCTGCGCACCGCCGGCCGCCACTCCACCGCCCCCGTCGCCAGCCGCCGCTTCCACTTCTTCCAGCAGCGCGGCCCGGACACCTTCTCCGCGGAATACAACCACAGCGGGACGCGCCTCCTCGTGCACTGGGAGAACGGCCTCCTGCTCTCCGACCCTCACTACACCACCACGGAGGACTTCCATCTGCTCTTCTCCACCCATCTGGATTTGTTCGATGTGCGGTGGTTCGGGGGGAAGGAGGAACATGTGCTCCTGGGGCATCAGATGCGGGCAGCGTCCGACGGAATGGACACGGTGGAGATCCGTGATGCCCAGCAGAGTGGCGGGGTGGTGCAGCGGATGGGTCATCCGGTGGCGGGAGGGGAGGACGGGGGTGGGGTGCATTTCGGGATGAAGCTGTATGTGCATCCGTGGCGACCGGTGTTCGCGGTCGGCTCCTCGGATGATACGGTGTTGTTTTATCAGTCATCGTTGTGAATTTGTGTGCTCTATCAAGTTGGCTGTATTTGATATTTTTATTATCAAATAGGCTATTTTAAATCGTTTTTCCAGATATTTTTGTTAAAGAAGGTAAACCACCCTCGCACTTTACGATTGCTTTATTCGGCTGATGTTTTGAATTACCTCCGTGTGCAGTATAGTCGGCTTACAACGTGCATTCAAAATTTGATGAACTCAGTGCTTATTGATTTTTTTTTATCGGATCTTAATTGACCAACTTAATTCAGTCAGCGCTTTTGTGTCTGCTGATGTCAGATTAAACGAAAAATTAAAAGACCCTTAGTTTGACGGTGTCAGTTTTTCTTTCCCGATGCGGAAGCGGTCCCTGATGCGCGACAGGGCGATTCGGAGCAGGCGTTAAGCACGCCGGGAATTTTGGCAGCCTTGACCGCGGTGGCAAATTCTTTTTTGAAGACGTCGACATCTACTTGCATTTTACTGTGAGCCGGCATGGAATATTTGAAGGCGAAACAGCTTTTTGTCGTTTTATCATTTTCTGTCGTGCAGTCTCGATCGTAAATGAAGGCGTTTCCGTCTGATTTCATGCCACTGGTGCTCGCTGTGGAAAAAGAATCATGAGAAATCTTCAGTTAATGAAATAATATTATTATAGTTGTGAGACACCTTTGACGTGATCGATACGATTGCTGCGAGACAACTCACGGTATTTCTTTGTGAACGTTTCTTTAACTGCACTCAGGATGGTTTTTTCCTGCGGCCCCGCATCCGTCCAGTCCTCCAGGGTGGAATCGCGGCCGGGATCGGGATTGGCGGCCACCCAGCCTGTGATGTAGATTTCCACAGGATATTCTTCACTAGCGGCTTTCGCTTCCAGACCGCACTCTTTCTGGGGAATACGATAGGCACGCCAGCTGTACTGCAGTCTATAAAAATGGAAAAATGTTAACGCGAAGTCACAACATTACGGTTCGGTGCGTACGAGGTCACGTTCAAACTGCTCTTAATATTGGTTAAGCATCATCCTTCCCGTAATCAGGCGTGATATGTATACTGCCTTGATTACAGTACGAGTACAAGTACATGTACATTGATACATACGTTATTACGTACACATGATTGCACTTACTGCCGCGATAATACAATACAGACGTTTTACAATAATTATTACAAATTATTATAATATGATATGCAGTATTTCCCTTTTTTCTTAGCTCGATCGCCTTCAACGATTCAAGTACGTCTACGTTTTCCGGTTTACATAATCCGGTGGTAGCTAGTGCCGCCGGCCTGACTAACGTATCCCTGAAATTCCTGATTTAATTTGACTTATTTCTGAATTCCTTGTCGTGTGCAATTCGTAGAGACTGACTTACTGAGCGTCGTCCGGATTTTTGTTTTTGCGATCGCATGCTTTGGCGGCCGACCATTTCGCGGATTTTTTATCAGCTGCCACATCCCCGGCCTTGTCCGAAGTAAAGCAGTCAAACTCCTGAATGTCTTCATTATAGTGCTGGGCTTTCTTGAAAGCGAAAACAGCAGTGAACCGGATGCTTGATATCATAATTATTGCTTTACTGACAAATATATGGGAGACATAGTAAAAACTGTGATATTTCACTGACCACTCGCAGGCTGGTTTTCTGTAACGAAAAGCAAGAAGCTGATGACCTTAGTATTTGGGCAGTACGTAATAAACGTACTGAGCGTGAATTACTGTGCAGTAAAATTTCGCATAAGTAATTCTTCACCTTGAAACTGGCATTGCAGAAGTCACCGGAAAAGGTGTTGGTGAGCGATTTTTGGCTTATGCAATATTCCGAAAAGAACTTTCGCCAGCTGAAATACTTCGCATCGTCGGCTGGATGGAAGCACTCATCCGAAGCCAAGGTACAAAACCTGAATACTTTTAGATTACTAACAAGTGGAACGGTAGCAACATACTGGGAAGCTAGATCAATTTTCAATTAGCAACGACGGATCGCTGACCAAATGCTAGCTGTCAACTTGCCTGTTGTCTACCCCTTTGAACAGTTTAGTGTGATGTGCCGGGTTGCAGTCCTTATCCCAGCTGCTGAACTTCGGGCTGGCATAGCTGCGAAGTTGATATTCCACGCGGTAGTTATCGGCTGCTCTCTGTAAAAGTGCAAATGGTCAACGTTGATGATTGTTATTAGTAATTTTTTAGAAGATTGCGCTGTGTGAGTAACAAAAACGTTTCGGGCGATGCATTTTTTCAACGGCATTACTACGACGTCTAACCTGTTCCTGATGTCTACCCAGTTAACATTGCTGAGATTAGGCAAACTGCATATAAATTTGGCCGGCAAAACCAGAGAAAGCCGGGAAAGACTAAGGACGCTTACCGCAGTCTTCCAGGTACACGACAACGCGATAAGCAGCGCCGTTACCACGGGTATTACGTAACGCATGTCCGCAGTTGATGATTTTGTAGCAGCAGCAGGAAACAGCAGTCTGGAGATGCAGCCGCCCTCCTTCAGTTGAAAATGTTTTGACACTACAACAGATATTTCACAGGTGTGGCTGCAGCTCTTATACAATCTGGCGTAGCCGGAACTTGACTGAATAATTAATTCATTGTCTTTGGACAAGGCGGAGTACAGTCATCGTTTTTTTAACTAAAGGTATGAAAATAACCGAAGGGTGGAATATTGATTTACTGCTATCTGCAGATACTTTGTCAATTTCGCAATAAGCGGTCTCCTAGTCATGGAAATTTTCAGTGTTGCAGTGTGTTAAGTTTAACCTGCATGCCGTGAGTTTCCTTGCGAAGTTAATTAATTGTTTACAACGGTATTAATGAGACAATCAAAGTCTGTGGTAATTAATTTTGCGTCTGTCGGGCACCCAGGTCCTACATATGCCTAGTTGCATAACTTTCGTTGCAACATTGTACAAGTGCAGCGGAAATTTGGCATCTCACATCTCGCGCCCAGGAATTTTTCACGGTAGTCGGGTCTTGCGAAACATTGCCTTCAGGGCAAATTTAAGGTTTTTGTAGGAATAACCGAGTCTGTTATAGTACCGTGCTTATTAATTACCGTATGAGAAGAAGGAAAACAGCACTGTATATTTCATACTTTGGCATTGGTTGTATCGTCCTTAAAGACAATAGTCGGCACTCAGCTTGATGGGTTTTCTCGTACTGTCGTTGACTAAAGCATCAATGTAACAGCGACAATAATGTTGTCGGCTTGTTAAACCGACCGGCAACGCTCGAGCCCGTGCTAATATTATTTTACGTAATGACGACTGCTTGAAGAAACCGGGGTTTCGGTGGCAAGATTATCCTTAGCAATATTTCTCATGACTATCCTTAGCAATTTTTCTTATTTTATACAGCACCGTGTTATCACTGTAATCAAAAGATGATAAGTTTTCATTCAGGCCAAAATTCAACGTAATCTTTTCGCCACACTGACAATGATCTTAAAACATATTATTTTGCGTAACAGATACACTGTATACTGACAATTCAAGCAGTGGTTGTACCTGCAGATCCTGATACTACAAGTACCAAAACAAATTAAAAAGCCGGAAGAAAACTAATTTTCAATGGTATCAAGTTTTGTTTGTCGGTTTGCCCACTGGTGCCCGGCAGGATGAATATGGGCAGGCATTAAGCACGCGGGGAATCTTCGCATTCTTCCTGGGGGATGCGATAAGCCCGCCAGCTGTACTGTAATCTGTGATCCCGAAAAAAGATTAACAAAGGTCACCAAAAATTAAAACTTACTAGTAAAAACTTGTAAGTTTGTACAGTGCTAATACTAGGCACAAACTTTCTAGTTTAAGCCGTAACCGAGCCTATATACTCGTACATATGTATAATCATGCATATTGCGTAGCACGCAAAGGTCGACTTACTGGGCGTCATCAGGACTTTTGGTCTTCCGATCGCACGATTTGCTGGTCGACCACTTGGCGGATTTTTTATCGGCTGCCACATCGCCGGCCTTGTCAGAAGTGGAGCAGTCGAACAGTTGGATCTCTTGGAAGTGGTGCTTGGCAGTCTTGATAAAAAACACCAGTGAAGCGGGTCGTTGGCATATTGACTGGTTGACTTCGAATGCAAAGCGTAGCTAAGACTGTCTCCTACTTACCACTCGCAGGCTAATTTTCTGCAATAAAAGAAAAGCATCTACAGCGTTTTAACGTGAACAGCGCTAAATCCGCAGTAGCATTTTATTCCCGACAGCTTACTTTGAAATTAGCATTGCAGAATTCACCCTTAAAGGTGTTGTTGAGCGCTTTTTTGTAGAAGCAGTACTCGTAAAGGAAGCTTCCCCAGTTGAGAAACTTCTTGTCATCCGCCGGATGGAAGCAGGTTTTCGAAGCCGCGGTACAAAATCTGAATAATTTCATATCTGTGAGTCAGTGACATGTGTATAGTGTAGGTGCAAGTTTTTTTGGAGCATAGTGTCAGATCACTCAAATCCTAAGTTTCTAATCGACGATGACTACTGCCAAGTTGAGTGCCAGCTTGCCTGCCGTCCGTTTCTCTCAGCAGTTCGGTGTCGGAGGACAGGCTGCAGTCCTCCGTAGCGTACTTTGGTGCAGTAAAGTCCTGCAGCTGAAACTACGCGGTAATTATCGGCTGCTCTCTGCAAATGCATGTAATTATTGTGAAAGGGTTTAACGAGGATCTGGGTAAAAGTATTTGCAGCACGAATGCTACGGTAGTTCTGCACGGAAACTTTCGGTGCGGCTTGCTCCTTGGTCGCGGAATGTTGTGTCATGTTGGCATCCATTTTATTATATAGTATGACAAGAACTTACTATAGGTAGATAGTAAGTACTTGAGTATGATTATAATATACTGTATTATACTGTGCTCATAATGATCCCCCAAATAATTTGCTTGTAAAAGCATAAAGCGATTGTATGTTATTTAGGAAATAATTACATCGCAGGTATCCAAAAAAAATAAAGGCGCTTACCGCAGCCTTCCAGGTGCACGACAACGCCACAAACAGTACCGTTATTTTGTGCATTAAGCTAACGTATATGCAGTGTAGGACTAAATGGTCGCATAGCCCCATACCCAGCATTCTGTACGCAAGCGGTGCAGTGCACTTGTACGAAACGGATATTTTGAACTCAGTCGTACAGTGCACTGCACTGCATTCGTACTGAATGTGGAGATGTCGACCATTTTGTCCTAAGCTGTACTCGTACATAGATAGAATCAACTGCAGCTGCCTTGTTGTACAGACTCTGTAGAAGTTTCGTAGGTGCTGATATCTTATATAAGCGCTTATATAAGATCGGGTGTAGCCGGAACTGCCGACTGAGTAATTATTCGACTGTTTTTTCTGCCAATTACTCCGCATTACAATGCGGAGTAATTGCTTTTTTTGCTATAAGAGTAAAATAACCAAAAGGTGAAAAATTGGTTACATAATAAATAACCTGCAAGTATTCTTTCAGTCTCGTAAGCTGTCTGCTTTGCCGTATTCTGCAAGAAAATTTTCCACATCATCCGTGCTTTCAGTCGTCGAGAGCGCCAATGCTCGGTCTACATAATTAATCACACTCAGGTGACTCAATCGTATTGATAGTGTTTGCCGGGCACCTCGCCCCTGTGTACGCCTTGTTGCATAACATTTTGCAACCCGGGTAGCGGAAGTTTGGCAATTTCTCAGGTCTCGTACCTAAGTTCTTTTCTCGATAGTCGTTTCATAAGAAATTGTGTCTTAAGGGCATACCGTTATTGTCGGTTTTTCACCAAAATAACGCAACTCAAGCTGCACCTATACCGCTGCCATGCTTTAATAAAGTACCGTGCCGAGCACCAGAAAGCAGCACTCCCGTCACATGACGGTTTTGCCTGAACTCCGATTCACCCAAAATCACTTGTCTCTTGCGAACTTATGGCATCTTGGCAAAGCAAACATGCACTCGCCAGACTCCAGGACGGTGTAAAATTGTTAATAATACTGTTTCTAGTGAAAAAAAATGAAACCGTGGCTTTAGCGGTTGTGAATTTGTCACCAGGTTATTGTTGAAATTTATTTTTGCGTGTACGAACCCTTTTTCATGTAAAAGAGAGCTTCTAACAATAAGAAGTTGAACCTTTGAGCCCCGATATAAAATCATATACGTATTAAAATGTTAAATACTGTTTGCTAACTTAACGCGGATTTTTTCCAAAGTGAATTTCTGTTTCTGTGTAGGCGGTACATTTATCAAAAAAGTCACGACAAATCTGCTGGTCTACATCCAGTTTATGTGAGCAACTTTTCATTCGCTTGCGAATATAACAGTAGTTAGAACAACGAAAGAAGTTCAATGCGGTGTCCGTTCTTGGAACTATGGATGTAACGGACAACTTAAGAGAAATTTTTCTGTTATAATCAATCTTGTTTTTATTAACAAAATCCGCAATATGTCTGGCTTGTGCTAATAAATATACGAAAGACAGTAACCTATGATTGATTGATCATACATGGTGTGGATGGAGCTCAAAATATAGTATTTTCGATATATTTCTTAATCTGCCGAGGTGAAACCATGTGACAGCTGGGAAAATTGATCAGCATCTGGTGGAATGCGGCACCGGAGCGGTCTTTCAGCACAAACTTCGATGACCTATAGGAAAAAATGGGGAGATTTTACATTATTAGTGCGATAAAATACCAGGCGTTTGTTTTGTGAATTACTTTTTAAAAGCTGTAGCCCATCGTTCATCAAACCAGTTCCTTGAGTAAATATTGAAGTTTGAGTTCAGGGAAATATTCCAGCGACTCCATATTGTCCGGCTCAAACCGGGTCATCTCATTCGCTATGGGCTGCAGCATAATTGCAGTTATGCGCGACAAAGTCGGGGAATCCCATATGGCCAAATGAATCGGTTGGCTGGATGTCCCATAGTCACGTATAAGCAGCAGTGCAGCTCTTTGTCGTCATGTCCAGTTTTTCCGAGCTGCTGATCGGAATCGATCGAATCGGAACTCTTTTTTCGTTGAAGAGTTCTGATCCTTTGATGTCTTCGCATGCGCCATTGTACATGAGAGGATCAGTCCAGTGCAGTCCACGAAGCAGCGCCGTGATATCGATGCCATACTCGGGCACTGACCACGCGTAAGGGGAAGTAAAATGCCAATAATGAAAGCTGAAGCAATACTTATGCTGACACTCATAACGGAAATGCGAGAACAAATGCGAGAAAAAAATGCGAAAAAATGAGAAACGGAAATGCGAGACTGGCGCATATGTTGGCTTATGATGTTACTAATGATGTTTGTGATCAGGCGTCCTTTTACTAAAGTTTACTGGAAATTGTGAAACAAAATAAAAAAATTTACTAGGAAGCAGAACTAATAATAATAAGTGGTTTAATGTCCTTAGCTACGAGACGTCGCCTCCTTTTAAGCTAGGACAGGGAATCATGAAGAAGAAATAACAAAAAAAAAACAAAAAAAAAACATGACATTGGGAAAGGAAACAATAGTTAAATTACCAGAACAAGATTGTATTTGCAGTTACATTCACAAGTTGTCATCGGCAGTTTTGCGACAGTAATTTTACATTAGGGATACATTTCCGGTTTCTCAAGAAAGCTAAACTTTAGGGACAAACAAAGGATGATTTTTGATCGAAGGAAGGTTTATCAAATCAATTCGATCTAGTGCACTGTGGAAAGTGCCAACAGACAGATAGGCTTCAACGGGAAGGAAAATCTCGTTCGTTAACTGCGTTAATTGAAGGAAGCTGGCATGTGTACGCGACCAGGAAACTTCAAGCAGCGATGAAAATAACTGTATAGCCCCAGGAAAATAATACACCAAAAATTTTAATTCAGAAGGGCGTGATATCAGCATCTACTTGTGCATATTTGCACGAGACTAATTGCTTGCTCATTGTGTTTGTACTGAGTGTCTTGCAGTGTGGAAAAGTTCCCATTAGCCTTCAGCTACACCACGGTTTACGTGACCGTCAATTTCTTTCTGCCTCCGAACTGGCTGCATAAAACTGAAAATGCCGAGTGCGTCGAATATTCGTCTGAGAATGCCAAGCTGCTCGATATGACAGCAACCACATTCATTAAACTTTATCACCGGGAATTGGCGGGAAAGAATGATATGACGAAGCTTCTGCCTTTGGTTCTTATTGTTACTGTAGTTTTGCGAATGCATATGCTCGCTTAAGCTTCGTTTTGTTACGCAGTACGCCCCACCGAAACTTTCAGCGGAACTTCCCACTCTGCGTTCCAGCATCCATTAGGCAGTCTAATGGCTCTTTTCATCTTTCTATACCCTAACGGGTTCTCTACTGCTCAGTACATAAAGTTTAAACATTATGTATTGCGCAGCAGAAAAACCGTGACAGAGGAAAATTTTCCTCTGCCGACTTGTCGCGTTGTATCACCCTTTAACAGTTTAAGTTTAACTTTTAGGTAGCTTTCTAAGAGTGAATTAAGACAAAGTTCGACCTGCTTTGTAATTTGCTTTCCTTGTACGACACAAACGTTGTCTTAATCGCTTTCGGACATAAAACGTTTTTGCAACACTCCTGCTATCAGCCTATACGAGCAAAATTTCCTAGATGATAGTTGCTTACTCTTACTTGTTAGTTCATGGCTTCATGTTACAGTCATTTCCCAATATGGTGAATACAATTTTGCTTTTTTCCGAAAATTACACTAGATCGCCTAGACGGTTACGTCAGCCACATGTGCTTTATAAAGGTCACGTCGATACAACTGCCAGGGTGTAAAAATGAGTCAGGATACATGATTGTAATAATGCACTCAGGATACAGTACTTCTCAATATTTTACAATAATGCTTTCAGTATATTTTTAAAGTTGGCGAAGACCATCCATGTAACAGCTCGGATGACTGATGAGCATATGTTGGGCCACAGTCGCGGATCGAACTTGAATCACAAACCTGGATGATCTACAAATTACAGCAAGGATTGATATGGAAAAATCAAATATTTAGTGGATTCGAGGCCAGATATTTTTTATTCGCTTCCAAGTATTATTACATCAATTATTGGTTTCACCTGTTTCACCTCGTAAGTCGTGCAGGAAAAAAACTGTATAATAAATTAATAATAATAATAAAATAATAAATGATAATGTAATAAATGATACTAGCTTTACTGCCCTCATCCTCAAGTTACAGGCATTCTCACCACATGGCTGTCTTAAAGATTAATTCAGCCTTTGTTTGTCGGTTTCTTCGGTTGAGCAGAACCGCGCGCGCCCTGAGGCGCGGCAAGGTTTATCAGCGCATACATTGAGCACTCCGGGGATCCCGGCTGCTTTTACGACAGCGAGAAATTCCTTGTCGAGGCTTTCAACGTTCTGGTTGGCTTTACTCTTGCCGCTAAGCGAATACTGAAAAGCAGTGCAGCTCTTTGTCGTCATGTCCAATTTTTCCGAGCTGCAATCTCGTCCGTTGACACTGGCGCTGTAGGCCAGTTCTATTTCGCTTTTCGCTGTGAACAGAACCACAGCACACGATTAGGATAATTGAGACACTGATTCATATTTTATACTTCTATACTTAGCTTGTAACTACAACAGAGACACGAAGGTAACGAGTGCAGTCCACCACGTACCGTATTTCTTTTCGAAAGCTGCCGTAATCGCGTCTAGAATGACCTTCTCTTTTGGGCTCGCATCCAAATAGTCCAGATTGGGATCGCGGTTCTGTTCCGGATTGACGGCCACCCAACCATGTATGTAGACGTCGTAAGGTGTCTCTTCACTGGCGATCCTCGCATCCAGTCCGCATTCCTTTTGGGGAATCCGGTAAGCACGCCAGTTATACGACAATCTGTGAAGAATATTAATTTTATGAATATTGCATTGACATGCTTTATCGTTGTTAGGCACAGATTTTGGCGAACCGAATCTCGCAAGGTTAACGGAAGAAATTTCTAACCTTTCATTACAATCTTATGACGCATAAAAGGTCATATTCAGCACGAAAGCCTAATATTTTCCTTACTGGGCGTTATTGGGATTATTGTACTTGCGATCGCACGACTTGGTTACCGACCATTTTGCGGATTTTTGATCAGCTGCCACATCGCCGGTCTTGTCAGAGGTAAAGCAGTCGAAATTCTGAATTTCGTCATCATGGTGCTTGGCAAGCTGGTATGAGAAGGCAACGTCAGGATAAGCATGACAGAATATTAATATTCAGGATTTTGTCTGCGAACATCGCAACTCACCACTTGCAGTTTGGTTTTCTGCAATGCACGAAGAGTTTATGCGTCTCATGAAATCAGGTGTACTCGTACAATGATTTCAGCCTTCAGGTAATGAAATACTGGGTTTTCCTGTTGACTTACTTTAAAATCAGTATTGCAGAAGTCACCGGAGAAATTGTGATTAACCGATATTGGGCCCGCGCCGGCGCAGAAGGCCGAATAGAAAACCCGCCAGGCGAAGTACTTCTCATTGTCCGCCGGATGGAAGCATGGGTCGGAAGTGGTGGGACACTGCCTAAACACCTCAACGATTGTACAATGATAAACTCTTGTCGCTGACTTGAAAACAGGAAACTGCCTACTTGCCTGCTGTCCACTCCTCGATACAGTTTAGGGTCGCATGGTTCATTCGAACTGCAGAATCCTTTAGGCGCGCATGTCGTCTTACCGTCCACTAAAACCTTGGCCGGATTGGAAAAGCTGTGCACTTGAAATTCCACCCGATAATTATCGGCTGTTGTCTGCAAATAAACGCTTAATCTGTATACACTGGTATTGATACGTCAGGGTTACTATATTCTGAAAGCTGTATAAATTAGAACGCAGACAAATCTGCGAGGCACTCATAATACTTAGTATCGCGTATTTCTGGAAACATTTAAAAACTTAATGTATATCTACTCGTAGCACTTTATTAACACTGTTTTTATTCATTAAATACTTTAAATTTCACTCTTTGAGGTTAACCATATGCGAACATCAACCATCGGTACATGTTAAATTACTGACCAGGAACCGCACCGTAGATGCCGGAACACGTAAACTCGTATAGGAATGCGACAAAAGTTGAAACACTTACCGCGCGTGACAGGGCCACGCAGAGCAGCGCCATCGTGCTAATAAGTTGACCACCCATTTTAGTAACTAAAGAAACCAGATACGTAATTTAATTAGATGAGTTTCGGCACCAAATAAAATATTGTAGATCTAGAACTGAACTAGTTGAAGTTATTTGGGCGCAGCACCTGTGAAAAATTCTGGTGTAGCCCAGCCGGGGGCTGAGTAAATACCAGCAATCTATAAGAATTAAGAATGCTGCTTAACCGCTTTGTGCCGGAACTACTACAAAGGTAAATGTTGCAAAGCATCCGAAGCCAGTGTGCTGGGGCGCACAATAATACTTTTTACAGCGCTGCCGCTTTAATTGACAAGGCTCAGTAGGTGTTTCCGTTGTATGAGCTTCTCTGGGTGCAACACTTAAAAAGGAGGTTGTACATAGCCGGGAGCCGATTGTTATTTCTAGACAAGGGTGAATAATTTCCTTTCAACCTGTAGAAACACCTGCAAAACCCATAAGACTTGCTTGGGTAAAGAATCGAACAAGTTTCTCATGGTCAGTGGATAATTTCAGGAGACTGCTACCGTACGTATATAGATAACCAGGCGAAAATACGTGGAGCGCAGTATCGTTCGACTGCACGGTATCTAAAATCGTAAATATGTAAAGGCAAGCAAAAATCCGCGCGTACAATTCTGGTCGAAAAACATAGCCTTTCGGAGCAGGGTCGCCGCTTGATTAGATTTGCCTACGAAATAATCGTACTTACGTAATTACGTCGTCTGTGTATTGGGGAAGAATCGTTAATTCAGGAAAGCCAAAACGAAAGGCGCCAGACTTTGGTTACCTAGTTTAGAGTGTAAACTGTAAACTACTCCGCCGAAGTACAGAACTTCACCCCGAAATACAGAACCGCCGGATGGAGTATCCATGCGCATGTTCGTGTTTCGAGACACGAAAATTTTGGGCACGCAGTGCACCGTACACTCTATGGTATAAGAAAAACCGCCTTATAAAATGGCTACCCAATCCTGCTCACTACAACCCAACCAGTCCGACTAGCGCACAAACCTGGCTATGCATATGACTGTATCAATATCAATAGTATAGATTCATATATCCTTACGTCCTTATTTTTTGGAAATTATCTCCTAAATCAAGATTGATTTTTTCAGTAAGTTGATGATTTTATAAAACAGAGCATCGCACAAACGTTCCTACCTTTATATTTCAAAAAATCTTAAGTTTTGGAGAAGGTCTAAAAAAATTTTTAGAAGCTGTAGTACTTAAAGGTTGTTAGTACTTAAAGGCTGTTGGTTTTGGAAAATATCTCCTAATTGCAGATTCCGTTTGTGAAGCTTTTGATAGTTTTATAAAATCCAGCATCTCCCAAAGCTTACTACCTGCTGCTTGGAAAAAAATTTTGGTTTCCGGGAAGTTTTCAAAAACCCTTTTTAAACTTTCAGTACTTAGCGTTTAAAGTTCATAGAAATTTCCAGTAAATTCGGGAAACGTCTCGAATGAGCAAATACAGGTTTAATACAGGTTTCGCAACTTAGCAACCTAAACAATCGTTATTTAAAACTGTCAATTACATCAAACCTGTAAATTTACTTTTTTAAATTCTTGAACCTTTCTTTTTTTAAACCTTTAAGATGTTTTTAAATGCGTTTGAATACCTCAAAATGACTGTAAATTTATCCAAAGTCGGCTCCAAAGCTTTTACATTTCCAGAATTTCTAAGTATTTCGACTCGGCCCCGCGCAGCGGGACCGTTACCTTTAATTTTCTGAGCCTCCAGTTTCAAAGTTTTAAAAATATCTAAAAATCTGAGAATCCCAATATCGCACGGTTTAAATTGTCTAATTTATATGTAATTTCTAAATATCCAGAAGCCGGCCCGCGGCCCGTTTACCGTTTTCACTCACGTAGCGGCTCTGTAATTCTGGTGGTAGCTTGGGCATCCACTAACCTACGTTGCTCTGTAATACTGGCGGTAGCCTGGGTATTCACTCAACTCGAAATCTTTGTATTTATTTTATTTATTATTATTCGTATTTATTTTATTTTAATAATTACAGAAGAGCTTGAATGAATGGCTGAAAATCTTACATTCTTACATGCAGCCTGCCGAGGTCACCTTGGGCAACCGTTAATTGTTTCCCACAAGTTTCCATTAATTCTGCGCTGAAATATCGGCTGAACGGATTTTTATGGGCATCGTGTAAATGATCCCACTCTATCCATTTTATCACCGTTTAAATATTATCTGTCGTACCAAAAATACAGGTTTTCAGTTCGTTAGAATCGGCAATGTAAAGTTACATTAAAAACAGGAAAAGGAACCGTGAAAAGGCAAACAAAAAGAAAAATTACGGAGGCTTTCAGTTTTTATAAAACTGGTCGAATTTAACCGGAAAGCTTGAAAACTATCCGCATTTTCACATGTTTAAAATATTTTCGTAGCTGGCCTCGCTGGGGTTTTATATTTGAAATATTTCTCAAAATCTGTTTTATTGCTGTACGAAGTGTATTTTGTATTTCTTTCATTTTTCCATACCTCAAACACAACTGGTCGCGCGCTAGCGCGACCGATACTTGTAATAGATTATATCACTATCAGACTTTTCAGTACAATACAGCCTGGCCAAACCAAGCTCGGACCCAGACTCGCCAGTGCACCCCCGTGGCCCCCCCCCCCTTAAAGACGGGCCTGAGTGTATAAGTTGTATAACAAGATGTTCAAGTTAATGTAGATCCTATTACTCATGTACAGATAGATTAGAGCAAAGTTTTGACAACATTTAATGACAGCTGTGTATGCACAGCGCGTGCCGGTAAGTACAGTACTGTACTGTTACCCTGCACTTGCCGAAAGTTTTACTAGTGCAGCCAGGCGTACGTTGTACGATCGCTATCACGATTCACATAGACGGCTTACAGCACTTAACTGCGCACACTGTACGAAATTTCGGCAAGTGCAGGGTAACAGTACAGTACTTACTTGCAGCGGTTGACTATGCCCGGTGTACTTGTACTTGCAGTGACTTATAAAGATACTACACCACAGCCGATAGCGCTATGCATTTGAGGGGATATTCTGTAACATCATTTCAAATCCACTAGATAAGTTACAGCAATAAATATTTTATATCTACTTGTCATTCAATGAAAATATTTAAAAGGAATGTAGTTTGGTACGATGATTACGATCTACGCTATTAAGTACAGCCGCCAGTCCGATGTATAACGCAGGCTAAAATTTGTATTAGTTGTATTAGTATTAGTTATGTGATCAGGATTGGGCAGACGCTTAACAAGGCGGTTTTTCTTATACCATAGAGTCTACGGTGCACTGCGTGCCCAAAATTGTCGTGTCATGTTCGAGTACGTTTACGGATACTTAAACCACAGCCCAGTAACACGTAGTAAAGTAATATTGGGCTGTGCTTAAACTGCACCTACGTACTGGAGAAAAGAGTTTAAACATTCGAACATTCGAACTAAAATGGCATTCGAACTAAAATTTTAGTTCGAATGCCATTGTTGTTTCGGTACAGAAAGGGTATATGACATTGTTGTTTCGGTACAGAAAGGCGGCATAGTCAACCGTATTCTGAGACGGAGCAAAAGTTTATTTTTTTGTACGTGGTAAGGATAACGCAATGAGCGTGTGAGTACGGTCCCGTGGCAAGTTGACTATGCGTCTATGACAATGGAAACCTATTAGTTAAATTTTGATCTCTTTCCCTCTAAAGGGATGCTTACAGACTGCAGTTACAATACGGACCAGGGCCGTCTTTAAATGTGCTAGCGATTCTTTTGTAATGATAATAAACACTAGACTATATGATTTCCAGTATAGGTTTATAATGGATTTCTACAGCATTCATCTTTTTTCGACGCCTTGAATGCCTCGATCTCCGTAAAACGTTTTGCGGTGCAGACACTAGCAGGCTTTACAGGAAATACTATTAAAATCAACAAGAGACATCTTGTGCATTACAATGTACAAGTACTCATTTATTGTGGCATTATTACAGCTAACATGTCCTACAATCAGCTACACCCAGGAAATTGTTGTTTGGCGTTTGTTATCCGGGCGTTATTAATTACAAATTCCGCGATGCCAGAAAGAATATTACAGCTTAGGACAAAATGGTCGCATACCCAATATCTCCAAATTCAGTACGAATGCAGCGCTGAGTTCAAAATATCCGTTTCGTACAAGTGCACTGCACCGCTTGCGTACAGAATGCTGCCCACATTGTAATTCAGTAGAAGTAGCAGAAATTAATGACAATCACAGTGGTACCCATAATTACAGTAATTAATTTTGTGTCTGTCATATATAACGCGGTTATATATGACTGTCATTCTCCGTGAATGAAGCCTTCACCGTCTCCTCAAAGGGTCCGTTGAAGGAAAACCAAACGATTCTGCTTACCATGTAACAGGCAAGCGCGAGGAGATCACGAGTGATGCTTTATTGACAAATAAAGGGAGCAATGCTGCGTAATAGCAGGAAAGCAAGAACAAAGCACTGATGGCTAAACAAGCAAGTGTATGCTAAAAGAGCTCTTGAGCGTTCGTCAAGACGTGAAAGAAGCAACTGGCGGCAAGCACGTGCTGTGTGCCATCAGCTGTGTGATGATGCGCAGACTGGACTCAATCCAACGCGAGCGTACGCTGAGTCATACAGCGAGAGAGGGACGAGAGAGCAAGTATGCTCAGTGTGTGCGCCGCATATATCCGCTTCAGCGGGTATGAGTGCAGTGCAGCAGCACACGTACGTACAGCGAGAGAGGCGGTATGGCAAGCATGAGTGCAGTACGTCCATGGTGGGCCGTATGCACCAGGCGCAGTCATGTGCCTCTGACATGCCTCTGGGCGGGAATCCGAGCTCCTGCGAAGGATGCTCCGACTCGGTACCGCACCAGTACCGCACAACTCTCCGGTCGGACCCATGTGGGGTCGCCGGTACGCGTCCTCTAGCAGTGGGAGTCCGGTGTCTGGTCGACCGTCCCTTCTTCACTTCCGAACCCATGAGTGGAAACCACTCACGGCCGGGAAATCCGGAAGCCGCTCGGGCGTTTCGTTGGACCGGTGATGCTTCTGTTGGCTTGGCTTCTTGCGTCTGTTGGCAGCGGAGAACAATGTAATGAAAGTTTATGCAGCGCGAAAGAAAGTGAATAAAGTTTAATCACAATTCCAGTGAGCAAAGGGGTTACAAAACAGATCTGTCAAAGAGATCGAACTAGAAAAATACAATTCCATCTGTTAGGAGAAATGCTAAAAAAAAATGCAAAAATCTGTCCGGGGGTCCTATTCCGACTAGGATGACATCCACGGGGTCTCCTGTCAACTTTCATCCGGTGAAGTTGGGTCCGGGCATCGGTTCCCGGGTTACCCGTCGTAACCGGTTACATTCACCGAGGTCGGGTAAGCACGGTTAAACACTTACTTCCGACTCGTATCCGTCCGTCAAGGGTAGAGAGGCACTGTTGCAATTGCAAATGCCGAGGCATCCTCTCTGAATGGGGAATAGGACCGAGGTCGGTTTGACCAAGGTCGGCCTACCGGTAAGTCGACCGGCGGCTGGGGAAATTCGGCTATGTTCCGAATTCTTAAAGTCCAGATCGGAAAAGGCTGTATGTAAGTCATGCGGCCTGTGTGGTCGTCATGTACAGCAGTTCCGTTCAAAAGTGGTCGGTTACAACCGTTCAATCTGCTACCACGAGCCTGATTTGGGGCTATCCGAGTCGAACTGGCTCGAAGGTCCGGTCGGAGTTTATGAGTTTCAGCGATGGAAGTGTCCAGTCGACTTCCACCCGATCTGTTCCGTTGTTATCCGACCTTTTGTCGAGGTCGGTTATCCTATCCGTCAGTGGTCGACTAGGGTTAACCTGCAATAACATGCCCATGTGGGGCTAAACAAGTTCCTTCAAGTCGAATTCGTCCACCGCAGATATCTGTCGTTCTTCTTCCGTCATGTTGACTAAGTTGCCGACTGCCGACATGTGGTCGGTTATGGTCGACTTCGGAGGATCGGATGAACTATGTTTCCATCCGTCCGAAGGTCGGATTTTTCCGTTAGGAGGTCGGTTCTCGACTTCTGAATGTCTTTGCCGACTTGTTGTCGTATCTTTCCGACTTCTGTGCGGTCACTTCCGACTTCAGCTAGAGGTCGGATATCCATGTCCAAGTTCGGAGGTCGGCTATTTTCCGACTTCCTCAAGTCAGAAAAACTTTGTGTTTTATCCGACGAAAGGCTAAATTCTTTCACTAGGAGGTCGATTTCGTACTTCTGGTTGATTTTCCGACTTGTTGTCGCTTGCTTCCGGCCTCCATCTGGTGGTTGTTGACTTCATTTTAGGAGTTCTGTGCGTTCGGCTACAGTTGGCCGGGTCCTTGGTGTCGGGACATCCTACGGTCAGTTCGGACTGGCAGAAGGATGTTCGGCAGCACAACTCCGTTCCCTCTGTGGTTTCTGATATGAACTCCAGGTCGGATCCGAGCTACTGTTGAGGTCGGTTAATCCGAATGACTTGCTTCTAGGCCGTCGAGTCGTGCAAGGTAGAAGTTCCTTGGCGTCTGTTGGCCGATTGACTGGCGTTTCATCATGCACTGCGCTCGCTCACAACACTAAGGGTCTTTGTGGCCCCGGTTGCCGAGCCGAGCTCTTTGGTTTAAACTTCATGCACATGCAAGTCCCTGAGGTCGTCAGATCCGATTCTTCCATTTTGTTTTGTCGCGAACCTGTGACGCCTAGCCGCTTCTGTTGGGGGTAGACGACTCATGTCCACGGGAAATTTTTCCTTTGCCGGTGCCGCTGTCCAATTGGCCGGTACTTGTTGCGGGCAAGTGGGCATCGACATCGGGGATTCGTTAAAGGGGTGCAGGGCGAGTATTCTAACTCGGTCTGCCTAGGATGTTCCATTGAAGACATGGGAAGCAGGTCGCGGCGGAGTCGTTGGTACACCAGTATCCAAATCACCGTCGCTGTTCCTCTTCAGGGAATGGCAGCACGTTCAAAGACGCGCGTAGTCGTGGTCACCGGTGAATCGGCTGGTTTACCCGATATCATCCGGGGGAGACTGCGGTTGGACTCCAGGTACAGGTTCCTGGTTGAGTTCCTGTAGATCTGGGTTCAACCGGAGAATCCGGTATATACCATATAACGCGGGGCCATATGGGCGCCACGCGTATCCTCGACAGCGAACAGCGTGAACCCGGATGAGGCTTTATTGCCGAATCTAATGCGCACCGTGGCGCAGCAACACCAAAACTAATGAGGAAGGATCCTGCAGCCAGTGCAACTGTGCTGCAGGTCCGTCAAAACAGCGCAGCAATGTGCGGGGGGGAAATCCCCAGAAACAGCGAATAGCTACTCAGGAGGGCGGGGCGTCCCGCCCACACCCTTTGCAGGCATCGCTACGTCCTCGGAGCGAAATCTCCCAGGATTCGGAGGATCCGCACCCCCCCGCCGGTTCGGCTCATGTTGGGTTCCGGGTCAGTTCGGTCCGGTTCGGGCGGTTAATCCGGTCGGCTCGGTTCCAGTTTGGTCGGCTCAAATCCGGTTCGGCTCAGGTTGGGTTCCGGGTCAGGTCGGCTCCGGTTCGGTCCGAGTCAACCGTCTGGGTCAACGCACTGTCGCGCCAGATCCAGGGTCCAACCCGGAAACGGGTGAATTCCGTAGTTTCTTCAGCAAGGAAAGGTCACGTTCTGGGGAAATTTGGGCAGGGGTTTGGGGTCTATGTGGCCCGTGACCCCTGCAAAAAACAAAGCACGCAAATCCGCGGTGAAATCCACTGCTCCGTCCGGGGGATGTCGCCGTCCCAGGAAAGTTCGGGCAGTGTTTTGGTGGGGGAATTCTTCGGCGTGGTGCTGGTGGTCGATCCGTGCCGTTGGGATCGGAGTTGGTGCTGCTGTTGGCGGTGTATCCGTTATGGTTTCCCGCTGGTCCGGGTCGCGTTCGCCGTCGGCATCGCAGGAGGCAATTCTCGCTCCACGGCATCGCAGGAGGCGTTTCTCGCTCCGCGGCATCTCCGTCCAGTTTGGGAGGCATGTCGTCGCGGGGAGGCGTCCATCTCCGTCAGTTGGGAGAGGAATCCGTCACGTTCCGCGAGAATGGGGGGGCGTTTGTAGCTCCACACCCAGGGGTTAAATTGGCTCAAATAATCAGAGGAGCCGTGCGCGCGGGCAGCGTGCACGGCCTGGCTCGTAACCAACGATCTGCTACCATATAACGCGGGGCCGTATGGGCGCCACGCGTATCCTCGACAGCGAACAGCGGTGAACCCGGATGAGGCTTTATTGCCGAATCTAATGCGCACCGTGGCGCAGCAACACCAGACTAACGAGGAAGGATCCTGCAGCCAGTGCAACTGTGCTGCAGGTCCGTCAAAACAGCGCAGCAATGTGCGGGGTGGAAATCCCCAGAAACAGCGAATAGCTACTCAGGAGGGCGGGCGTCCCGCCCTTACATAGATATACGGTACCAGGACCGGTTTATCAGAAAGTTGCATTCCTTTTGCAGACAGGGTGCAGCAGGAAGTCAATGCTGTCGTGCCTGGATAGTGTCAATTAGCCGGCAAAAGCAAAAATGTTAAGACACAATGTCTGCCAATTTACTCCTCTTATTGCATACTGTAAATTTTTTTGTCTTCAGGGCATGCACATTTTTTATTCGGAGCCGGTCAGTTCGGACTGGCAGAAGGATGTTCGGCAGCACAACTCCGTTCCCTCTGTGGTTTCTGATATGAACTCCAGGTCGGATCCGAGCTACTGTTGAGGTCGGTTAATCCGAATGACTTGCTTCTAGGCCGTCGAGTCGTGCAAGGTAGAAGTTCCTTGGCGTCTGTTGGCCGATTGACTGGCGTTTCATCATGCACTGCGCTCGCTCACAACACTAAGGGTCTTTGTGGCCCCGGTTGCCGAGCCGAGCTCTTTGGTTTAAACTTCATGCACATGCAAGTCCCTGAGGTCGTCAGATCCGATTCTTCCATTTTGTTTTGTCGCGAACCTGTGACGCCTAGCCGCTTCTGTTGGGGTAGACGACTCATGTCCACGGGAAATTTTTCCTTTGCCGGTGCCGCTGTCCAATTGGCCGGTACTTGTTGCGGGCAAGTGGGCATCGACATCGGGGATTCGTTAAAGGGGTGCAGGGCGAGTATTCTAACTCGGTCTGCCTAGGATGTTCCATTGAAGACATGGGGAAGCAGGTCGCGGCGGAGTCGTTGGTACACCAGTATCCAAATCACCGTCGCTGTTCCTCTTCAGGGAATGGCAGCACGTTCAAAGACGCGCGTAGTCGTGGTCACCGGTGAATCGGCTGGTTTACCCGATATCATCCGGGGGAGACTGCGGTTGGACTCCAGGTACAGGTTCCTGGTTGAGTTCCTGTAGATCTGGGTTCAACCGGAGAATCCGGTATATACCATATAACGCGGGGCCATATGGGCGCCACGCGTATCCTCGACAGCGAACAGCGTGAACCCGGATGAGGCTTTATTGCCGAATCTAATGCGCACCGTGGCGCAGCAACACCAAAACTAATGAGGAAGGATCCTGCAGCCAGTGCAACTGTGCTGCAGGTCCGTCAAACAGCGCAGCAATGTGCGGGGGAAATCCCCAGAAACAGCGAATAGCTACTCAGGAGGGCGGGGCGTCCCGCCCTTACACCCTTTTGCAGGCATCGCTACGTCCTCGGAGCGAAATCTCCCAGGATTCGGAGGATCGCACCCCCCGCCGGTTCGGCTCATGTTGGGTTCCGGGTCAGTTCGGTCCGGTTCGGGCGGTTAATCCGGTCGGCTCGGTTCCAGTTTGGTCGGCTCAAATCCGGTTCGGCTCAGGTTGGGTTCCGGGTCAGGTCGGCTCCGGTTCGGTCCGAGTCAACCGTCTGGGTCAACGCACTGTCGCGCCAGATCCAGGGTCCAACCCGGAAACGGGTGAATTCCGTAGTTTCTTCAGCAAGGGAAAGGTCACGTTCTGGGAAATTTGGGCAGGGTTTGGGGTCTATGTGGCCGTGACCCCTGCAAAAAACAAAGCACGCAAATCCGCGGTGAAATCCACTGCTCCGTCCGGGGATGTCGCCGTCCCAGGAAGTTCGGGCAGTGTTTTGGTGGGGAATTCTTCGGCGTGGTGCTGGTGGTCGATCCGTGCCGTTGGGATCGGAGTTGGTGCTGCTGTTGGCGGTGTATCCGTTATGGTTTCCCGCTGGTCCGGTCGCGTTCGCCGTCGGCATCGCAGGAGGCAATTCTCGCTCCACGGCATCGCAGGAGGCGTTTCTCAGCTCCGCGGCATCTCCGTCCAGTTTGGGAGGCATGTCGTCGCGGGAGGCGTCCATCTCCGTCAGTTGGGAGAGAATCCGTCACGTTCCGCGAGAATGGGGGGGGCGTTTGTAGCTCCACACCCAGGGGTTAAATTGGCTCAAATAATCAGAGGAGCCGTGCGCGCGGGCAGCGTGCACGGCCTGGCTCGTAACCAACGATCTGCTACCATATAACGCGGGGCCGTATGGGCGCCACGCGTATCCTCGACAGCGAACAGCGGTGAACCCGGATGAGGCTTTATTGCCGAATCTAATGCGCACCGTGGCGCAGCAACACCAGACTAACGAGGAAGGATCCTGCAGCCAGTGCAACTGTGCTGCAGGTCCGTCAAAACAGCGCAGCAATGTGCGGGGTGGAAATCCCCAGAAACAGCGAATAGCTACTCAGGAGGGCGGGGCGTCCCGCCCTTACACATAGATATACGGTACCAGGACCGGTTTATCAGAAAGTTGCATTCCTTTTGCAGACAGGGTGCAGCAGGAAGTCAATGCTGTCGTGCCTGGATAGTGTCAATTAGCCGGCAAAAGCAAAAATGTTAAGACACAATGTCTGCCAATTTACTCCTCTTATTGCATACTGTAAATTTTTTTGTCTTCAGGGCATGCACATTTTTTATTCGGAGCCGAATCGGCGACCGAGCCTATGCTTTACCCAGTTTGCCGTCGTATTTAAACACACACGGAAAACACCATCATTGGTGTTAAACATCCGTTTCTATTTTTCACCCCAGTGCAACACCACATCCTTCCGCAATGTCGTTGATTAAGGTGTCGTTGTTGTTGGCTTTGGCGGTAGTCTACGTCGCTGCTCGGAAGGGAGACGACGAAGCGAACCAAATTGCCACTGTAAGTGATAAAAAGCTGTCTATTGTGACTCCCCGTGTGACAATTTAAGAAATGCCATCTTTGCTGCAACAAGATTATAGACTAATTCTTAGGAACCATGATTTTGTGATCTTCTAATACGTCAAAGAGGCCTTCTTTCAAAAGACCTTTACAAGTCATGCGTTTTTTTTTAAATAGAAAGCGTTCTTCGCGTTAAGTCCCGACGGAAAGCCACCTCCACAGTCGCGTTGCGGTGGAAAGTACGGCCGTGCTCAGGTTGTCGTCACCCAGTACGTCAAAAGCGTCACCCCGGCCGGAACGGAATATAACATGTTTGTAAGTGGCATTTCGCCTTAACGGCTACAGCAGCGTCTGCTCAACCTGCATCTGATGGATAATGATAATGCCAACGTTTATTAAATTACCGTATGTTATGTAGGTGGACCTGAACGCGCCCAAATCCGGATCGAGCCCAGCGGAAAGCATGAAGAACAAAATTTTCAATGTCCTGAAGAAGAAGGACGGTTCGCTGGTTGTCAAGAAGGAACCCTGTATTAACTAATCGGAGTACACGGGCGGACGCCGACAACGACAGAAGCCAGCTGTTCGACGCCAGTCGGCATAATGACTGACAACATTCTATATCGAATAAAGTCTACCTGCAACTTAGAAAAGTACCTAGCTGGTTAACTATCACGCGCGGCGCAAAAAATAAGCAGATTCAATATTTTGTTTCGAATTGTTTTTGTTGCTCCAACAATGTTGAGGAAGTACAATCATAAAAGGCTGCTTGTTACCGCAAATTACACGTAAATTTGGATAGTGTTGTGAAAATTTCCGGTTGACATAAAGGAGCCGATCATTCTGTTCGACCATAGGCAAAATGTTGTCAATCATCATTAGACAAAAAAACAGCGCCGTATACAGATAAGGAGAAAACAAACCGTATACGAGACCGTATACCGTGCGCCCTATACCGTATATCTAGCGCCGTATACCGTGCGCCGTATACAAACCGTATTTAACCGTGCGCCGTATACAAATGTTAACTCGGGAGAAAAAAGCAAAAATAACAATATTATTGTGACCGCTACGCATACAACAACAACGTAAACTGCTTCGCTGTTCGGAGTTTATTCAGGCATTAATTACATCATCAAACAAGGAAGCCCCAAACCCGCAAACAGAGCAAAAACAAAAGAACAAACAAAAAACGACAAAAGAAAAAAAAAACAAACAAACCAAACCATGAGTGTCAGGAGATTAAGAGATCCGTGAAGGATGGAATCCATCAATGGCGTGGCCGAAGGATTTGGCGAAGGTGAGGCGCAAGTCAAGGTCTTGATGGACATACCGCTCAAAGCAGGTGCTCCGCCAGTTTCCTTGAGCTTTTAGTATGGGTGCTGGTAAATGTATGGCTGTTGCCAGTGTTGCTGCGCCACGACGAAAGGAGTGTGCTGATATCCTGTGGTGGGGTAGGCCTGCTGCCCGTAATACATGCCGGAGTAATCCATGAAACCTAACAGAAGATAAAGGTTTCAAAACCGACCGAGCACGGAAGCTGAACAAAGCCGCTGTGGCGGGCGCGTTATTTTCAGCTAACATGGCTCGTATTGCATTAACAGGACATAACCGGTTAGAAACGTGCAACTGCGGTAGTGGTACCAATATGTGCGCTTTCCTAAATCGGTTGGTTTTTAGAACCTGCATGCATAATGTAGCTCCATCTTTGGTAAAAGTAATATCTCTACAGAGGAGATGTTTGTTTGAAGGGGAGTGAAAGAGATTGGAGCTACGTGCTAGCGAATAAAACGCAGTCAAGCAAGCCGCCCAGAACGGTTTGCGATACCGGTTACGTAATACTGATAGATTATCATATATTGCGTGCAAGTGCTGAATCGTAACCGGAAGCCTTTTGTTAGGCAGTTCCTCGCGACTTCGCTGAACTCCATCCAGCGCTTGTCGTACGGAGGGATGGCGTAAATCAGCCGCGCTGAACCCATGCATAGTGTGATAAGATACCAAGGCATGCGTGTAGTTAAGTATCGTGCTAAATTGTTTAGATTCGGATAGATACGCTATGAACAGACAGACTGTTTTGACAGAAGCCGGTCGCGCTTTTAAACCGTGACTAAGGCAGAACTTCTCAAAACACGTCCATTGCGAACGACGAGTTTTATGTGATGAGGGAGCCAAAGCATTCGTCCGCAAACTGTTCAATCGTTTTTCCAATGACCATATTGGGATAGCTATAAATGAAATATTCAGGTAACGAACTACCTGGAAAATTTGAGTTACGATGCTTTAAAAACCGTTCTGCATGCGCGGCGTTTTCCGTAATCCGACTTAGAGCGTCGGCTTGCACATTTAATACGCCTGCCGCGTGGGTAGCGGTAAAGCGAAAGTTAAAGCGCAGGCTAACAGCGAAAACTGCCTTTAGCCATTTTAAGGCATGAAGGTTTTTCGTTGTTCCGCGGTTCAAAAAGGCAACTGTCTGCGTATTATCCGACATGACTAAAATTTTGTGCCCAGTAAAAGAAGGCGCAAATATTAGAAGCGGTAAGCATGCTGCCACTAATTCCAAAAAATTTATGTTGTGCAACAATTCATGGTGCACAATGGGACTTGGTGCCCAGTTTCTTGCAAACCCTGCGGGTGGCTGTGATTGCGACCATGTACCGGCAAGATAACTGTCGCGCAGCGCAGCGCCAAACCCGGAAAATGACGCGTCGGTATATACGGTCACTACCGGCCATACGGCACCTAATGAACAGGGAACAAGGCCATTTAAAACGGCAGTGTATTTTGACCACCATAAGAATTCTGAACGAATAATATCGTTAATAAGAATTCGGTCACTAAGATGTTCAAGATTGCACAGAATGTCAATGAACACTCTTGTAAAGACTCTTGCACTATACACTGCTTTTGAAACGAATGACATATTGCCGATAAGTTTCTGTAATTCCTTTTTAGATATTGACTGAGACTGTGACAACATGTTGACGTCTTGTAAAAGCTCTGCAATCTTATCAGCAGGAATTTCAAGAGTGCATTTGACGGAATCAATAATTATTCCCAAAAATTTCACTCTCTGAATTGGCCCTATAACTTTCTCCCACTTTACGGCAAAACCGAGTGAAGTAAGCAGCGCAATGAGAGTGTTTTGGGCGTTTAAACATGCCGTAAAGGTCGGCTCGATTAATAAAAAATCGTCTAAATAGACAATAACGGTAAATCCCCGTTTTCGCATGATTTCAGCTATGGCGCAAGAAATCTTTTGAAATATATACGGAGCGTTGGCTAATCCGAAGCACAAAAAATTGTCTACATAAAATTGTTCCTTTCTACCCGGAAATCGCCAGCGAAAACCTTGCAATTGACGATGTGGTGGGTAAATTGGTACTGACCGGTAAGCTGCTCTTATGTCAATAATTGCGAAAAAGCAATTACGTCGGCTGCAAGCAACAGCGTCGTCGATCGTTTCAAAAGTAAAAGTACTGGCGTTGATAAAATTGTTTAAGGAGTTGCCGGTAGGTCGGCTACAGTCTGTGATCGGTCGCAAACTGTTGCAGCCTTTTTTCGGCACTGCTCCAATAGAATTAATACGCCAAGGTTTATTAGACTGGATAGAAATCTTCCCACTGTCCAGCTCCTCTCTGAACAGTTTGTCAAGCATCGGCTTGGCAGTGTCAGTCAAAGCTGAAGAGTAATTGGGACAGTCTGATGGAGGTATAGCGTTAATGTCATCAACAATGCGAAAGCCGGTCGCTATACCAGCTAATATAAACTGGCTATCTGGAGAATTAATAGCTATTAATTCCTTCTGCCAGGTGTGAATGTGCCTTGTTAAAGCACACCGCGACTGGAGATCGGAATCAACAACTATGTTAGGCAAGGAGCGAGAACAAAGAGGAGATGTCAGAACCACATGGGATAGACGCCCGTAATACATGCCGGAGTAATCCATGAAACCTAACAGAAGATAAAGGTTTCAAAACCGACCGAGCACGGAAGCTGAACAAAGCCGCTGTGGCGGGCGCGTTATTTTCAGCTAACATGGCTCGTATTGCATTAACAGGACATAACCGGTTAGAAACGTGCAACTGCGGTAGTGGTACCAATATGTGCGCTTTCTTAAATCGGTTGGTTTTAGAACCTGCATGCATAATGTAGCTCCATCTTTGGTAAAAGTAATATCTCTACAGAGGAGATGTTTGTTTGAAGGAGTGAAAGAGATTGGAGCTACGTGCTAGCGAATAAAACGCAGTCAAGCAAGCCGCCCAGAACGGTTTGCGATACCGGTTACGTAATACTGATAGATTATCATATATTGCGTGCAAGTGCTGAATCGTAACCGGAAGCCTTTTGTTAGGCAGTTCCTCGCGACTTCGCTGAACCCCATCCAGCGCTTGTCGTACAGAGGGATGGCGTAAATCAGGCGCGCTGAACCCATGCATAGTGTGATAAGATACCAAGGCATGCGTGTAGTTAAGTATCGTGCTAAATTGTTTAGATTCGGATAGGTGCGCTATGAACAGACAGACTGTTTTGACAGAAGCCGGTCGCGCTTTTAAACCGTGACTAAGGCAGAACTTCTCAAAACACGTCCATTGCGAACGACGAGTTTTATGTGATGAGGAGCCAAAGCATTCGTCCGCAAACTGTTCAATCGTTTTTCCAATGACCATATTGGGATAGCTATAAATGAAATATTCAGGTAACGAACTACCTGGAAAATTTGAGTTACGATGCTTTAAAACCGTTCTGCATGCGCGGCGTTTTCCGTAATCCGACTTAGAGCGTCGGCGCACATTTAATACGCCTGCCGCGTGGGTAGCGGTAAAGCGAAAGTTAAAGCGCAGGCTAACAGCGAAAACTGCCTTTAGCCATTTTAAGGCATGAAGGTTTTCGTTGTTCCGCGGTTCAAAAGGCAACTGTCTGCGTATTATCCGACATGACTAAAATTTTGTGCCCAGTAAAAGAAGGCGCAAATATTAGAAGCGGTAAGCATGCCACTAATTCCAAAAAATTTATGTTGTGCAACAATTCATGGTGCACAATGGGACTTAGTGCCCAGTTTCTTGCAAACCCTGCGGGTGGCTGTGATTGCGACCATGTACCGGCAAGATAACTGTCGCGCAGCAGCGCCAAACCCGGAAAATGACGCGTCGGTATATACGGTCACTACCGGCCATACGGCACCTAATGAACAGGAACAAGGCCATTTAAAACGGCAGTGTATTTTGACCACCATAAGAATTCTGAACGAATAATATCGTTAATAAGAATTCGGTCACTAAGATGTTCAAGATTGCACAGAATGTCAATGAACACTCTTGTAAAGACTCTTGCACTATACACTGCTTTTGAAACGAATGACATATTGCCGATAAGTTTCTGTAATTCCTTTTTAGATATTGACTGAGACTGTGACAACATGTTGACGTCTTGTAAAAGCTCTGCAATCTTATCAGCAGGAATTTCAAGAGTGCATTTGACGGAATCAATAATTATTCCCAAAATTTCACTCTCTGAATTGGCCCTATAACTTTCTCCCACTTTACGGCAAAACCGAGTGAAGTAAGCAGCGCAATGAGAGTGTTTTGGGCGTTTAAACATGCCGTAAAGGTCGGCTCGATTAATAAAAAATCGTCTAAATAGACAATAACGGTAAATCCCCGTTTTCGCATGATTTCAGCTATGGCGCAAGAAATCTTTTGAAATATATACGGAGCGTTGGCTAATCCGAAGCACAAAATTGTCTACATAAAATTGTTCCTTTCTACCCGGAAATCGCCAGCGAAAACCTTGCAATTGACGATGTGGTGGGTAAATTGGTACTGACCGGTAAGCTGCTCTTATGTCAATAATTGCGAAAAAGCAATTACGTCGGCTGCAAGCAACAGCGTCGTCGATCGTTTCAAAAGTAAAAGTACTGGCGTTGATAAAATTGTTTAAGGAGTTGCCGGTAGGTCGGCTACAGTCTGTGATCGGTCGCAAACTGTTGCAGCCTTTTTTCGGCACTGCTCCAATAGAATTAATACGCCAAGGTTTATTAGACTGGATAGAAATCTTCCCACTGTCCAGCTCCTCTCTGAACAGTTTGTCAAGCATCGGCTTGGCAGTGTCAGTCAAAGCTGAAGAGTAATTGGGACAGTCTGATGGAGGTATAGCGTTAATGTCATCAACAATGCGAAAGCCGGTCGCTATACCAGCTAATATAAACTGGCTATCTGGAGAATTAATAGCTATTAATTCCTTCTGCCAGGTGTGAATGTGCCTTGTTAAAGCACACCGCGACTGGAGATCGGAATCAACAACTATGTTAGGCAAGGAGCGAGAACAAAGAGGAGAGATGTCAGAACCACATGGGATAGACGCCCGTAATACATGCCGGAGTAATCCATGAAACCTAACAGAAGATAAAGGTTTCAAAACCGACCGAGCACGGAAGCTGAACAAAGCCGCTGTGGCGGGCGCGTTATTTTCAGCTAACATGGCTCGTATTGCATTAACAGGACATAACCGGTTAGAAACGTGCAACTGCGGTAGTGGTACCAATATGTGCGCTTTCTTAAATCGGTTGGTTTTTAGAACCTGCATGCATAATGTAGCTCCATCTTTGGTAAAAGTAATATCTCTACAGAGGAGATGTTTGTTTGAAGGGAGTGAAAGAGATTGGAGCTACGTGCTAGCGAATAAAACGCAGTCAAGCAAGCCGCCCAGAACGGTTTGCGATACCGGTTACGTAATACTGATAGATTATCATATATTGCGTGCAAGTGCTGAATCGTAACCGGAAGCCTTTTGTTAGGCAGTTCCTCGCGACTTCGCTGAACTCCATCCAGCGCTTGTCGTACGGAGGGATGGCGTAAATCAGCCGCGCTGAACCCATGCATAGTGTGATAAGATACCAAGGCATGCGTGTAGTTAAGTATCGTGCTAAATTGTTTAGATTCGGATAGGTACGCTATGAACAGACAGACTGTTTTGACAGAAGCCGGTCGCGCTTTTAAACCGTGACTAAGGCAGAACTTCTCAAAACACGTCCATTGCGAACGACGAGTTTTATGTGATGAGGAGCCAAAGCATTCGTCCGCAAACTGTTCAATCGTTTTTCCAATGACCATATTGGGATAGCTATAAATGAAATATTCAGGTAACGAACTACCTGGAAAATTTGAGTTACGATGCTTTAAAAACCGTTCTGCATGCGCGGCGTTTTCCGTAATCCGACTTAGAGCGTCGGCTTGCACATTTAATACGCCTGCCGCGTGGGTGGCGGTAAAGCGAAAGTTAAAGCGCAGGCTAACAGCGAAAACTGCCTTTAGCCATTTTAAGGCATGAAGGTTTTCGTTGTTCCGCGGTTCAAAAGGCAACTGTCTGCGTATTATCCGACATGACTAAAATTTTGTGCCCAGTAAAGAAGGCGCAAATATTAGAAGCGGTAAGCATGCTGCCACTAATTCAAAAAATTTATGTTGTGCAACAATTCATGGTGCACAATGGGACTTAGTGCCCAGTTTCTTGCAAACCCTGCGGGTGGCTGTGATTGCGACCATGTACCGGCAAGATAACTGTCGCGCAGCTAGCGCCAAACCGGAAAATGACGCGTCGGTATATACGGTCACTACCGGCCATACGGCACCTAATGAACAGGGAACAAGGCCATTTAAAACGGCAGTGTATTTTGACCACCATAAGAATTCTGAACGAATAATATCGTTAATAAGAATTCGGTCACTAAGATGTTCAAGATTGCACAGAATGTCAATGAACACTCTTGTAAAGACTCTTGCACTATACACTGCTTTTGAAACGAATGACATATTGCCGATAAGTTTCTGTAATTCCTTTTTAGATATTGACTGAGACTGTGACAACATGTTGACGTCTTGTAAAAGCTCTGCAATCTTATCAGCAGGAATTTCAAGAGTGCATTTGACGGAATCAATAATTATTCCCAAAAATTTCACTCTCTGAATTGGCCCTATAACTTTCTCCCACTTTACGGCAAAACCGAGTGAAGTAAGCAGCGCAATGAGAGTGTTTTGGGCGTTTAAACATGCCGTAAAGGTCGGCTCGATTAATAAAAAATCGTCTAAATAGACAATAACGGTAAATCCCCGTTTTCGCATGATTTCAGCTATGGCGCAAGAAATCTTTTGAAATATATACGGAGCGTTGGCTAATCCGAAGCACAAAAAATTGTCTACATAAAATTGTTCCTTTCTACCCGGAAATCGCCAGCGAAAACCTTGCAATTGACGATGTGGTGGGTAAATTGGTACTGACCGGTAAGCTGCTCTTATGTCAATAATTGCGAAAAAGCAATTACGTCGGCTGCAAGCAACAGCGTCATCGATCGTTTCAAAAGTAAAAGTACTGGCGTTGATAAAATCGTTTAAGGAGTTGCCGGTAGGTCGGCTACAGTCTGTGATCGGTCGCAAACTGTTGCAGCCTTTTTCGGCACTGCTCCAATAGAATTAATACGCCAAGGTTTATTAGACTGGATAGAAATCTTCCCACTGTCCAGCTCCTCTCTGAACAGTTTGTCAAGCATCGGCTTGGCAGTGTCAGTCAAAGCTGAAGAGTAATTGGGACAGTCTGATGGAGGTATAGCGTTAATGTCATCAACAATGCGAAAGCCGGTCGCTATACCAGCTAATATAAACTGGCTATCTGGAGAATTAATAGCTATTAATTCCTTCTGCCAGGTGTGAATGTGCCTTGTTAAAGCACACCGCGACTGGAGATCGGAATCAACAACTATGTTAGGCAAGGAGCGAGAACAAAGAGGAGAGATGTCAGAACCACATGGGATGGACGCATTAGCGTGTATTCTGTCTCCCTCTGCCTGATGTGGTGTTGCAGCTGGCGCCTTGATGGTCGCCGCCGCAGTGTCCACAGATATGGTCAAAGCTACACGAGGCGTTATTATGGCACTTGTTTTCCTGCCAGTTATGGCAACAGGTGTACTTGAAACGCTGCGTGCCGGCACGTTGGCCGGCATTTCCACGAAAAAGCGGTCGTTTTTTATTAGATGTTCTGCGATGAACATCTAAATCCAGCCGCCGTGTTTTTGCGTGGAAGTACTTATCGCCTAACGCCGAACGTTCATGAGAATCGGACAGATTTAAACCATCATGGTCTGCCGTTTCGCGAAATTCTTCGTCAAATCTTAAAACTGCTTTCTCTTCGTAGTCACGGCGTCGTATAGACAAAAACTCTAAATACTCAAGGTATTCTAAGAGTGACTGTTGGTACTTGCCGGATACAGTACGAGCAAGTTTAACTGCGGTACGCAGACTATAGACCATAAACTCATCGAGAGATAAATCGGTCGCAGTTGGCCGGCTACGTTTACCGTTATGCAAAGTGACCTTTGGTGCTTGCTTATGAGGCAACGGTAAATGACGGGCATTAACTGACAATTTACACCGATTACGCGAGTTTGACCTTTTGCGCGAACGAGAAAAATGCGAAGAATTATCGCTATCTGTTGACTCACCCGAATGCGCAGTGGTCGACTGCTGGCGGCCGTAGTGGTGATGCGAGCGGTTGGCGGAGTAGCCACGAGAGCGGGCCCTTCCACGGTTGCTGCCGGCCGCACTGGTCGACGGGACTGGCTGCGGGTGATCGGTGCCATGCGGGGCGTTGGTGGTAATGGTAACCGGCACATTGGCTTGCGCGGATCCGGCATTACTGTTGCGGGAACGTAACAGTTGGCGGAGATCGGACACAGCCAGTGACGCTCGTTGATTGATGAAAATCTGAATCTCGTTGCGGTCGGCGGGGAGCTTGATGAACTCCAAATCCTTCGGGTACGATTTGCTTTGGTGAAGGCGGAGGAGTTTGTCAAGGTTGGTGAAGCCGGCTTCCTCCAAATCAAGCAAGGTGGCTGGTGCAAGGCCGCATACAGTAATCAGCTCGGCCATCGGTCCAGCAGCAGCTATGCCGGCCGGAGGTCCTACAGGGTGGTCATTCGGGGCAACCACGCCGTTGGCTTCCACGACGCCCTCCATGCGAGAAGGTGGGATACTATTGTGTGCGTAAAGTCGGGCCAGTAGGGTTTTGCGTACGCCGGTGTCGTCAAGGCCAGCGTCGCGACAGGCTTTCTTAAGCTCCGGAACCTTCAGTTTCTTCAGCTCGTTCTTGGAAACCATTGTAGAATTGACCGTTGGTAGTAGTGGGAGCAAAAACAGTTATTGCACGTATTACAAGAGAAGGCACGTATCTATCTGCAATAAGCAGGCTACAAGGCTATCTGCAACAAGCAGGCTAAAAAATTTCTAAGCGAACTGGGAAGGTATTGGCAACTGGCTGTGCGGCAGTTGCTTATATACCTCATCCAGAAACTGACCGCTGGCCAATCTCCAAGCGGGCGGGGTCAGATGCGCCGCTGACCAATAATGGACAGATTCCCTCATGGGGAATCTTAGTCTATTATGCACGCTGACACATCAGTCGGCTCGCCCATATAGTTACAATTTCAAAACCGTTTAAGCTGTTTTTCAAATGACTTGAAATGGAATTTGAAACCAACAAATGATTAATCTGCTTTCATTTTCAACTCATGTGTTTTTGTTTTTACCTTATGCACGATCATCATTTCGATACGTACTGCTTATTTTTGCTGCCCTTTTGCAAGTTATCTCGTCTTCACTAAAATCATAACGCATGCATGACGTAATTGCCGGTGCGGTTAAGACGGTGAGATTTTTTAGAGGAAATTGATACGGATAATGATGGTTGAATTCACAATCATATTTTTTCCGTTGCTTACCTGTTAATGTAATTGGATGCTGAACACAGAAGTGCGAGCTATCGTACAGATTAGTACAGCGTCTAAAACTGTACCCTGGAGCCTGACATTTTGCTAGCATGATGTAAAATTTTAAATCCTAAAGTGGAGTTAACCTGGCTACTTCCGGTTATTTGCATTCTGTTTAAATATTTTAGCAACCAAAAAGCGTAAATCAGTATCTAAAATATCATATCTAATTAAGTTACATCAGGAAGGGGAAAACATCCGAAAACGCAAATAAAACATATGTAAAAATTCCCGTAAAAAACATAATATTAGAAAAAAGCCTGTAAATTCAGAACAATGTAAATCAGGATATAGGAATCCAACAGGAGCCTATATCTACCATACTAATTTAAATAATGTAGGTGGTCGCGCCATGTCTCACGTGTAGGTGGTCGCGCCATGTCGAGATGAACAACGAGATTAAGCGTGGTTTGGAGACCGCGGGCTATCCGTGTAAAAGCGAGCCTTCCGGACTGTCAGATCTCCACGGCAAGCGACCTGACGGTATGACCCTGATTCCGGTGCGTGACGGCAAGGCGGTGGTGTGGGATGCGACATGCTGGGACACCGTGGCCGTGTCTCACGTGAACGCTAGCTCGAGAAAAAGCCGGGAGCGTAGCCCAAATGGCCGAAAACAGTAAGCGCGGGAAATACGATTTCGTAGAAGAGTTGGATATCTCTTCTATCCTCTGGCAGTCGAGACTTTCGGGACATTTGGAGTGTCTTTGCGGAGCTGATTCGATTCGTCGGCCGGAAGATCCATGAAGTAACCGGGAACCTCGATCTACACGGCCTTTTTGAGACAACGTTTGAGCCTGGCAGTAGTCAGGAGAAACGCAGCAGCCGTTTTGGGCACGCTGCGCGCCTCGTAATGATACTAACGATTTTGGATGTTTTTTCAATGTTTAAAATTCAATCATTTTAATTAGTTTAAATTTGCGCAGGCTTCTTCTCATTTAAATAATTCAAAATTAATCCTAATATGCTTACTGATTACTAGGGATTAGTGAGTAATTACAAGACTACTACAACACCACTTTTCTAACACACACGATACCCGTACTACATTTGGCCAGTCCTTTCTTGCGCTGCTTCATGATGTTCGGCAAAGTGCCGGAAATGCGAAGAAAACTCTTAACACTTTTGTGGCCACATCGCATTGTTCGTGTTTTTTTCCGGCACAGCTGGAATTAAATAGATTTTTGTAGTATTGTAATTTTTAGTGAGACGCATAAGTTTGCTCAGGCTCAACCGATTCCCATTAGTTTTCTTTTGCTGTTACCGACTATGTGCAAGATACGATGGTGTCAACTTTGGCAGCCGCTCCGCCTCAACTTCAGTGACCGAATCTATACTTATCAGCCAGAGTTCCGAAACATCGCAATCGAAACATTACAAAACAAGGAAAGCAGCACCAAGGCCGTCAGAACATGGAACGGTTGACGCCACGGACAGCGCATTTCCCCGTTGTAGCTAGCAACGTTAAGACGCTGTTGCTGTTGGCAGTTTCACATCGCTGCTATGACCGAATCACCATGGGTCACCATGGAGTATTTCACTTTATGGATGGACTATTTTATAGTAATTTTGCTATTGTGCAAGTTAAAAAATGAATGTTCGCGAGAATTTTACAATTTAAACCATCAACACAACTCGAATAGTGGTTGACATCGGAAGCGTACTGTAATACGACAAACCATTGCTCTGCGATGTTCACCAAACTGCCATAAATTTTTAAAATCAGCAAGAAAAAGCCCGCGAAAGTGGGAGGAAAAGTGGCGCGGAGTTATGTGAATTACGACTAAAAACACCCGAGAATCTCACCAAGAAATAATTTGATACGAAAAATCTAGACAGAAAAATTAACCAGATTAACATAAAACTGGGAATTTCTTGGTTTTCTATCTTTACATACGTGAACAGCGCGCTACTGGGCTCGATCACGACTTCCATGCTGCCAGTGCTGCCCATCGCGTTGGCAGCGTGGTGTTCTTGTGACCTTGTCACAGCAGGTTTTATTTCAGCAATTGGAACCCCGGTAGCAAAGGTACACAGGTTGTAGTCGGCCGATAAATGATCCGCGCAGGATGGCCGATTTGTACACCCGCCAGTTGAACTATTTGTCACTTATCCGCTTGAAGCAAGCATTCTTCGGAATTCGTCGGATATAGCCTCAACCATAAAAACTTTTACTAGAGACTGTACAGGCTGCAGCGATCAATTTGCCTTGCATAGTGCCTAATGCAAAGGCGGACTGTATGGAAAATAGGTATGACGATTTCGGCATCACACTTGCGGTGTGGTCCTAGCATGGCTGGCTGTTGTCCATTTCTCGACACAGTTCGGCCAAAGATTGACTGACCCTCATTGATTCCTTCGGCAAGCAGTTCGGTGTCTGTTGCATGTTGCTGTTGCCCAAGTCAAAAAGTAGTACCGATTTCGCAACTGGTTTGAAGACCTGATCAGTACTTTGAACTTCCAGATTGCACCTCGTGTGGTTACTAAATTGGGGTGTTTTTTCGCACTGTTTTGCGTACGTACTTGGGTGTTACGGTGAACAAATTAAGGAACAATACTGGATCTTTATAACAACTTTTCGGTACAGTAATGCAAAAGCGTGCTTACCATCTTTGACCACTGAATAGTTTCAGTAAGCGCAAAAGCATTCGAGCAACATAAATGCAAGAAAGAAATAATCCAAGGGCGAAGAGATAATATGTGCTTATTAGCATATATATGCATTACAAAGTGTGAAATTCAAGAAAATTGCAACGTGCCGGCAAAGTTTGAAATTAATAGAAAAGCAGTTGCACGAAATACATTGCCGCACAGATTATGATAATTCAGCGTTTTCTAAACGCTATCGCACTATGTACAGCTTCAGAGCTCCGGAGTCGAATCTTTTGTGCCGGTCTTAACAGTTCCTCCTTGACTGCTTCTTGGCTTCCAGAGACGATACCCGGGTGTTCGCTGTTGATAAATGCTGAAATCGATAGCCAAGATAACGTTACTGAGCAACCAAAATGCTTGCAAAATTAGGCATAAATAAAAACAAAATATATTGCTTATTCATGTAATTTAATCATTCGGGGTAGATTCCGTTGTTACGTACCCAGCAAATCGCGCACTACGTCAGCTCCGAGCGCCGCTTTCAGGCCAAAATGCGCTCCGTCAAACAGAAGCAGAATGTTTTCGGTCGTTCCGAAGATCATACATGCCAGATTGACGGCGTCGGTCATCGGGTGGCTACGATGCCAGTGGGCCTTGAAATTCATCAATCTCCCGCGAGGAAGGTAACGAGCGGCGCCCGGAAAAGCTCCATTTTATCCGCGCCTTTGGTGTTGAGCGATATCTTGATTCCGTGCAGCAGCTCTTTCTTGTCTAAATAATTAGAGAACCAGGAAACTGTTTTGTTAAACTTCATGCGGCATAGATACTGCATACAACACGGGTTTGAAAGTCAAGCCACGGCAAGAGACCGTTTCGCGAACAGTTCTTACCGGCCGCCGGTTTCCCCGTCGTGAAGTGTGGATTGCTCTTTCTTTTAAAGATGCCATCTGTAACAGCTCACAATTACACTGGCTTCTATTTTATTAATTAAATTCAGTAGTTCACTGCAAAAAAATCGAACTGCGATTCGGTGGTGGATAGTAAGCGGTGGATATTTCACTCAGCGCCTTATATTTGATGGCTGTGCAAAATAGATAAATAATATCAGCAGTACAATAAATATTAATGCGAACAATGTACAGCAAGTTTAAGAGAATGTACTTGTTTACAGTGCACAGCTTACCCTCAGGTTTTTGGTGGAACCTTCAAGCGTTCTTTCTGGCTACCTTGTCTGCAAAATTAGAACAGGTTTGAACACAAATAAGAGCTGTATATTATGGATAAATTCACTTTTGCAGAACGAGCCGCCTCACCGAACAACTGCATTTCCGGTTCGCCTGTTTCATAAAGAATAAACTTTTTTGAAACTGTATTTTATTTTTATTTCACGATTAATTCAAAATTCTGCCTAAACTAGAGTGTCACCTACCAGATTCGAAGTCTCGTCATCCGCGAAAGTGCCACCTGCGACTTCTCCAATTCGCCGTTTTAAGCCAGCCATAGTTGCAGACCGGATTCCGGATATAGGCATTCCGGGACAGATTTTGCCTTTCGGGATTAAGGTGCGCTCTTCGTTTGCTTCGTTTGCCTTACTTTCCGAATCACTGTCCGGGTATTCTAGATAATAATATTGAAAAAATTCATGCTGAGATTAAGTACAAGCCGGTCCGGAGATCGAGCACGATAGAGAACAGCGAAAGATGTAATTGCAATGGTTGTTGCTGTATGGTTTTGATTTTGTTATCAAGTTTATCTAACTAAGTCAGTTTCTTTAATGTTTCTCACGATAGCATGCAGATTTACATTGCACTCTTTGCGAGTAAATCTTAGACCGTGAAAAATAAAAACATTTTTATCAACGGACATTTTGTAAACAAGCTAGTCATGAAGAAACATAAAAATGCTACTACCGAAGATAAGGAAGGCCGTAAAAAGGTTGAGTACCGAGAGCAATTAACGATAGCTAAGATGACAAGCCTGCGTTTGATAGACGGGTTACGAAATGTAATGTAAATAATCTGCAAGAATCTCACCCATAACTCGAATGCCCCGGGATGCTTTAGCAGATTTGGAATAACCAGTGCCGTCGCTCCAAGAAGAAACGTGTTTTTCTGCAAGTAAAACAGAAAGCGCTTTAAGACAGTTCTGCTGTTTCCCTTCTGGTGATTCCAATATCCAACATTTTGCGAGTAATGCCCTCTACATCCGCAAAACAGCTATTAGTCATCCCACGAATAAATAACACGGCAACATGTTGTATAATTTAAATCAATTTTTAGCAAGGCTGTTGAAACTTTAGAAATAGGAGGTGCTATCTCTACTGTGGTATTTCTGACGTACCGGCCACTTTGGCTATATGACCGCGTGTTCTAAAACGCCGTTTGTACAGAAATGCCCGAGTAGTTTACGTAGAAACGTCTTTTGCGATTCAGACAAAATCACCTGCTGCTAATTTTTAGAAAGTTTCGTACGGACGCCCAAATAATCGCAAAAGAATTATAGCCGCGGTCAGAGGCGTCTGTACTATTTAGTAATTAAAATAGGTAGTCATATAAGCTAAGTGTCCGATTCCGGTATAACAGGTTAAAAAGCTGCACGACAGTATATTAGCAACAGACGAGGACTAAAGATGTGCCAAATAGCTGCAGTTCCCCATCTCAATTTAATAAACAGCTGTAACTACAACACAAATTCTAAAGCTTCGCCTGTACAAAATTTAGTTAGCAAATAATAGATGTACAGATACTGCAATATGTCTTGCATTTACACGATAGACGAAATTGGTAAATCTGTTTATACCAAACACGATATGCTACAGCGCCATTGAATCAGTGCGTATAAAACGATTAAGCAAAATTTAGAAATACTTGCCGGAAGTATTGTGAACAGCCGGTCGATCGCTGTTCTTACTGGACACGTCGGCTGAAATATTCATAAAGCTGTTACAGAAACTCCATTTATTTAGCTTGCGTTCGTACCGCGTACCTAGTTTTCTCCGGTAAACGGGTCAAACATCCAGGCGCCGCCACCGGAAGTGCTTGCGAGGCAGCGAATCCAAAAAGTCGATGTCATCGGCGCTTTTGTAGTGACATAACGGAACCACGTTTTGGGGTTTGCCTACAGTGCATAGTTCACTCACTTCAGCATTGCAATAAACTGCGGATAATACCAAAGTAAAACCAAAAGCGCGGACCCAAAGTGGCTAAACAAAAATTTATGCAGCCATGCGCATAAATACGTATAGACACTGAGCAGCTCGAGGTTGATCGATAAGGTTCTTGATGGTATTCTGTGGAACAAAATTGTATTGTCAACCTTAAAGATAATTAGAAAGGTTGTTTAAGGGTAAATTAGAACGGTTAAGGTTTTTTTGATGATAAAAGCAAAGGCACACGCAAATTTGAAAAAGGCAAACTGTAAAGGCAAAGGCAAACGGGCGGCAAAGAAAACCTGACCGGCATCGCTAAGTAGTCAAACTGTTTTCATTTACAGCTTAGCTGTGAGTGAGCTCGCACTGTGGATGGAATATGCGTTTTTTGTAGCTGTACGTTTTTTACATCATGGCGGTTTTCACTTCAGAACGCCAAAGGTTGGATTCAGTGTTTCATCTGCTATGAAAGCGATGACGCTATCGCTCATATCACCGTATGTTGTCGCAACGTCGTTCACATGGATTGCATGAAACAGTGGATTACTTCCGTTCGCAATAACGATACCCTTGCGGAAGCTGACCGGGCTAACCCAACCTGTCCTAAGTGCCGCTGGTAGGGCATGTTAAAAATAAGCATTTTTGCGTACTTTAAATCTAGTGGATAATTCAAGCACGTCGCCCGGCGAAGCCGATTGCTTTACACCGGCTTTAATTCTGATTTCTGATGAAGAAAACTATTTCATGTATTCGTAAACTGTTTTGTTTTATTACAATTTTTAACAAAAGCAATTACGTTTTGCCAAACAAACTTTTAAAAATTTTAACCGCACAAATCGGTGAAAAATAATGCACCCTGGTGCGTTTTGAGGCTGCGATCTGCGCAACTAGAAGGAAAGGTGTACAGTAAATCCTGAAAGATAAATACGCCAAAGGTTAAGCAAATTTCGTTATTTTCCGGGTATATTTATCGTACCGCATTGTGATTTGCTTTTGTCTTCTAGAGATGCAGGTAATATATTTCCGCATGTTTTTAACAAATACTGTAGACGCCAGCGTTTTCTCAACATTCTAGTGGTATCGCAAAATATTTAATTTAGTAGTACCGCTAATGAGCGGCATTTTTGCACTGCCTCGGCGCTCGATTTAAACGTTTTGCCGCTAGCAATGCTACTGAGAGCGCCAGTTCGAACTTCGTTCTGTAAATGCGTAGGTCTAAGCTTGACCGTATGTAACTAGGTTTAGATTTTTATATTTATTTCGATTCCAGTTGGAAAGCAGTAAATGTGCAGCTATTACCCAAGCCTGTCGCTCTGTGTTGTACTCTATGGGACGGCCAGGTTAAAACTTTACCGTATTTCTTTCCAGTTAAGGAAAATGGCCCGGTACATAGTGTCAGAAATGGGATACATAAACTAAAACATTCGCTTTCGCGCACTCCGGAAGGCTTTTTTGAAATACTTTATGTCATTCTAAAGCTAAATGATTTGTATACATCGTTCTGAAGACCGTTTGCGCGCGCAACATCCGGTTGCCGAGATATAGCGTACTAAAGTGGGCGGAAAGTTTAAAGCACTATTGTGTACCAAAACTCTGGTTATTACCCGATCTTTTTTGAAACTTTGCTATAAAAGGCACATGGCTATGAAACTTTACTATAAAAGGCACACGGTTTTCCGAACAATGTATACAAATCATTTAGCTTTAGAATGACATAAAGTATGACAAAAAAAGTGATTCAGTGCTCAGCGAAAGTTTTAGTGTATGTATCCATTTCTGGCACCATGCACCGGGCCATTTCCTTAAGTTTATGTACAAGGTGTGCGTAAAGGCGGGGTTACTGCAAATCTGTGATTTTAACTTAGAAATTCAAAAGATGCGTAGGCTAGTGTAAACAGAAGGTCAGTTTGGCAGATGTCCGGCTAGATCCTAAAACTGAAAGCCAGTGTTTTAAAGTCTGGATTTTCAACGCGCCTTTCAGAAACATTTACCGAATGTAATTTCTCATACGCACTGCGCAGTGGCGTTAGCTATAAACATCAATTTTGCAACTGGTTGTTGTTTTACATAGTGCATGGCTCAGATTTAATCGTGCTGCAGGGGCCGTTTGTTGCGGCGACACAGCTCGTGCCCCTTGGCTGGGTTTCCGAAGTCGTCAAAAACCTAAACGCAGCTTTTATGTTGCTGCCACAAGAAGGGGGAGAAAAAGTCAGCTGCCTTACCTACTGCGGTTACGTTTCATTTGACACATTGAATGCCGTTTGCCCAACTGGCTGCACGACCGAGCAAACGGAAAGTTGTCTTTTGGACGGATGTGACTTGGAGTTTCTGTGGCTTGTTGACCATCTGGGCAAAACTTGGATTTCACCGTGTAAGCAGTTTCTGCTGCCGCTTCAAATATCAAATTAAATTCACCGCTTATTAAAATTTTCGTTGAAGAAATAGCAAAATAAACTTCGGTATACGGGTATGACCATGTATGTACATTTGTACATGCGTACTGCGCTATAGTTATTGTGCTGCCATTTTAAAGTTGGCTCTCAACGTTCGATTTTGATAAATTATTATCACTGCACTGCAGCGTTTTCCAAAAATTTGTCGTTTAGTACCCTAATTATTTTCTAGAAATTCAGCAACCGCTGCGAGAGCGCTGGGTACAAATTTCTATCGCTTTATCTGTACTGACTGGGATTTTGAAAAATCGCCCAAATTCTTGCGTTCTTGCGCTGGCGTCATGGCGGATATGAACGTGTCGAAGGAGTTTTCGAATGTGCAGTCCTGCCTCCGAATTTAAGAAAGCCACTTCACGTAATGAACGAGTATCTTGCGGCCGAGTATGTCTGCTCGTGGGCTGAACCTCTACTGCAGCGGGGAAGCAAGGTAACTAGGATTAGATGCCGTTGAGATATTGTGCTATCCTAGCGGATCAGTGGCAGTGCATGTGTTTTTATTACAGCCGGGCTTTTAGTACCTTTATACCACTGGTGTAAAACTTGTAATGATAAAAAAGTGAAACACTTGTTATACTACTAAGTAGAAGATATAACTTTTAATACCAATCACCCTGTGTCGCAGTCTCTCAGTTTATCGAAGTGACCCGGTGCACGACACCAAATTCGTGTACACTCACGAAAACTTTTACTTTCGCACTCTCCTAGTCACTTGTTGCATTGCTCCATCACATTTTGTAGTCAGATTATTGATATACATGGGCGTGAGAACCGTTCGAGGTGTAACGTCCGTTTGGGAGTTATTGCTGTAAAAAATAAAAAATACTTTTAGTGCATTTTGGCGTACCAGAAGCTTTATTGTAGAGCGATCGATTTTCATCAAATTAAGCAAAAAAGTCACCAAAAAAAATACGAACGTGCAGACCGTTGTCACACCGAACCAGGTTTCCACGATGTTTCCGAAAAAAATTTTATTGTTTCAGGACTGCAAAAAATTGTGAGTACGGTTCACTTCAAACGATAAAAAAATGGTGCGAACCTGGTTCGGTGTAAAATTGTAATCGTAGAGCGCTACTGATTTTATGAGGCTTTCACGCTAAATTTGAGTAAGAAAGGTTGATAATAAAGATTACGTTTGTATAAATGTGCACCAAATTGGTGAAATGCATCGGTCACTTCCTTACGGATCTAGGCGCTTTTAAATTTAATTTTGTTTGCGCAGCTGGTCGACACTGTGTTCCAATGCTGCGGACTGCCTGCACTAATTGGGAAAAAAAGGAGACTGGGGCCCGTGCGAAAGCATTCCTTGCACTGTAAAGAGTGCTATGCGCACCGAAGGTTTTCACTTGCTACTGCAGTAAGTGCATTTCTATGACACACAATGTAAATTGATGTCGTTTTCGCTTAGTAACTGTTGCGCTGGAAACAAAACATCTAAGTAAAGCCAATATTATTAACTGTTTAGCTACTGTCAGGTTGTCCTTTTGAATTTTACCTTCGAACCCTTAAAAACAAGAAACTGCCGCTGTTGTAACGGACTGTTTTCATTGATTGCGAAAGGTCGTGGTGTTGTTCACCTATAAACGATTAAATAGCTCTCTTCAGACCATAAAATTACTAGGCCTACGTATGCAACTAGAACGCAGATTGCTTCTTGTACTGTATATCAGTAATACTTCTATCGGTAATTTTTTTCTGTTTACATTAAGCGTTGATCTTTTACGAAGTCTGTTATTTAAATCAGTCGGTGACGGCCACTTATCAGTGCCAAACTATCCAGACAGAATCAGCATCCCTTGTTTTGTTTTAACTAACAAGAGGAACTAAAGTTTTGAGTAAGCACTTACGGTCGCCTTACACAAGCTCTATGCTTTGTGGAGTTTGATTAGTCTTATAACTAGCCCCGAAGCCCAGATTGCGGCAACAGTGTCAGAACGGTTAGGGTGTCGCAACGGTTAGCATTTTGGGTTTATGTTCGCAATAGAAAAGCGACAATTGGTATAAGCAGTTGTCAGCGAAGTACGCTATCGTCTGCCAAATACGAATAGTTTTTATGCACTAACAGCGATGTCACCAACACTGCTACAGTCTTTGAGGAAATAATTCGTTTCATCGGCCGGGAGATCCGTGAAACTACCGTGGAGCCTTGGTCGGTGGCGTTTACAAGACAAAGCGTAAATTTAGCAATAATTAGACAAAATACAGTAGCCGTTCGCAGAGCACTAAATACGAGCTACAGGAATTCGAATACCGATCAATGTGGATTAGTGTATTTGATATTCTTCAGCGGGGTTCTGCGCAGCCATTTGCACGTGCATCTGAAGCCGCGATTGCTGAATAAAAACATCGTAACGCTAAACTTTATAGAACAACGATTAGTCTGTAAATAGCCGGAGTTAAATTATTATGTAAAAAATGTTCTTCTATTTGAAGCGATCTAGTGCTATCATCTATAACGAGTTCAAACCTTTTTATTCTTATCCGAATTTATTTTATCTGAATCTTACGTTTATAACGACAAAAGAACAAATAACGGATCCATTGCTTTTTCAGTGCAGACGAACGGCGAACCGGAAACTACAAATACTGGTTGGAGTGTACTTTCTGCCGAGACAAGCCGATTTACAACGAAATTGGCAATCATATGCTCCAGAAGCATCCGGTACGGTAGTTAGCGCCAGATGTTACCCGATCCGTAACTAATGCACGTAATACTTGTGTTGTAGAACGCTACTTACATCCAGTGTGAAAAATGTTTTGCTCCTTTGTCTGGGCCTATCAGCTTGTCAGTTTCCCATGCTGTCGTCTGTCCGCGTCGACGCTGTCCATTGGCATTTCATATCGCAGCTGGAGAAGGGCGTGATCCCTATGTTCCACTTCGTCAGGAAATACCGCACTTCCCGTTCCCCGTTTCAAAGAATAAGCAGCGCTTTGTCGTGGAACGCCCGCATGGACGCAATTGGATTGTGCTCAGCTTGGAGAGGAAGTAATGCGGAAAAAAGTGGATAACTACGGCACTTGTTTCAACATGCAAACGATTTAGGCTTTAAACGAAATATTACTTTTTTCCTGCTTAAATAAACTTGTTTCTGACCGACGAAATAATCGGAAATATTACTCTCTGTTCAACTTTTGCTAAAATTATTTTTGTAGCTCGAGTAATTCTGTGCTGACTAGTTGAAAGCCGTTCGGTTTTGTATGTTCAGAATTAAAATACTGAAACACGCTGAATCTGCTATTTTTTCAAACGGAAAGTTTTTCAAACGGAAAGTTTGCGTAAGTTTCCAAAAAGAACGCATCACATCAGACACTATCACAGTAGTAAACAACAAAAATAAAAATTCGGCAGAAGCAGCAACTTCCGGTTGGAACTTAGAACTGGTTTAGAGCTTTGAGGAAAATTAAGTAAGATTACGGTTTTCTCAGAAAACTGACACCACATTCGAACCAATCCAGAACTTTTCTGTGTACTTCGCAAGTACGAGTACGACATTTTGACTTGGGTTGCATGTTGTTGCATGTCTGCTACCACCGTGGCCGGACTCACTTTAAACTCCATTTGGTAAAACTGCCCCCTGCCAGAAGCTGCTGAATTGATTGTTGGAGGTGTTTCTAAGGACTTCAGAAATTAATGCATCTTGGGTAAACGACGTGAATACTACATATTCTTCACATTTTTTAACCATCCTGGGAGTATCCTGATCATAACCTTGTGATACTGTATTGTACACTGGTTGGTAATTGGTATGTACGCAGTACGAGGTATTACTGCTCAGTATTTGTTACACTGCTTGGGGTATGCAGGGTTTTATTTACTGTTTTATTATTTATATGTTGATATAAAGTGTTATAAATCTTGGCAGATATTGCATAAAAGTTAGAAAACTCTTGAGACCGAATTTCCGCACTTCGAACAACCAGTCAACACTGATTGCTCTTCTTTTAATCGCCGTACGGTGGTATTGATGGAAGCTGAGCGCATACAGTACATGGCGAGTAACCGGAAAGTGTGACGGAGATGGGACAGCAGAAATCACCGAAGCACAGCACGATGCAGGCAGGCTTCGTAATATGCAAAAAAAGAAGTTCTTTTTTTGCATTTTAAAAAGAAATTAAGGTTTATCCGTGAGAATCGAGTTGGGAAAGAAGCACTACCATTTCGGCATTACGAAATCTCGGGATGCTTAAAAAATCATAGGAAAACCTAAAAAACTTATTGTTTTACATTTCCCATAAGAATAACTCGATGGGGTATTGAAATAATTAATCAGCTCCGTTGAAAACATTCAAAGTTACAAAAATGCCAAAGCGAAGACATCAGGCTGTCTTGAAATAAGTGCACATCCTAAAGTCAAAGTTGCAAGGACGACGATGTTCATAGTAAGCAGACACAGGAAAACTGCAGCTCATTTTTGATTCCGAAGACATAAAGATGTGTCGGTCTTATCCCAAAAAATACTTACTTTCAGACAGAGCAGCCATTAAGCTTAATGGCTTGCTTAAGCGAGTTGCTTGACAGTGGTTCTGTCAAAACTTACCTGTCCTTGTCAAAATCAAAATAATTTTTGTAATTGTATGTTTTTGTTATTATTAAAGCAGTGTATGATCCGACTTGTGAGTGGTTCAACGATTTGGCCTCGCAGTGAATAAACTAAATGAACAAACTAAACTAAAACTAAAGTAACAAGATTCCGTTAGGCTTACACATGTCTGTGCAGTCAATAAATATTGTAATGCAACTGCACTATTTACAGTACGAACAAAAAACGGTAGCAGGACATGCATCAGTGCTGAAATTTACTACTTCTACAGCATTACAAATGTTTTCTTGTTCGTTCTGCTTCTTGTAATATGTCCTAAACCAAACGGCTGAACATTGGGGAATCCATTTTCAGCAACACGAACAACACCACACCCTAAAATGGGTTCATTACCGCCACTTCCAACGTTTATACTATGCATGGTTCTCATAAAAAGGCGTCGGTCAATAACACTACCGTGCGATTCTCAAAAACGCACCAGAATTGCAGTAGCCAAGCGCATCATCATTAGCCCGAGCATTAAAAATGCATTTAATTTGGTGTCGTATGTCTAGACATATGTCAACAATCAGCGGTGGTTGCTTTTCGCAGACAGGGTGCAGCAAAACCTTAATGACAGGCCTGGGCTTGTCTCTCGATAAGCATAAAAATTTCATTAATAATCAGCCTTCAGGGAGACATCACGTTTTAGTCAGTTACACAACCTGCAATTAGTCTGTACTTCACGGAAGTGTTTACTTTTTAGCGGTGAATAAATTGCCCAAAGGATATTTTTGTATGCTTTTTCTCCCAAACAACCAACCAAGCCTGCGCCACTCAGGCGTTGTATATAAGCCACAGTTTGAGTATAAAATACAGCAGTACAACATTGCTATTATTGTGCCGGCCTGTTTTCTACTGAATTCGCCTTTCGCTAGTTTCGCACCATGTCGCTGCTAAAGTTGTCCTTGTTGTTAGCGCTGGCGGTGGTCTGTGTCGCTGCACTGAAGGGTGACGACGAATCGAACCAAGTTGCTTTCGTAAGTTCATAAACAAGCCAACTTTGTCCTCAAAGTGACCTTTGCAACGCAAACGTTTGCCTTAAAAGCTCGTATCTGTATAAACTATTAATTAGATAACGTCTTCAAGTAACAAATTTTTAGACGCTTTTCAATATTAAATTATGTTTAGAGCGCTGAAGGTCATGGGTTTTCTTTATGTAGACCGCCTTATACATGGGAACACCCGATATGAAACCACCACCTCTTTCTTGGTGCGGTGGAAAGTATGGGCATGCCAAGATCACCGTCAATTCCTACACCAAGAAAACCACCAAGGATGGAACCCTGTATGAGATGAACGTAAGTGTCACCGGCCCGCGGCTGAAACGATGAGTAGTCCTTACGCATGATGATACCAGTCCCACGTTGCAGATTGACTTGGATGCCAAAAAATCCGGATCGAGCGAAGCGGAATCCATGAAGGGCAGACCTCTCAACGTCTTGAAGAAGGCGGACGGTAAATTCTACGTCAAGAAAAATCCTTGCGAAGGACCTGGATAATTCTGACCACTGTTGCCTGTGGATACCGGCAACGGCAAATGCCAACGGGCGATGCGTTTGAACGTAGCGATGCATTTTGTGAAACGCTAGTTCTGCAAATGTGACCAGTATAATGTTTGACATTGTCTGTATGAAACGCAGAGTAAAAACTAATGATTTGTAAACTGTTTTGCGATTGGCTAGCGAACTGCACTGTGTTATCTTACTAAAAAAACATTGGGACATGTACGAGACATTAAAAAACATGTATAAAAACATTGAGACTCGTACAACTCTCGATGCGTACAACTATAAAAACACTAAACAACTGCTTGCTGTATGCGCATTAAATTTCAAGAAATCTGATTGGTAGAGCGAATTCGGAGAGTGGTAATACGACATTTCACGATGGGACAACTCAGCGCATGACATTCTAACACGGTATGCGACTTTGTTGTCTAACCATTTCGTTTTGGAATTTCGTTGCATGACTTTTTGGTAGCTGGGAAAATTTGCTATAAATTTTATGGTTCGGAGACTTGCCGCTTTTATTCAAACAAAATATTGTTGTTTTTCAAAGCGACAGTTTGACTAGTTTCACAGTTAGAAAACCTCAGGTGTACGAATACACACTGTACAAGTAGTTAAAGCACAATTTAAAAGTGTATGCAACAGAATCTATGTAGCAGACGAATTACCGTGTACTATGTGTAGAAAACTTACTTTATAAACCAGTATTTCCTTATCGAACATGTCAGGTTGCTGTTTACTTGATCATTCCACCACCAAAGATCAAATTCTCAGTTTTTGTATACGAGGCTTTTCTTGAAAGAGCGCTAAAGGTCACGCTCGTACGTTTTCTGTAGGACATTCAAGTGCCGTAATGCACCTGTGGGGGTACAGAAATGCGAGCTTGTTCAACACACACCACTCTATCTCGTCAAAAGCAAAAGAAAACAAATTCGGTTTCCGAATGCGGAAGAAGTGACTTCGTAATGCCGTGTACAGTATCTGTGCGTAGGGTAAATTTACCAGAGGATATGTCGCCGACTAAAGCAGGTAATAAACTTGCTGCTGCAGCTACCGGCAAGCTGAATTCGTAGTTTCACGATTTTTGAAGTTTCCAGCATGTATGTATAAATGAGCTGTTGATTGATCAGGTATCAATTTCGTGACCAAAAAAATGGTCAGTACGATTAGTACGAAGCAAACTGGGCGGGAATCAGGTTAAACTGCGGCTGTATGCGTTCCAGACTGTGTAATTCCAGTACACAGCAAACGACGAAGAATGAAATCTAACTGAACCACCAAACGATAATATATGCTACGCGGTGTAATGAACAAAGCAAGATGGCGTCCGGCTAAAAGGTCAACCAAACACTTGCCGTAGCGAAGACCCTGCGGATAAATCGGCAGTTTCTTTTGACGACGTTAACCTAAGTTAACGATAAATCGCTAACTTTTCTTAGAGCCGGGATGTGATTACGAGTATATGCCGAAACAACTACCTGACAACCTGAAAATTTAATAGGGACAACCAACAAGCCGCTCCACTTCACAGTTCACCTCTTCAACTCGATCGTCGATCTTTCTCCCGTTTTACTGAAATATTTGACCCGAATTGAAGTTGGTAAGTCGAAGTAATGAAAGCTGTTCATAATCGGTCCACTTGATAATGTTAATTGTATTTTTGTAAGCGAATCTCATGTACTGTATGTGCATATGGCGAAACAAAGATCTACTCAAGCTGTTCGGCCGATAGTTAGCCAGTGCCCAGCTAGTACAACGTTGTGGATGCTTAAGAAAAGTTACTGAAAGTACAGATGATTCAAAAGAAATAAGATATTTACGGATACACGTTGGTTGTGAAAGTACTGTAAATGGTCTTTCTTTGTTTACTCGAGGAATAACACATACTTTAGTGCTATATTTTCTCGGTTTTGCAATGTATGCCGTCACATCCGACTGCATGGTGCTGGTCATTCCTTCGCCTTGCGCGAAGAAGTAAGAAAGTCCCCTCCCACCAAAAACGGTGTGAACTCGAAGGCGCTCTACGCACACGTTTTAAGAAAAAGTGCGGAAACTCGTTTTCGCGCTGTTCGAAGGCCTTGAAGTGTGGCCGTAGCAATAGAGTGTTGTCGCATGGTTCATTCAAAGTGCAGATTTCTCTGATCTTGCAAGTTGCAGGCATCTCGTTTTGGACCGTTCCCTAGCATCATTACTTTGTTGTCAACTTGAATTTCCGCTCGGTAGCTATCGCCGGTGGTCTGCGGAAAACCATCGATTGATTTGTTTGAATTGTTCCACAATGTTCACCAATTTATGATGTGCGTAAAGTAGCATAATTATCACACCATCTTAATCAATCTGGCGCATCTGGATCATGACCTTTTGGCAGCTTGGTTTTATGCCCGCTGTTTTGTCTAGGATCTAGATCTACGTAATTAATGGGGTTGTTTGCTGTTACTTACGAAACGTTAAAATTCTTGGCATACACACTTCTTTCTACAGCCCTGCCAAGCCAAGTTGGGGCAGTTAAAAAAAATCCTCCACTTCTACCAGTGAAGTGGAAGATTTTTATCGAATCTTTCCATGATAGTTCTTTGTCTCTAGCAACTTCAGTGATTTTGTTTCCATGCCAAAAGCTGATGGTCAGGGAACGGGATTCAAATTTATAATTTAATTTTTGGTGAAAAAATGGCACTGCTTACTAAGAAATAATCAAGTTTATTCGACAACTATTTAAAAATTAGAGGAAGCTGAGAAGTTTTAGTGGATAGCGTAGCCACGGAACCTTTCTAGCATTTGTTTAAGCATTGACATCTTGTCTAAAGGGATCAGTGCTCGGGGAAATCGCATTTTCCTGAAGGTGCTTTTTAACATACACGTCTATGGGATATTAAACTTGTTTCGAGGTCACCTCGAGCAATGATGGCATAACGTCCCTATGTTGACCCCTCACGGACACCTTCTGGGTCACACAACAGGTTTCACACATGTCCACACAAAAGTATCAGTTTTCGTATTTTCCAGAGGAGCAGTTATAAGCCTCCGAAAAATGACCACTCCCCCTTCCCAAAAATCCCAGTCTTGCCCTTTACTGTCACGGCAAACGATTTCAACTTTGACACTGCTGGATCGGCAGGAAAAAGTTTACCTAGAAAATGCGTAAACGAAAACAGAACTGCATACGGCAAATTTTCAAATTTAATTTTACACAACTGCCCCAACTTGGCTTGGCACCCCTGTATACACATTCTATACACGTTTTTATTCTCTAACCAATAAGTCGAATCGCTGCATATAGGTACATATATTGTGAACGACCGGTCAACATTTGAACGCTGCAATAGAGTAGCCGGAATCTACGCGCACGGATAGAAATGTAGTTACCGAAGCGTATAAATTGCCGCACCACGAAATATTTTTACGGTCACAAGCCCGGCGTGACTCGCCGAAAGCGTTCAAAATAAGCTTCCTCATGAGCTTTTTACTGAACCAATGCACTTTGAGAATAGGACTAACCGATCGCGAAGGCGCACAACAAATTCTCAACCTGGCTATAAATTAAAGGTTGTCATGCTACAAGCAGGTAAGTAAGTCCATTTAAAAGAATACGTACCGCGCGGTCTTCCAAGCGGGGCATCAGAGGCTCAGAGCACTGTGTAAGTTATTTGGTGGTGCAGTCGACGACGCATGTTTGCATTTAAAAATTGACAGTCCAGAGCTGTTCAATTTGCTGCCTTTCCACGTCCGACGATTGTTCAGAGCAGTTTTTTTTGGGAAATTTTCTCTGCATAAATTGCCTGAAAAAAACGGAAATCGCCTCAAGCTGGTTCATAGCTTTGTATACCAAAACGGGGTAATAACAGTCGAAGGACGAAAAATATAAAACTTAAGAAATTTCGGATAAGTTACGGTTGCGTTCAAGCTTACCGCGGATGGCTTTGGTCTGGTTGAATGGTATCGATGCAGTTAAAGGTCACCTGGGAAACCCATCGTTCGTCTGCAGTTCCCGTAAGAATTACATCATACTATTAAAATTAGCCAGTACCGGTAAGTGAATAAAAGCTGCGAAAAAGCCAAAGCAAAAAGTCAGAATTAGGTCGACGCTGTTCCTCTTCGTAGGAAGCAGTCACAATGCAAACTGTTGCTTTACTATTACTGCAGGAATATATTGTAGCGATAGTATTTGTACGAACGATAAGACCGCCCAGTCATGATTCATTCCATCGCGTCATGAATTTGTGTCCACTTTACCGGCTAGTTTCCTTTCTCATGAATTTCTAGAATTCAGTCTTGTGCTCAGCTTGCTACAGCTTGCATCTACTTAATTGTTCCTCTTGTTGAAACTCTTGCTTACAACCTTGTCGCATTCTTGATTCCCTTGTCATTAAACATGCCTTGAGTTACGTTGTTGCGTTTGACCGCTTGGGATGAACTAGCGTCATCCCAATCGGAGCCACCTGTGTAATTGCGTTACATCTGTAAGAGCGTCCTCGGTCAGCATCGTTGCCGGCCGTGCCACCTTTCATACCAACAGCCGCATAATCGTGGTAAAGGCTGATCGCCACCCCACTAGAACTGCAGCCAGATAGGCCACTGTTACAATATATAAAGGTAAAGATATGTCGGTCAAATCTTGCAGACAGAACAACTGTTTTAACAATATTCGGTACACGCGTATCATCGCCAGATACAGTATGTACTGTACTGTATGTTTATGCTGCCGAATGCAATGCAGACTTATGCAGTTAAACTACTTCTATACAAACTGCTAAATTTAAAGAGATTACCGTTTTCTTGTTCTTTTGCCTCTTGTAATATATCATAGACAAAAGAGCTGAATACTGTGGCAGCACGAGAAGCACACCAATCCCTAATTTAGGTTTATTAGCATTAAGCAATATAAAGCCACATCTAATTTCTGAAGATACGTGGCTTGCATAAAAAGCCGTCGGTCAATAACACTATACGCGCGCGATTTTTAAAAACGCACCGTAGTTGCAGTAGCCCTGTAATCATCAGCAAGCGCATTAAAATGCAATTAATTTGGTGTCGCATGTATAGACGTCTATACATTAAATTACCGGTTGTTGCCTTTTTACAGACAGGATGCAGCAAAATCTTTATGACAGGCCTGGGCACTGTCTCTCGATAAACATAAAAATCTAATTAATGGTCAGCCTTTAGGATGAATATCACGGTCCAGTCAGCTACACAACCTGCAATTAGTCTATTCGTCTCGGAAGTGTTTATTTTTAATCGGTGAATAAATTGCCCCTAAGGATAATTTTTGTAACCAGGCCGCGCCTGGCGTCGTATATAAGATACAGTTTGAGTCTAAACTGCAGCAGTACAACAGTTGCGATTACTGTACCGGCCTGCTTCCTCCTGAATTCGTCTTTCGCCAGTTTCGCATCATGTCGCTGCTAAAATTGTCATTGCTGACGATGGCAGTGGTCAGTGTGGCTGCACTGAGGGGTGACAACGAATCGACCCAAGTTGCTGCCGTAAGTTCATAGAACAGACAACTTTAAAATGCAAATGTTGGTCATATATGCGGTACAAAAGCCCGTAGCTGTATAAACTATTTATCAGATACTGTCCTCAAGCAACACATTTCTACACGCTTTTGAATTTTAAACACCTATGTGTAGAATGTTAAGGGTCACGGGTTTTCTGTATTAGAATGCCTTATTCACGGGAGGAGCCGATAGGAAACCGCCGCCTATTTCGATGTGCGGTTTAAAGTTTTTACATGCCAAGATCGGCGTCAATTCCTACACCAAGAAAACCACCAATGAAGGAACCCTGTACGAGATGAACGTAAGTGCGACACGCCAGCGGCTGTAACGGCTTCCAGTGCAGCAGCATGATGATGCCTGTTGCTCTTATGTAACTTATACGACTAACATGTCGTTGTAGATTAATTTAATTGCGGACAAATCCGGATCGAGCGAAGCGGAAGCCATTAAGGGTGCGCCTCTTAACGTACTGAAGAGGGCGAACGGTTGGCTATACGTCAAGAAGAATCCGTGCGAAGGACCTGGATAACGCGGAAACGTGAAGGACATCGACGACATGTGTCAACGGCAGATGACCTCTGAGCGCACTGGCACTTTTTGTGCAAGCTGTCATTTTTGTGAACGTGACCAGTGTGCAGTTCATGACTCTCTTATCTTGTGTAAAACGCAGAATAGAACGATTTGTAAATTATTTCGACTTTTGCGAGTGGCTGCCAAACCGGACATATCGCGCGTATAAGTTCGACAACTCAGATCAATGATCAATACGAGCATCCAAGCAATAAATGCCTGCTTTAAAAGTGGACAAGCAATAAATGCCTGCTAACTGGTCTTGCGAGAAAGTCGGTTTTCGAACTTCGAGCTGCAAAATTTCGCTCGTATGACGATATATAGTGCAGAGTTTTGCAGCTTCACAACTGTTAGGGTACTTTAAATTGTTTTGTAATGTCTTGGAATGTAATGCTTATAAGTTTATAACTATAGCTGCTAACTAAACCAATAAAAATATACACACTACAGTACAGTAAGGACATGCTGTGCGAAAGTCGCACCGCAACAACCGCAATAGATGACCTAACCTACTCAATCGGTAAAGTGGGAATCTGCTATGGACTGGAGAATCTGCTCGGTAAGTGGTACAGTACATACAACTACCTACTTTCGCTAGTACAAGCGGATTGTCGTGCCTAACGAAAGTTACCGAAACACTCACGAACCTCCCAATTGCTTAATCACCGAACTGAACAAACAACGCAAACAGAACAGAAGGAAACGAACTTCCTTCTAAATCATGCAAAAAACAAAAACGAGAAGATTTAGGCAAGAAATGCGCTGAACGGTGAACAGCCACACAAAGGACATCTCATTGGACATCCAAAAGGAAGAAAAAACTATAACTCCATTTATCGATGTTGAATTTCGAGGACAGAAATTGTGAAAGCAGCTCTAATTTAAAATTGATTAAAGATATGTATGACAGTTGACAGCGGAATGGCCGATGCTTTTCTTCTCTGGTTATCCGGCGTCTCTCCATGCTAGTGTTATCCTGACACTCATAATCGAAATAATTCCCCAACGAGATCAGTGTGGCAGCATTTACATGGTCTCACAAGCGGAACACCTCGTGTATCCCGTATATGGCCATTTTACTCCATGTGCGTACATCAACAACCCTCAGATCGACATCGTCCCACACTTTTGGTCTTCCGTCGGGGTGAAAGCCGCTGAACCTGTACAACTTAATTTAAAGTACTGTACACTGTAGGTGATGCTAGGCTCGCCTTCAAATAAATTACAAAGCAAATGTTTCCGTTTTTGTTTGCATCCGTAAAATCCGTAAAGGAATCTCTTCGCATGCGCTATGCAAATTCGCCCTTCTCAATAAATGCGAATTTGCATACCTGATACCACCAACAGCAACCAACGTTTGTGATTCTGCAATCTGCAGTATGCAGTGTAGTACATACGTACAGTCGGTACAGATACGAGTACATTAACAATAAGCAAGCAAAAATAGCAAGAAAGCAATTGCCCAGCTGGGTGGTCAAAATGTCTGGACATCGTCAAGACAAAGATGCGTTGTGCTATTGAACGCATGACTGCTGCAATGAAAGATCGGGCTTCAGTGCCAGAGGGATTCTACACTTGACTGTGTTAATCGTTAGTTGTCCATCGCGTCGTACGGAAATACCAACTCCCAAGGGCCCCACAGGTGGTGTGAGCGGGTAGGTTTCTTTCTTGCTTTACTGTTGAAACCTTCAACCTTCAAGATTTGGAGAGGTACAAGATTTGGATTTGCCAAAACTCGTTTTGGCAGCCGCCGTTGTTGTACAAACACGAATGGGTTTTATACTGCATAGCGGCCATAGCCTGTAGGCTGTAGCGACGACCTTAAGTTAAACCACAGAGGGTGGAGTGCTTCTACGGACATTTTCACTCACTGTCCGCGTTTTTAATCAGTGATGGGGATTACTGGTTCCTGTCGCACACCATTCAAAGCGCCTTTTGAATACTGGTTTTTTTTGGGCAAAAACCATTATCTCCGAAAAGCAATACGTCAATAACAAGAATTTGTTTGGAACGGAGCAAATCCGACCAATAACGATACGCACCGGTTTGTATTGTGTCTGGGAGCGGGTGAGGCAGAGAAAGTGGCGGGCATGCTGTCCATTGGCTCGTAAGAACTCAAGGTGGCGAGAACGATAGTCGGCTGTACCTTGTCTAATTTTCTTGGCAATGCCCAGCAGCAGCCGGTTCAGCCAGTGGTCTAACTTGTGACCGTCGCAACAATAATTTCACGGCGCTGTTAAATTGTAAGTTTTGTACTGTCTCACTGCGGAGAATGCAGCATCCACACAAACACGGATGCCATATTAAAGGGGTAGTTATAAGCCACCCGAAGTATGTAGAGCACAAGTGAGTGAAGTGACACGTCATTATTTTTGTTAACGTCATATCCTAAGGCTCTGATTACTTACATAAGAAGGTAGTTGCGAATGCGCTGCCAGTCCTCGGGGTAGGTGAGGGTGCGCTGCCAACGCACATGGACAGCCATGACCTTTGCCAACATGTCCTCCGTGACCGGAGGGAAGTTGTCGTTCAAGGCGCACATCAGACGACTGGCCATGTGCATCTTGCCATCGCTGCAGCGCAGAAGGAGCTTGGGAATAGTGATCTGCAGTTTGTCAATGGCCAGTTCGAGCGGCTGGCTTGTGAGACGCACCATCCACTCCTGCTCGTGCGCTGGCAGGGGAAGGGAAGTCACGCCGGGGAATGGCTCATGGTGATGGCAAACCACCTGCTTGCTAAAGACGGCATACATTTGTTGTCCAAAAAGGTCAGAAACTTTCCAGTTCTGCAGTAAGAGGAACTTGCAGTAGTGCTTGTACGGAGTTAAATGTTCCGCCATCCCATGCTTTAAACGTGATTTTTTTTCTTGGAACGCTCCTCGTGGTTTGACGTTAATGAAGTTTTTGAACATGAGAAACGGTAGCTCAATTTCCAAGGCATCTAACATCGAACCCAAAAAAAAACCGCGCTCTGGCGGGAAGACATTCAACACTGTGAGACAGATTGTCGCTGAGCTTAATGAGCGGCTGAGCAGAGAGGCTGCTTTGAAGCAGTTGTCAGTGTCCACTTTGAGGCGCCAACAGCTTTCGAAAGAGATACTAACGTGTTCCATCATGCTGGAGCTTTTCAGTAGCAACTGCCACAAGACGCACACCCTGTAGGAAATACATTTACTAGTACACTCCTTATCAACATTAAAAACAACATGAACATATTAGACCATAAGTACAGTGAAAACTTGGAAAGGCGGCGCACTTCTCACGAGCAAAAGAGGTCACGAGTAGAAGTTCAATCATGTGCCTTTACTATAAGTACTTACTGTATGCAATTCGAGTACGATCTGATCTTCCTTCATTTTTTACGTGGTTGCAAAACGGAACCCTGATAGTGATATCACTGATATGTACCTTGGAGAGCAATGTTTTTCGCATTCGAAAACAGTACGAATCACGATGGACTAATATAAATACTTCTATAGATTGCGAACAGCACAACAATAATTCAAATCTTCAGTTAAGTCTTATAATCGCGTTAGTAGGAGTGTAGGACTAAGGATTAATTTGGGTACGTCCGTTTATTCTGGGCGTTTAACTGCAAACAATCGTGTGGTTCAATTCTAGTTTTTTACAGCCTAACGATAAATTTCAGCTTTCGGACTAATGACATTTCCTCCATAGACTCGCATGCTATACAGAATCACTTGTGTGACTGTGTCTAGCACATTTCGAAACGAGACCACTCAACGGGCATCAACCTACATTTCTAAAAAATGAGAAAAAATTCACAAGATTTTCGATGCCGAACAAGTTCTTGTTTATAATAATAGAAGCAAACTAGCAGATCGTATGTGCGTGGAACCCGATCGTGGATCTAGATCCTATGCTATATCTACGAGAAAAATAAATGGCCATAACTTGTGCCTGTCATAATAGAATTTTAACAATTAATAACCTGTTTGGCGATAAAAATCTACAACCGGTAGTTGTTTTGTACAGATAGAACGGGCTGCCATGATTCCATCCCTTGGTAGCTGGCCGTGTTGCACAGGCACGGGCCCGACTAACGAGCTGTTGGCTCATGCTCGGGTACATCGAGCTCATTATTTGTAGAAGTATCATTCTCGTACTGTATCTCTCAAAAAGAATATTAAATACTTAATTAAGAGAGCGCAAAGATTAATCGCGTACCGTTTAGCTCTCATCTGTGAATGCAAGTCCAAATGTGACAAGATGTCGCTCATTAGCGAAGGTGTCAAATCACGGACACAGACAGCAGGCACGGACGGACGCAGCAATCCATTAACTTCGATATCTAAGGAAAGAATATAGGTTGACTCAAGTCATTCAACACAAAATATTCTGTATTCTGTTGGTGTTGGAGCAAAGTCATCACACTATCACAATAACTTTGACTCATAAGCAAGTACACACACGCACGTGCACCTAACGATGTTCATAACTCATAAGTGAAAGTACTCGTAGTGATACTCGTAGCAATGATACGGTGCAACTGAATTAAATGGACTTTGGTCACAGTTTAATCGGTAACAGCCGGGAAGGTGTCTTCATGTAATAGATCTTCCGACACTTCGGTTGCTTTGGCTTGAACGATAAAAAATGTTGTGATGTATACTGCTACACAGTACTCGCAAAGAGGATACTTTTTCTGCTATTCTTATTTAGATGATTTGAAAATGTGATGGCAATCTGCCGCATCCGTTGTATGGCCTTCTCACAAAAGCCGAATACATCGTTTTCCTTATCAACGCATCGCTATTAAGGGATTTGGCCCGGTACATAGCACTAAATTCGTGTACATTGACAGTCTGTACAACAATATAAAAATTTGATAGACGGCATTCACAACGAACACTACCCTATATATACTAACCAGCTTCGCCAAGGGTACGTTCACTTTCGGAAAATATTCGATTATTAATAGATGGTAGATCGGCTCGGCTGGCAAGATGGGTTTCCAGAATTTTCGTCAAGGTTGTAGCCATTCCGCGCATCAGTTCCGCGTCAGTTCCTAGACTTCCGATGACAAATATACAACCCTCGGGTTCGGTGCGCAGATGGAATCGGCAGCAGCTCGTCAGATATTCATGTTTTACATTCATTTTGGGCCCAAGATCGTCAGACATATGCAGGACGATGCGAAATTTATCGGAAGGCTCTCTAAAAACCTCTTTCGCGTGATGGAAAGGGATGAAGTGCTTGGTATACAGGAAACCGCTGCGACGGTCCAGTAACGAGGGACCGCTTGGTGGCATCTCACTGGCCACTTGACTTTCGTGGACAAGGTCAACGTATTTTTTTTGTGCGGGGACGTCGTTGCCAGAACCGTCGGTTCTGATGTAAAACATCCAACAACACGGGCTACATCCCGGAAGTCTGTGTAGTATAATGGCTGGCCGCATACGAAACGGACCGTTATATTCATCCCGCAGTGCCGCAAATATTTTAGTGTTTTCATAACCTTCCCTTCTGTAAATATCAGAGTCGAAATACGATGGCAGAGGCCAGATGTCTTTCATGTGAATCCAGCGAGCATGGACTACTGTGGAGTTAAAATGGATGAAGGCGTGGTCGCCGTTGATATCCTGAATGTAACCCAACCACCAAATGTCGTCAGGATTGCGAACGGCGACCGTGTTACGGCAGCTCACTTGATTAGTGTCTGCCAGTATCGTCTGACACCACGACATGGCTTCCAGCTCATCCAGAGGGACCTAAAAAATAACAGAATTCACAATTTGATGGAGTTTCACGATATCGAGCCGCATCCTGTCTTTTTTTCAGCAGTCTCAAGGCCGTAAATCGTTTTCTATCTATTCTACCAGTTCTCAGTAGATTCGCAATTATAAACCACTGCATTCTAGCTATCGGTAAATTCCGTAAAATAAAACGCTAGTGTTGAAAACTGACTTCGTTTTTTTGTAAACAAAAAATGGATTAATCAGTGCATAGTTATTCACCGTACACCGTGTTATCCCGGCTGCGATCAGCCGATCACGCAAGGTGTGTGCCGGTGAGCTTCCGGTGCGGCCGGCATCGATACCGTATATCGCTACCGTCTACCGGGCCTGTGGGGCGATAACAATCTATTGTACAGCAATAACTGTCGTTAACGTGCGATCGGAAGTTACCGTGTTGTTATGCAAAACTTCCAATGGACGTTGCATATTGAGCTTTAGTTATGTACTGTATTTTACTTAAGTAATTTCGGAATCGTTTGCTGAAGATCTTGCCGTCGAAAGAGAAAACCCGCCCTCCACACCCATCTAGCTATTTGTATCACGTTGTTTATCGTTTATCATCATATTGTTTATCGTTTGTCATTTATCTGGATTATCAATAAAGGGGTCTGGTCGCGGACGGTTATGCAAGCGGTGGACTGACCAGCTTGGCCTCTCAGTTGCCAAGTTCGGACATCGGTCTGCACTTACGACCTCTGCCGATCAACCCTACATGTATTTACGGCAAAATGTTCTGGTCTGAAGATCGCGAAACGTTAATTCCCGTTAAATTTCCAACAGTTGTTATTCGTCCGCCACTATTCATTATTGTATCTATTTTAAAGTCTGTTCAATCGTTAACACCAACTTGAGCGTCTGAACGAGAAACATGTTTTCAAAAACAGAACTGCGAACGAGTATTTTCATTTGTAACATTTTTTTTGCTACGAGGAGGATTTCTAGCGTTGAGCCGGTAACGAACTTACAGCCTCGAGTTAAATTGAACACCCAAATGCACTATAGGTTTTTTCTATTCACGTTATGTGCTACAAAATTTTTCACACATAAAACCTGAGACAGATCACACTCACTCATCACAGCAACGTCTACAAACCCAGGCGCGCGAATAACACCAAAGATTTCGCCTAAATTCGTCGCCGGTGGTGCTGTTCCCATTATACATGCCGCGTTTCCTGACTTTCGTCGCTAGAGGTTGATCTGGATGTCAACCGTGGATGGTTGCCCTAACCAGTATGCGACACCGCCGACCCCCGGTCGACCGGCTTCAGGATGACCCACGGTCACCGCACAGCCGATCACAGAGAGCACCATCCGGTTTCCCAGCAGCCGGGGCTCCAGTATCGCGATGTTCCAGCACTAGTGAATAGTGATGAAGGGGTCCAGTCAGAACTGTCCAGTATGCGTAACCGCCAACCGTGTTAGATGGCAGTGTCAGATAACTTACCTGTACAATCCATTAGCGCCATGAGATTGTCTTTTTCAATCCGCAGGGTTGTCTTTTTTGTTTAATTGTGGGCAAACATTTTGTACTCTTTTAAATCATAAAATTTATAATTTACACATACTTAATATGCGTCAGATACTGGTATGCAAAATAATTATATATTGTTCATTTGTTCTTATAAGTAATTATACAAGTACCGGTATATGCTTGAGTCAGCCTGACAAATACACAGATGCTGGTTAGTGCAACTAACCACGGTTGGCGGTTAAATTAATCTGAACTGGGCAGTCACAGCAGTGAGCACTGAGCAGTAGCTAAAAGTACCTGTACGACACGTTGTATCCATAACGAGTTATGTATTAGTAATAATTTTGCAATCTTTTGCAAAATTTAATATTTTGCAATATTATTTGGTGCTGCAATTAACTGATCGTCAAGAGCATAAATCTGTCTGACGCCACGAAGAGCGTCACGACTAACTTTTCAGTTCCATAAACCCAGTACACTACTCAGTGGTATTGGCGCTCGCGCTCGTGCAATAATGTGGTTAACAACCACCGCTAGTTTAATGTACGAGTGTACGACAGTACAAGTACTTATCAGAACTTACTAATGTATGGCATTAATTTCTGAAAGCATCAAGGTTTTGAAGGCCACTGAAGTCTGAACTCTGAAGTACTGATAAATTAGCAATTTAACAACGCAGTTTTTAGGATATCTGAATCTCACTCACCATGCTCGGGGTGCAACAGTAGGTCCTTACTTACGTCCATGGTAGCAAGATATGAATGATAAACAGTTAAGAAAATAAGTAATGTGCTTGCGACAGACGACACGGAAATCAGTCGCTTCGAAATCGAATTACTTAGTTGTAGAAAAACATCGCTTCGTGATTTTACATAGAAGGATTCCGTAACTACGAATTTACATAGAACTATGTGACTACGTGCCTAATGCACAAATGCTAGGTTGCTCGCTGATGAACTGGTCGCCAACTTGCACTCTTCCAGCTGGTAGCAAGAGGGAAGGCAGTTCATGCGGTCTGCTACGACTACACAACACCCGCCCAGTGTTACCGTAACCGTCAACCGCCCAACAGTGTCGGTAGGTAGCGACAGCAGCTTCCGCCCACTTCCGGTAGCCGACTACCGCTCAGGCGCTCAAGGCGACGTGTTACTTTGGCTATATGGCAAGCCGATATTAGATGTATGGCAAGCCGATATTAGACGTATGGCAAGCCGACATAGATGTACCGAATCACCGATATCACAAATGTCAGATATTATAGATACGTACGTAAGTACTATGGCAAGCCGATTTCTAGGACCTAGGTGCATTAACACTATTTTCCGGCAATTATTTTAATCCGCTTTTAAACAAGGTTTTCAATTTCAAATTTTAAACTGGCCCTTAAAAAATTCCAATTTGAAATTTCAAGTTGAAATTTTAAGTTCAACTTCAAGATGACATTTAGAGTTAAAATTAAAAAAAATCTGAAGTGGAAATTTTAGAATTTTAATTTAAAAACCTTTAAAGATTTAGCTAAACTTCTCGAGAAAAATATCGCGAAATAAAATGTGAAAGCAGTATGCGTCATTGTTGGATGACGCACTGAAAAAAATGAGAGTGCGTTGGACCAGTTATAAGTAGTGGATCATCCAAATGAATCGCTAGCACTGACTGCTAAATGAATCGTTCTGCATAAACACAAATGAATTTAATGCAGGGCCGCAAAAGCATATAAATTCGCATGCAGCATGCTTGATGGTAATTATTGATTAATTTAATAAATAATTGGTAACTTTACTGACTAATGTAATTTCATTTCCTCAGTGTAGCTCAACTAATTACTCAGCGTAATTAGACTTAATTATGCAGTAACGCAACCTAAACAACATTGTTGATATAATTATTTAATATTAATCCTAATAAGAAACACCAATAATAATTACTTTAATTAGTAATCGTAATTACTAAATTAGCAATCAGTCTGGTACTACTAGCAAATTTTAAGCTAATGGGGCTAATCACTAATACAGATTGATACTCAATCACATTAATTTTTATTAGCTAATAAAATTAAAACGCTTCATCATGTTACGGGTGACCACTGTGTAAAGCTCTGTTGACTATGCGGAACAACGGAGGTGAAAGTGTGAAATAGAAAACGCAGCTTCGAAGCTACGTTTTGTAATTCATCTGTGGATCACGTAGCCGGTAGCGGACCAATGAGCGCAGCCGGTAGAGTTCGGCTTGATAATGCTGGGGTGACTAACTCGCGTTATCTTTCACGGGCGCGCAACGGAGCGTTGTGCCCCACTTCGGACAAAACATCAGCTGAATCTTTACGCAGGTCTGAATTTAGAACTAGTGCTGCAGTCTAAAATAAATTTCGAATATTCGAAAATCAAGAACACTGTCATTTTGAATTCCGAGTAATCGGAATTAAATTGCCGTCATTCCAGTTCCAATTACTCGGAATTGGTATCGAAATTCTTTCGCATGCAATTTCGAGCACTTCCAGCAACATTATTGCTTTGGCAATTCACAAGGGAAGTGCCGGATTGAAGGTATTACACACGTGCAGGTCTATGACAAGAGGGTTGTTCATGTAAATCTGCTTCCGGTAGAGCTGAAGGCTAAACGCACATCGCGTCCCTACGCTGGATCTAACATTTAGAATTATTTAGAATTATTTAGAATTATTTAGCATTATTTAGAATTATTTAGAATTATTTAGAATTATTTAGCATTATTTAGCATTATTTAGCATTATTTAGCATTATTTAGCATTATTTAGCATTATTTAGCATTATTTAGCATTATTTAGCATTATTTAGCATTATTTAGCATTATTTAGCATTATTTAGAATTATTTAGAATTATTTAGCATTATTTAGAATTATTTAGAATTATTTAGAATTATTTAGCATTATTTAGCATTATTTAGCATTATTTAGCATTATTTAGAATTATTTAGAATTATTTAGAATTATTTAGAATTATTTAGAATTATTTAGAATTATTTAGAATTATTTAGAATTATTTAGAATTATTTAGAATTATTTAGAATTATTTAGAATTATTTAGAATTATTTAGAATTATTTAGAATTATTTAGAATTATTTAGAATTATTTAGAATTATTTAGAATTATTTAGAATTATTTAGAATTATTTAGAATTATTTAGAATTATTTAGAATTATTTAGAATTATTTAGAATTATTTAGAATTATTTAGAATTATTTAGAATTATTTAGAATTATTTAGAATTATTTAGAACTTTTTTTAAAATTATTTAGAAATTTTTTAAAATGTAAAGGAATATTACAAAATAATTGAAGCTAGCGTTTGAAAATTGTTTAAAAATCTAATCTGGTTATTTTGAGTTGGATTAACGCGAACGGTTAAACTTGCGTTTTTAAAGTGCTTTAAAAATGCATAACATAAAGTCACCTCGAGGAACTGTGTGCAGTGCGCGTACCTCAGCATTTCAAACTGGGTGTGTTCAGTGAAAGCCATAGTGGCGACCTCGGGGACCCGGGTTCGAGGTTCCCCAGTACTTTAGTTCGACTCAGCATGTTGAATTGTATAGGAATCACGAAAAAAATCGTCGGCTACCCAAAGGTCACGCGGTGACCCAAAGGTAATGGGTAATCTCCGTTACAGAAACTCAAATATCTTCATTTAGAAACGCGGGCTCGCCACGCTCGCCCGCTTAACTATTCTTAATTTTTCAGGGTTCCACATACAAATTTTAACGCAGAAAGAAACAAAAGTTAAAAGTTTTTGAAGACGACATTCTAAATGACGCGCGGCTGACGGGAAAATTGCTCCTCGTAGACCTAACGCTATAACGAACCCCACCCACAGCCAATCAGCAGTTTTCTAGCCAACGAATCCTAATTGCAAACAGAAACTTAAGGAAATTTTCTCCGATTCAAATCCAAATTACAAAAGGTGTAATTATAGATATCATTAGTAACTAACCATACATGCGATCGTTTAAACGTTTTTAAATCCCAGCGTCAGAGTTTTCGTTTTTCTTTTATGAAAGACCATTTTCACGTTTTGTTTCTGTCGATAACGGTTTCGCTGAATTTCACTATTCCTGTTTATGTTGTTATTGACTGGTTGTCGCCGTGTTCTCCTTGTAGATAATAAGTTATTGATAACTTTTAATGGGTCACAAAATTCACTCCACCGTTTTTAAAACTGGACATTACTGTAAAAAGCAATTAAACTGTTTAGGTAGCATTGAAGAAATAACTTAAACCAATTTTCACGAACATATTTTTGACAAACTAAAACTAAAATTTTACTTTTAAAAGGGAATTATTAATACAGAAGTTCACTGTTACGATGATGTATATCTATATCTATATATGTAATACTATATTAATGCACTCCATACCAGCAACTTCAACCATGTTCTAAAAACGTAGTGCTGAAGTTTTGTATAGTGGTTTTTATGACAGTTTTTTATCTCGTGCTTTCTTTAATACAGATATAACAATATTTATTATTTCGAATTTTAACATTATTTTTTTTAATACTGTAAATAAACGTCCAGCACGTCCTGTAGTACAACCTAAGGTACATCCTGTAGTACTTCTTGATGTACACCCCACAGTACAGCCCGAAGTGCAGCCTGATGTAAAACCTGTAGTACACCCTGATGCACCATCTGCAGAGCTTAACCTGTTGGGAGAGGCTACGAGAAATCCTTCGAATTTCTGTATTTTGCCATTATTTGCTTTTATAAACTAGTTTGTGACAAATTTATATCTATATTTGTTTTTACTTTAAACAATACAGTTCTGCCGGTATGGGTATTTTAGAAATGCCAAACCTCAGAAATGCTAAATTCTTAATTTTAGAAATGCTGTATGCTAATAAGTTTGTTAGTGAAATCAACAAATACATTTGTGGTGTCTTAACTCGTTAATTTATGATGAAGTTGTTTTATAGCATTACAGGGCAGCGTACTACAGTCATATTAAAAGGTTAGCCATCGTACATTAGAATGCACCATAAAGCTGTGCATGTCTGGGTTAACGATAACTTGTTCTTAAAAACGTTGTGCCAAAGTTTTTTGTATACTTCTAGTAATTTCTCATGTTAATGTTTTTTCTCGTGTATATTTAATGTAGATGTAACAGTATTTGTTTTTTTTATAATTAAGTACATTAAAATATCATTTGTTATTAAATGAACGTTCTGTATCACACCCTGTAATCCTACTTAATGTACATCCTGCAGTACAACCTGATGTAAAATCCGGATTGTGGCGGCTATGAGAAGTAGCTTAGAGTTTCTGTAATTTATCACTGTTTTTTGTAAGCCAGTTTTTTTGCAACAAAAATGCATTTTATTCAAGAACTCGACTTTCTATACGAGGTCAGTGACTACAATATTGCCGGACATGTGCTTCCCATCCGCTCCGTTGGAGTACAGGTCAGTGCACGGCGGACGAAAACTTGCAAAATTGTGTACAGAACTTGATAAAATAAATATATAACATAAATTTATTAAACAAGTGAAAATGAAGTCAGTTGGTTTAAAACAAATAGAAAACAATATGATAAGGGGAAATTACCTCGTATGAAAACGTCGGGTTTGACTGAAAAATGTGAATTTCTTTCAATTTCACAGGCATTTTATTGTATGTTTTCAGTAATTTAATGCACTGAATCAAATTAAAAAATTTAAAGTATCTTCTAAATTCGAAATTTTAATTTCTTCTAAAGATTATTTCGCGTGGTATGCTAGTCATTAGTCACGAATTTAGAGCCGACTTTGGATGAATATTTAGTGTCTAATTCCATTGCACTACGTTTGCACTTGCAGGGCGATGGTCGTTCGTTCAAGCATGTCGCCGCCCTGTCGATGGAGCTAGAAACCGGCAAGATCCCTTGGAAAGTGCTGTTCCGTTTAGCCGAAATTATCCCGCGCATCAGCAAGCAGATCAGCCGGGTGGTGTACGTGTTCGGGTCGCGCGTCGAACACGAGATCGAGTTCATCACCGAGACGACGGGCCAGGTGCTTATGGCGGGCCCCCGCCTTGGCGGGTGCGATAAGGCGGGCATCAATATCAGTGGCGGGCACAGACGAATTGCACACTGCACTGAGGCATCAGTTGCGCTGCACTTGCCTAATCGCTAGTGCACTTCTACTGTGTCACGAGCCTTTTCGATTTAAACAGCTATGTGTATTCGCCTTTTTGTTTTTCGTGGCTGAACAGTTTTTTCAATTTCTAAGTCATAAAAACGAACGTTTACACATTTCTTGACATTCATACATCTAAGGAGCAGCTTCATACACGTTTTACGTTAACGCAGAAGACCGATTAAAAGCCAAAATAATGGAAAGCTATTTGACATAGATCGCTTTACACTTTCAGATTTTTAAATAAGATTTAAAAAAGTTAAACACGAGAGACACCATATCCTGACAGCATCCTAATTTTTCGAAGCAGCCGTTAATAGTTATCTACTCCAAAGCACCTAACAAAATAAAAGAACTTTTGTGAAAAATTAACGGTAAATTAAAAATAGTAAGTCACGCAGATCAGAAAAAGTGACCACATTTAAACATAACAGTAGGTACCGTAAATTAGCCGCAATACGTACAGAACGATATTATAGATGTTAGCAATTTACCAAGCATAATGCATTTAAATGCTCAAAAAACTATTGACCCTATTTTCTCCGAATCTCGTCAATATCGTAATGCCGGAAGGTTAAGGAGTTATTTCTCTAATAATCTTAGTTTTCTATTGCTAATAGGAAAACTTCAAGAGGCCTTCTAACCATGCCGTAAAAATCTGCGAGACATTCAATCGAACAGTCAGTGAAATGCAAACCAAAAACGCAAATCGATCTATTAACAGTTTATATATAATATGTAGTTTTTGCGATGCCCAATAGTCCCCATACAACTTGGTTTACACCCACAATGGTTTCGAAACACAAATTAAAAGAGGTTACATCTGTATGAATTAGATGAGGTGAGTAAAGCGCGATTTTACGCTGTAACGTTTCGATTTTTTTTATTAACTGAGGCTACAGCCTAAGTTTTCTGACTTCCGTTCACTTCATTCACAAAACCTTTCTCCCAACTGATTCTATCTCAGAGTACAAGCGAAATAAGAAAGAATTATTTGGTATGCATTCCTTGATATCAAGACACAATTATTGATTTAGGCTGTAGCCTAAGCTGCTATTTTATTGTTTTCCAAAACATTCTTTTGAATTTAGGTTGCAGCCTATTTTATTGCGGTATACTACAAGCTTTCCCTTTTCTGTGTCAATAGAAGCTGCGACTTATTTTCTTCCGCATATGTAATTTTCAACGGTGAGACTACCTTTAAGCTGAAGTAGGATATTCTTTGTGAGTCAAAGTACTTCTTTCTTCGGCTTTATCGAAAACTGTTGGCATTTTTTAATTGTTGCTTTTTAATCAGACAACTATATTAGAAGGCAAAATTAAAAGGACGTCGCTGCAAACAATAGTCGTAGATATTGGTTTGTGTGGTCAAGTCACCTGAAGTTGCTTTCTTTTTTAAATGCGGGCTTTGAATTTATTTAGTAGTTTTGTACTGCTTGTCTTAATGTCATAGATTTAATCGCTTTCACAGACGGCTGGTAACTTATGTAGGCAAACTATATCTATTTAAATATTTTGCAACTATGCCTTTTACGGTAACAATCGTGTAAAAGAAATAGGTTTTCTGAAATTGGAGGCATAAAAATTCTCTGGCAACTTAAGTGAGTTTCTTGAAGCCATTAAAATAAGTGGTTTACCAAAGTAGCAGTCACTGGGGACAAGACCTGCATCTTGCATTACGCATTTTTTCAAATTACTACCAAGTTGCCCAACAAAACGATTTAGAAAGATCTGCATATTTTTTTGTAAACAATGTTACAAGGGGTGATTTTTGAAGGTCTCAAAGTTATAAAGCGTGCAGCAGCGGGAGCAAATAGAGTGTATATGAATTGCACTGCGGCAAGGATGCGCTCTAGCGGGAAAGTGCGCTGTGCAAATGCATTTCTGCAATGCCCGCCTGATGGTTAAGACCCGCCTCATCGCACCCGCCAAGGCGGGTGCCCGCCATAAGCACCTGGCCAGACGACGCTCCTGCCGCAGCATGTCGTGGCCAAACTGCAGGAAATTGATTCACGTGCTCAAACGGTACGAAGTGCTGTCGCGCACTGAGAAGATGTTACAGGAGTGCACACTATGTTATTGTGCAGAAGTGGAATTTTAATCAATTTTATTGCTGATTTTACTGCCATTGCACCATCTGTGGACCCGTTTATCCACGTAGCCGCTCACAAGGCGGACAGCATCGCGACTAGCCTTTCCCGCTCGGCGTTTGGAATTAGTAATCACTACTTCAGTTTTTCTATCATAAGAAACTATTGAGTTTTAATTCTGCTTTAATTTTTTCAACTTACTGGGATCTGTAGACATCGGTACCGCTTTTCGAGCACCGTATGTTCTCTTCAGAGCAAGTGCTCGGCGCTCATTTACATCATTTTTAAAGGCAGTATTATAAAAACGCTTCAAACATTCGTACTCTAAATATTTCGTAAGATCGCATAAACAAATATCACCAAGCGGATGAAAGCTATGTAATTCCATATTTAACAGAGTCAACTTGAGTGCTCTTTCCAAATGCCGATCACCTCTGTAAAAATCATTAATCTCTTGCAACTTTTCGAAAAATCCAAGTGCATACTGCAACAGCGCGCTTAGTTGCGGACATGGCAAGCTTAAACCACCAAAATCAGTACGCGACCGTGCCGTGACTAATCCGCCACTCTCCGAAAAAATCACTCCAAACATGTTGCCAATACCGGCCTTGCAAGAGGTGCAGGAAAATTTTCCTTTCTGAATTTTTGAAACGATGTAACCTCCCAGATCAGTCAACCCAGTAGTGACAAGGTCTGAAAAATACAAAAATAATAACTATAGATATTTCTAAACTATGCATTTCTTCTACCTTTCTTGGAACTGCTTAGTGTGACCGGATTTTCAAAGGTTAGTGTGACAAGTTGAACTGAAGTCCACAGCTCGGCATTTAAATTCTGCAGTTCCCCAAAAATATCGGACGGCGACTGAACAGAAAAATCTCCAAGCGAGCGCAAGTAATTGAGTTCTGTTTCAAAATTAAAAGCCGCAGTACGTAGTGGCTGGTCCAGTCTACGTTTTTTCTTCAGCGGGGAAGTTGAAAAATTCACTCCATTATTTTTCCGCTTTTGGCGCCCCATTCGACTAACATTAGTAGTGCCCGTAAGGTGCTGCAGTGTTTCCATCCTTTTAACTTCTTCTTTGACTTTCCCAACTGTCACCTTTCCGGAGCCGTATTTAAATGTCGAAAACAGCCTCTGTTAAAATCGAACAAAAATAGTTTTGCAAGATTAAAAACAGTTGCAAATCAGCAATCTGATAAAATGAAACATGAATAAATACAAAAGACATAAATAAATACATAGTATTACATGCGTATTACATAATGATATATAAATAAATGCATATAAACTGAAACTTCTTGACAAGATGAAACAAAAACTGGTTTTCTTGTTATTAATTACCTCTATTGGGTCACTGGTCATTTTACCGGGCAGAACAAACTGGAAGCCTGAATTTAAAAGTCGCCTGGCCACTTCTTCGGACCCGTATACCGTAACGTGCAGGCCAGTCCATGTAGGTTTTGGCAAAGATTTTCTCCAGTTAGAAGACGGCTGCAACTCTGACAAAGCTTGCTTCATCTCCTGAAAGTTAAATATTAGTTAATTTCTCTGAATAAACCATCGCTGTCCGTGATATTAGAACAAAAGAAAAACTTACGCTAAATATTTTGTCAATATTCTCCAGAGTGAGCGCTTCGTACAAAGGCTGCTTCAGGTGCGCCGCTTGTCTCGGGCTTAGAACGGTAAGCGGCATGACAATTTTTCTTACAGTTTCAATAAACCACGCTAACACTTTCAGGCCATTTACACACTGCTCCGCCGATTCTTTACGGATTTCTGCTAATGCCTTAAAGAGTGCATGATCTTGATCTACTATTAACATCCTCAGGGTTCCTAAGGTGCGGTCCGAACAGAAAATCTACAAAGGCACATGTAGAGAAAATAAAAAATGTCCCAAATTCAAACTACATTTCTAATGTGTATACTAAGTACTAACTTTTTCTGCGTTCGAAACGTCCATTTTTTCAAATCCATTTGGATAAAACAATTTTGCTGTCAAATCAGGAGCGTTTTTTACCACACATCCGCGTTCAATTTCATAGATCTGAAGCAGCAACGTTAAATCCACTCTATGACATCCAACCTAAAAGTACGAGTGAAAAAACAAATATTACAGGGACACGACACGTTTTAATTTTATATGAGAGACAGCACCTGTCTAAATGTTTCTTCAATACATTCATTACTTACTTCAATGACGAATGAATTATTTTCTCGGATACAATTTGTCCAGATCCTTTTTAGCAAATGAATTATGTCCAATAACACGTAAACATACGCGCCTTTTACACAAGGGTGTGGGAATTTCCAAGGAAACTGGCTTTTATCAGTAATAAAGTGTGAGTGGCATCCCATATTTTCAGCTCCATTATCTGCAGACCAAACCAGAGCCCGAAACTTTGTTCTTAAGGCAATTTCAACAAGAATTCTTTCCAAAATATCTGCCATTTCCGCTCCCTTCAGATTTTTCACAAAATAAAACGCTACAATTTTCCGAACTTTACCAGTGAAGCTTTGTAAAATTATCAGCAGTACATGCTTGGCTGCAACGATTTCATCTTGATTTGTGGCTACACCAATAATTTCTCCTCCCCGATATTCCAGCTTTTCGTCAGTGAAGGTTTGATCACTGATAATTTCAACATCCAAGTGTTTGTCATCCAGAGATTCAGCTATAGCTTGTAACTTTCTGAGATTATCCTCCTGGATTCCGTCGCTTAAAGCATTACCAGCCGAACAGTCACGTAAATAACTGACGTGAGGTAAAATTCCAAACAAAAAATTTCGAAAATACACATAGGCGGCTGTAGATATACTTCGAAATACTCCGCAGATACGAAGCAGGTTATCAGAATGTCGCAACGCGTGTCGGCTTTTCACAAGGGAATGTTCAAGTAACTCCGTAGCAAATCGGAAAATACATAACAATTTTTGCTGGCGTTGACAGTCTTCCTCTATTTCTTCCTCTATAAACGCATTATCGGTATCCACATGCTCGGCATCTTGCTCCATTTCAAGAGTTTGAATGACTTGCTTACAGCAGGTAATCGCGTGTTGGCACTGAGCATCAATCTGGTTTTGCAGGCCTTGCAGCGCAAAAAGTGCTGGATCCAAATCACATACAGTCTGCAAGCTGCGGGTGCAAGCGATTACATCCGTTCCTACTAAGCGATCCAATACTTCCTTAGACACAAAGTGCAATCCGACTTTCAGCTGTGCAGTAAAATTTGCGCGAATAATCAAGGTGTCCGCCGCAACTTCGAGGGTTTCTGTGGACAAAATGCGCATGCGTCCAAAAGCTACAACCGAATCACTCCAAAGCAGTCGCCTCCACTCCGGTCTGCCGATCACGCACTGGTACTTATAAGACAACAAAGATTTCCAAAAACGCTTTTTCTCGTGCTCTTTTGATTCCTCTTGGGTAAGCCGAACAATATCCCGACGGCGCGAAATATTATTAATTGGCTTAGGCATGTAGAGAGTCGGAAGCGCAGATTCGTTTAGCATTCGCTTTTCGCCACTAAAAAAATAAAAACTAGTAATTAATACAAACAGATAATTTAAAGTCATACGTAATATTAAAGTCGGATTCCAAAAAGTGCCTTCCGCAAATTCGGTGATGCTTCCTGAAACCCGATTTGTCCAGATCTTGTCGGGCACATGCGGAGAAAAATTTCAGATACCGCTCTCTGCTTTGTTCTCTGTCCGGCAGTCGAAAAAATCCAACAGTGGGATTTATTACTGTAGAAAAGTTGCAGTTAGTAACAACGCAAACAGTTCCAGCTGGTCCTTGCTTCTTGTTGCGGTAATGGTACGGATTAATGCACACATATCCGGGATCAACTTTGCAGCTGTGCGAAGAAACGACTTTATCTTCACTGACTCGGTTCCAGCGAAACGCTTTAGCCACAAGCACATGACTAAGATGTTCATGTTTGTCGATCTAAACAGTCATAAATGTGAAACGAAAATAAAATTAAATACAAATAAATGCAAAACTCAAAACATCTGAATTAAAAGTATTATTCGTTACCTTAATGGACTTGTGTGGAAACCGCACACATTCTGTCTCCTCCACTTCTCCGTTTTCCACTGCGTGAAGCAGTTTGTTCACGTCGTCCGCACTTTCGCACTTGCGAACAACAGCCTTGACAGCCTTCAGTACATAAACATTGGGAGTTCGATGATTCCGCAAACTGATGAGCCTCGATTCAAGGGTAGCTCGGTCCAGTTGTTGGTGTACATTTCGTTTAGCCAAAAGGTCCATACCAAGTGCCCGACACTTCTTCATACGACACGAACTGCATGGCTGGTAAACATTTTGCACCACACAGTCGCCTTTTCTTCCTTTGCATTTCAATTTCTAAATAAGACAGGTAGCAACAGCGTTATAAATGCATGAAAGCCATACACTCACCAGCCTGTTGCAGTTTGTCCTGAAAAATTTTCTGCACGAATCGCAAGTAAGGACGCCGTAATTCATTGCGCATGGGGATTTCAAACAAACGGCACAGCAGGTCTCTAGTTTCCCTGCAAATAGTTTTCCTAGCGCTTATCGTAGTGTACATCAAGGAGCGCGACAAATTTTAATTAATCTGCAATAGCTAGAATGACGAGCAGCAATACATAAATCAGACCGACTATTTTAGAAAGCGAACATTTACACTGTACAGAATGCTATTGTAGTTTGGTTACGTACGAGACTACGAGTATTTATTAGAATGCTCGAGAAGTATTGTTGCTATAAATACCGTCATAATTTTAAGTCTACCTACCATCAGTGGCATAGCCCAAAGAAGTTGTCTCCATAACAAGTAGGTGCTCTTCCACTTCAGTCTCTGGAATACTGTTTAACGACGGGGACTGCACAGTCTGCACCGACCCGTGTTCCTCTTCAAAGCGCCATGAGATAATGACATTGTGTCATAATGATCTAATGCTGGCCACATAATGATGCAATGCTGAAGTACAAATTGACTTTAACAATCATCTCACATCTTTTGCAACTGCGGCAGTTTACAAAACTGTACAAAATTCAGCTTAAAATTTAATTAACTTCGATAGAAGTATTAAATTAATTGTAAGTTCTTACTACAGTACTTACTTCATCGGTCGCTGTCTGCAGCTATTGCGTCAATAAACTCAATCCAGAACCTGTCGCCATGCTGTCCCCCTTATGCGCTTCTACGTGGATAAACGGGTCCACAGATGGTGCAATGGCAGTAAAATCAGCAATAAAATTGATTAAAATTCCACTTCTGCACAATAACATAGTGTGCACTCGTTACAGTTGCGAATTCTTCTGAATACCAGATTTTAAAATTTAGTATATTACTGCAGCAGAATTCTGAGTTTGTTTCGCTTTTAAACAATTTATGTCTTTGATTTTTTACTTGTGAGGGAGGTGATGTATTATTAGACAAGAGCGTAGTGTAATGGGCGTATGAACATTTGCTTCGCAGCTTGCTGCAACGATCAGTATATATCGTGCTTTATACGGACTTGCAAAATAATTACTGTATTTATGAAAATGATTTTTTTTGTATCAGAACGCTAATACATTTGTTGTATGGGATTTTTTGTGTGATGGCAGATATTATGGGAGAGTGGACACTACAATGCAGTTGCTCAAATGCCGGTAATACTCATTCCTGTCGTGTTCGACGTGGACACGGTGGATCCCAATTATGCCGGACGGCAGCATTCGGTGGTGCTGCGGCCCTTCATCACCAATGATTTCATGACAGGGATTTTTCATTTTCGCTATACCCGATGTACACCTACCCGAAAGTGTAAGTTCGCAACGCTAGTTTTCGTGAGAAAATTATCGGGATAGTAGTAGATATATATTGGTTTCGCTAATTTTATTATTTATTTTTTCAACATATTTTCTTGCAGAACTAAAAATTTCTTGTGGTTTCTTTTTTTAATTTTTTCTTGTGGTTTTAATTGTGGCTCGATTTGGCGACAGATAGGGTTTTCAGAAAAACCCGATTAGATTTTTGAATAATTTTATCGGTTTTATTTTGTTTTATTTTCGTTGAAAAATCTGATTTTTTAAAATTATGATTCGCACGAAAAACTTGAATTGTTTTCGGCTGCGATTATTTGTTGTTCGACTGTGCGACGGTTGTGGTTTTCAGAGGAATGTGAGTTTGTCGGAACATGCTTGTTTTCGAAGATTTGTTATGAAATTAATTTGAATTTTGGTATATTGTTTACTGAATCCAACAGACGCCGAAACTAAAATTTCAGTTCAATTTTAATTTTCTATGGTTTTTTGCAGACGATACTGGATATGGTGAGTGCCATAACCGAGGTGGGCGGGGTGTCGCGCGTTGTCTACGACCTGACCTGCAAACCGCCGGGGACGACGGAGTGGGAATAAGAGGTATTTTGCTTTTTGTAGTCGGTATAATTGTTTTCACGATGGTGTGACGTCGAGTATAAAAAAACTGTTTGAATGATTTCTCTGATGGAGAGCAGTTTGCGCTTCCGGATTTGTAATGAAACCTGCCGGGTGGATGTGTTTGGCCATTGGTCAGTTTGGTTGCTTTCTGTTTATCTGGTTTTCGTTTTTTTTTTGTTTCAGCTCTGTTTAATGTTTGTTTGTCTTGGCTGAAAGTAATTTATTGGGAGATTTTCGTGAAAAATTTTGAGTTAACTGAATAACTCTGGATGATTGATGGGCGCACTTACATAAAATTTAGCGCAGCACTTGCATAAAATTTAATACGGTTTAATAAGATTTAATAAACATGGCGAATTTTCAGTTTGACCGATTGCCTGGGGGCTGCTTCGCATTCTGCAACACCACGTCAAACAGGCATTTCTAAGAATTAATGCGCTGCTATTATGGCAAAAAATTTTAAATGATAAATTTCAAATAAATATAATGCTCTCGTACAGCTAAATACGGTATTGTCGATGGGCAGTTTGTCCCGAACTCGCAGCGAACCGGAATTATTAGGTGGATACGAATCGACACATCGTAACAAAATTTATTATTATTCGGATTATTACATTTATACCGTGTAACAGGCAAGCGCGAGGAGATCACGAGTGTGCTTTATTGTACAAATAAAGGGAACAATGCTGCGTAATAGCAGGGAAAGCAAAACAAAGCACTGATGGCTAACAAGCAAGTGAATGCTAGAAGAGCTCTTGAGCGTTCGTCAAGGCGTCAAAAAAGCAACTGGCGGCAAGCACGTGCTGTGTGCCATCAGCTGTGTGATGATGCGCAGACTGGACTCAATCCAACGCGAGCGTACGCTGAGTCATGCAGAGAGGACGAGAGAGCAAGTATGCTCAGTGTGCGCCGCATATATCCGCTTCAGCGGATATGAGTGCAGTGCAGCAGCACACGTACGTACAGCGAGAGAGGCGATATGGCAAGCATGAGTGCAAGTACGTCCATGGTGGGCCGTATGCACCAGGCGCAGTCATGTGCCTCTGACATGCCTCTGGGCGGGAATCCGAGCTCCTGCGAAGGATGGTCCGACTCAGTACCGCACCAGTACCGCACAACTCTCCAGTCGGACCCAATGTGGGGTCGCTGGTACGCGTCCTCTGGCAGTGGGAGTCCGGTGTCTGGTCGACCGTCCCTTCTTCACTTCCGAACCCATGAGTGGAAGCCACTCACGGCCGAAAAATCCGGAAGCCGCTCGGGCGTTTCGTTGGACCGGTGTTGCTTCTGTTGGCTGGCTTCTTGCTTCTGTTGGCAACGGAGAACAATGTGAAAGAAAAGTGTAATGAAAGTTGTATACAGCGCGAAAGAAAGTATGAAATAAAGTTTAATCACAATTCCAGTGAGCAAAAGGGGTTACAAAACAGATCTGTCAAAGAGATGGAACTAGAAAAATACAATTCCGTTTGTTAGGAAAAATGCTAAAAAAATGCAAAAATCTGTCCGGGGGTCCTATTCCGACTAGGATGACGTCCACGGGGCGGTTGAGTCTCCACGGGGTCTCCTGTCCACTCTCATCCGGTAAGTTGGGTCTGGGGCATCGGTTCCCGGGTTACCCGTCGTAACCGGTTACGTTCACCGAGGTCGGATAAGCACGGTTAAACACTTACTTCCGACTCGTATCCGTCCGTTCGGGATAGAGAGGCACTGTTGCAATTGCAAATGCCGAGGCATCCTCTCTGAATGGGGAATAGAACCGAGGTCGGTTTGACCAAGGTCGGCCTACCGGTAAGTCGACCGGCGGCTAGGGGAATTCGGCTATGTTCCGAATTGCTAAAGTCCAGGTCGGAAAAAGCTGTATGTGAGTCATGCGGCCTGTGTGGTCGTCATGTACAGCAGTTCCGTTCAAAAGTGGTCGGTTACAACCGTTCAATCTGCTACCACGAGCCTGGTTTGTAGTAATCCGAGTCGAACTGGCTCGAAGGTCCGGTCGGAATTTATGAGTTTCGGCGATGGAAGTGTCCAGTCGACTTCGGTTATCCTGTCCGTCAGTGGTCGACTAGGGTTAACCTGCAATAACATGCCCATGTAGGGCTAAACAAGTTCCTTCAAGTCGAATTCGTCCACCGCAGATATCTGTCGTTCTTCTTCCGTCGTGTTGACTAAGTTGCCGACTTCCGACATGTGGTCGGTTATAGTCGACTTCGGAAGGTCGGATGAACTATGTTTCCATCCGTCCGAAGGTCGGATTTTTCCGTTAGGAGGTCGGTTCTCGACTTCTGAATGTCTTTGCCGACTTGTTGTCGTACCCTACCGACTTGTGTACGGTCACTTCCGACCTCGGCTTGAGGTCGGATATCCATGTCCGAGTTCGGAGGTCGGCTATTTTCCGACTTCCCAAGGTCGGATAAACTTTGTGTCTATCCGCCGGGAATGTAAGTTCTTCCACTGAGAGGTCGATTTCGTACTTCTGGTTGGTTTTCCGAGCTGTTGTCGCTTACTTCCGACCTCCATCTGGTGGTTGTTGACTTCATTTTAGGAGTTCTGTGCGTTCGGCTACAGTTGGCCGGGTCCGTAGTGTCAGGACATCCTTCGGTCAGTTCGGACTGGCAGAGGGATGTTCGGCAGCACAACTCCGTTCCTTCTGTGATCTCTGACGTGAACTCCAGGTCGGATCCGAGCTACTGTTGAGGTCGGTCAATCCGAATTGCTTGCTTCTGGGTCGCCCAGTCCTGCGAGGTAAGGTTTTCCTCCGGCATCTGTTGGCCGATTGACTGGCGTTTCATCATGCACTGCGCTCGCTCACAACGCTAAGGGTCTTTGTGGCCCCGGTTGCCGAGCCGAGCTCTTTGGTTTAAACTTCATGCACATGCAAGTCCCTGAGGTCGTCAGATCCGATTTTCCATTCTGTTTTGTCGCGAACCTGTGACGCCTAGCCGCTTCTGTTGGGGTAGACGACTCATGTCCACGGGGAATTTTCGTTGCTGACAGGCCATGCTGCCACTTTTGTTGCGGCCGCATGATCCTTGTCAGCGGGGTTCATTAAGAGGGTGCAGATCGCGTATTCTAACACGGTCTGCCTAGGATGTTCCATTGGAGACATGGGGAAGCAGGTCGCGGCGGAGTCGTTGGTACACCAGTATCCAAATCACCGTCGCTGTTCCTCTTCAGGGAATGGCAGCACGTTCGAAGACGCGCGTAGTCGTGGTCACCGGTGAATCGGCTGGTTTACCCGATGTCGTCCGGGGAGACTGCGGTTGATCTCCAGGTACAGAGCCTGTAGGTCTGGATTCAAACGGAGAATCCGGTTAAGTTACCACGTTGCTACTGCCAGCTTCCGTCCATGGTCGACTTCTTGTTGGTCGGCTACCAAATACTCCGTCGATCTGTGTGATCGTCTAAAGGTAGCGAGTCGTGGTTCTAACGATCTGCGTCGTTACAGGTCGAACAGTTTTCAAAACCGATCTTTGTGATCGGCTTGCACAACCGACCTTTGTGGTCGACTTGCGCAGCGGTATCCATTATGTCTCCCAGTTATGGGCAAAGTACGAAGTCGACCTTTGTGGTCGGTTCCCGTACCTAGTCAAATCCGAGTCTTCCTGCACTGTTGGCGGCTCGGCCGAGGGATTTCCGCTGTTTACAATGGTGAAGGCTGCTCGGCTACCCGGTTCCGAAGTTGGCCACGGGTGCTTGGCAAACATGGCGTGAAACGCGCGCAGTCACGTGTTTCGCGCCATGTTAGCGTAATCCTCTCGGTTTCTTCTCCGGAGTCGGTTGGCCGGAGTATCGATCTCCATGTAACGCGGATTGGGGCTTCTGTTGGCTCCGATGGTCGCAGAACGTGGTTGACGATCTGCTTTGTTAGCAGATGTGGTTACGATCTGTCTTTGCCAGGCTGGTGAACTGGGGTCGATTGCCCAGTTCGTTCCAGGGGATTCCTTGGGGGACGTACCGGTACGGTGAAAGAGCCGAAATACCCGGGTCTAACCACGCGTTTCCGGGTCCGACCAAAGAATCCGGCCGACTTGTGCAGTCGGCTTTTCTGGCAAAATCGTCGTTGACGTCCGCCGCGTACATGGTTGGTCGGTTTCCGTGAAAAGAACTGAAGAAAAGTGTCCATTCCAAAGTCGGTTCTCGACGGCGCTGATTCTTAGCTAGACTGTTTCTCAGTCGGAAGGTCGGTTCTCGACCGTGCCGTTTCTCGGCAATGCCTCCTTAAAGTTATTCCAATGGGGGATCGAGTTCCAGTGTGGGAGCTCGATCTTAACTGAGTGGAACTTCGACGGGTTTATCGCCGCCGAAGTAATCTTCTTCTTCATCATCGTCCGGGCCAGGTCGGTTATGTGGCCGTATGTTCGGGTCCCTAGGTTTACAAGTCGCCGGGCCGCTCCGTTGAGACATCTCGTCGGTCTCATCTGTTTCCTGGCCTGGGCGCTCCGCTCTGCTCTTCCTCGATTCCTTGGCCGCTTGTTTGCGGAGCCGCAGCGCGAACGGTCGTGCGCCGGGTGCTATGTCATCCGACATCCAAGGTTCGTAGGGCGACGAGTTGAATCCGCTAGGCAAAGTTTTCTTTTCGCGGTACCAGCTGATGAATCGGGTTGCATCGTCGCTGGGATCTACGTGATCCTCACGAAAGGCATACTTTGTCGCATACCGTTCGTGGGTGTACAGCAAGTCACGCATCCAGACAGCTAGGATAACACTTCTCATTGGTGTGCCGAGTTGGGCTACGAGGGTTTCCACAGCTGCTGGTATCGCTTCATTGTGGTACAGTCCGTACAGGTGTAATGGCAAAAGTAATTGCCGAGTCGAGCTGCGAAGATGAATCGCAGGAATGCCGTGGCTCCGTCCTGGGCCATGTCGACTTCTCCCTTCCGGAAGGTACTGGGTTAAATCCAGTGCTGCCCGAGCCGCGGTGATTACAAAGGCTGGGTGTGCGTCCGTGATGACGAACTGGGCAACACTCTCCAACTCGTCATGGGAGTATTCCCGAGCTCCTAGTTGGCTCGCACGTGTTCCGTCCGGGCTGTACAATGGTACATTGAGCAAGACCGGGTCGGTCATCGACGGCAACGCATTCGATCTGGTGTACGGGTGTTCAACATTCGGCGCTGTGTGCGCGTTCATGTTGAAGTCGGACCGCCACTGATGTTGTTCGAACAGCGCCTGGTATCCGGATCGGACGAGGAATTGACGAAGGTTTTCTACCATCCGCCAGATTTGTGGTCGGTACCGTTCCTCGTAATTCATGACGTTCATAATGTGGTTCGTCCTTTCGGTAGGGTGGCATGACGACCTCGATTCCTTGTTGTCGAGCTCGGTCAGCGAGGGTCTTCTCGGATCGGCACTTCCACCTGTGGCAGTTGTGCCATCTGGTCGGCTACGTCGACGTCCATCTGCTCCCTGTTGAGCTGCCAGTTCAGATTGGACTTCGGCCGGCGGTTCCGCTTGTTGGGCTTCCGGCCGTTGTTCAGGTGGGATGACGTTACGTTTCGACTTATTTGTTAAGTCGACCGTAAGTCCGATCCCGTTTCTCCAGATCCAGTACGTTTCCTGGTGGAGCTCTGGTTGGCTCCTTTCCTGCTTCATGGATAACGGCTCGTTGCGCTTCGATTCTGTCTCGAAGGTCAACTGGGCCGATCCGGTGTCTAAGATCATGTCCCGCAACGTTTTTGCTCGGTCGGCGCTGCTGTTGAGCGCGATTTGTGATTCCGGGTTGAGGAATCTGCTGAGAAACAGTTGACGGGCCTGTGACCACTGGCATTGCCCTGTGTGGGATTGCCATCAACTGTTCCTGAGTTGCCGGTGTGAAGGTAACTGGCTGTTGAGTTCCGTCCGGCATATTCATCATCATCGTTATAGATGCGCTGGTCATCGGTCGGTTCGGATCTCCGACGAAAACATCGCGTATTGTGAGTTATTCTCCGACTGTCGGGAGACCCTGTGGGTGTCTGTACCCGAATCTTTATTTCCGGTTCGAAGTCGGTCGGTGGTGGATGGACTCGCATTGTGGCGATCTTCCTATCGACCTCCTTTATCTTCTTCTGGTCGTCAAGTTGACGTTGCAGGTCCAACATCTGACGGTACTCGAACAGCCTATTTGTTAGGACTGGTGGTCGAGTTTCTTCCCATCTCGGGTCGCGAGCTCGTTGTCGCTGAATTGTAGCCGTTGTCCTGTTCATATGACTCCAGTTGATTAATCAAGTATTCTCTGCCGGCCAAGTACCGGTATGCGCTCAAATTGCCAGCGACAACGTTTAGGTAAAGTGCCGCCGCCTGAGCACGGTGTTGCGCTCCGGTGCCGGAAATTCGTTCGTTCGTGAAGGATACGATGCACAGCGCGCAGGGCATTCTGTTGTTGTCCCTTGTCGCGTTGTCCATGCACTGTTGGCAGTCCACCGTAAAGGCTTCCGTTCGGGGCTCTTCCGTACGAGTCTGCGGTAAAGGCGTCTGTGTGGCCGACCGCGAATTATCCGATCGCGATGTCGAGCGATGACTCGTGTATGAAGTCGGGTAGGGCTGTGATCGGTTCGATCCGCTGCCACTACGTCCGCTATTTGATCCGCTGGAAGGTGGGTCGTGTCGGTGACGGCCTGACATTGTCGCTTGCTGTCAAGGAAAGGAAATACGGCGCGTTAGAATTCTACCAACTCCCGTACATTCAACTGAAGATGTTCCGGTCAACTGAAGAGGTTCCATTTCGACACCAAAGGTCCATCTATATCTGGCTACTGTTAAGCTACCTAAAACTTATTCTAAGTTTTACGCCTATGGCCCTATGACTGAGTCTGTTCTGTTGTGACTGCTGTTTTGGGTGTCTTAGGTTTTGCTGTTTTGACTGGTTTCTCCGAGTCCGCCCGTCCTTCGGTAATTCGTTCAAGGATTTCCTTATGGGCTTCATCTTCAGCGACTTCTGTTTCTTCCAGCATCTGTTGTGCTGTCAGCTTTGGTTTCTTAGCTGTTCCGTATTTCCGCTTCGGCTTAGTCGGTTCGACTGCCTGGTCGGCTGCTACGACTTCCGTGGTCGGCGCCGATGTACTAGGTAAGTCGACCTTCCGCTTTGTATACTTGCGCTTTGGCTTGGTCGGTTGGACTGCCGAGTCGGCTACAACGGCCTCTGTGGTCGGTGCCGACGAGTCGGTTTGCTTTACCGTCCTCTTTTTCCGAGCTGGCTTTGTTGCCGACTTCGGTTCCTCTGTTAGTTGGTTGGCTGGCTGGACCGGCGTTTCCGACTTATCATCCGACTTCTTCGGTTGCTCGGTGGTCGGCTGAGCTTTGTGCTCGTCGACTTCCTCCGAGGTCGGTGCTGGGTCGGCAGCTATCACATCTTGCTTCTGAAGTTCCTTCAGTGCCGGTGTCTCGAAGTCGGTCGGAGGTTTCTTCCGAGGTCGACCTCGCTTGTTCTTCACCTTCGGTTCGGTTTTATCCGCATCGTTGGTCGGATTCGAAGGATTTGCGACGGTTTCTTCCGTTTTTTTCTTCGGCTTCCGAGTAGCTTTCCCCTTCTGTCGGGTCGGCTACCGGGCCAGTTGACCGAGTTGCTGGTCGACTTGTCTCGACTCGGCAATGTTTAACTCGGTCGACGGCTACCGTATCTTCACGTCCGTCTTCGCATCGGAGGAACAAGTTGTTTGGGCCAACGTAGTTGATGACCGTCCAAACTCCGTCATAGCGTTCCTTCCGAGCTGGATCCTTGGTCGGGAATTCCACCGTTACCTTGTCCCTCGGTTTGAAGGTCGGATTCGACTTCTTCTTGTTGTAGTGCTCGGCGTTCCGTTCGAACGCTTCATCAATGTTGATGCGAGCAATCTCGTGCGAGCGTTGAAGTCGTTCTTTAATCCGTCGGATATATTGTTCCTTATCCGTAAAGGTTTCCGGTGTATTCGTTCCGGCCACTATGTCCTGTGGCATGGTCATTTGTCGACCATACAACATGTAGAACGGTGAGAACTTAGTCGCGGCATGGACGGCTCGGTTCATTCCGCAGACGACATAATCCAAGGCTCTGTGCCATCGGTGTCCGTCTTTTACATCGCAGAACTTCCTTATTCCGTCCCAAATCGTTTGCATTTGCCGTTCGACTTGTCCTTGTCCTTCCGGATGATGGGCGGTTCCGAGCGTATGTTGGATGCCGAAGATCCGTGCGACCTTAGCGAACGTCTTCGCTGTGAAGTGTGTCCTCTGTCCGAGTGGATGAAGGTCGGCATTCCGTACTTTAGAGGACGTCTTTGACGAAGAACCGTTCGAATTCCCTCGCGGTGTTCGTCTTCGTTGCTCGGGCTACGGTGAACTTGGTCAGCTGGTCGGTTACCACTGCGATGTACTGGTATCCCTTCGTCTCCGTCCGAGGAAGAGGACCTTTGAAGTCCGCGTAGATGCGATACCAGGCTTCACCGACTTCCATCTTCTGGAGTTTACCAGGTGGTGGGCGTCGTTGCTTATTGGTCATGATGCACTGTCGGCATTTCTCAATGTAGGCAATGGCGTCGGTGTTCATCCGTGGCCAATAGTAACGCAGCTTCAGCGCTTCGATCGTCTTCTCCCGTCCGAAATGGTTTCCGGTTTTTCCATCGTGGAGTGATCGGATGATTTGATTACGCATAAAGAGTGGTACGACGAAGCACCGTTCCAACTTTGTGTTGATGGTCTTCAATCTGTACAAGACTCCTTGCGCCATCTGGTAATGTTCCAGATGTTGCGACTTATGGTCAAGGTTCTCTGGGTGTTCCAGTTCATCAATGATTTTGCGTAGTTGTGGGTCTCGCAACTGCGCTTTCCGAAGTTCTACGTTCGGTTCGGGTGGAGGTGGGAGTGTCTTTTCGACTTCCAACTCGTCATCTTCCGCCGTGTTGACGGTCCGAATGGTCGGTTCCGGTGTCTCCGATGCTGGGATATTAATGACTCGGACCTCTGTGGTACTCAAGTCGTCCCAGTCGGTTATGACATTGCATCCGGGGAGAACCGGTGGAAGGGGGATTTTCGGTGGTTCCTTCAGATCCTTCTTCCTTTTCTTTGAGGCATTTGCCTTCAGACGTCTAAGAGTCCGTATTGTGCAGACCTTAATTTCGTCCTTGAAGTCCTCGAAGTTGGGGACTTGGTCCAACTCTTCGTGTGGATCTTTGTCGTCACTACGTTCGAGTGGCCATCTCGACAGGGCGTCCGCATTGTCGCAGAAAACTCCTGGCTTATACTCGATGGTTATGTCCCGTCCTTGTAAAGCCAGTGCCCATCTCGTTAGTCGAGGGTTGATGCCAGGTCGGTTTGACTCGCATCGGAGCAGGTTCTGCAGTGCTCGGTGATCCGTTCTTACGGTGAATGGTCCGTGGTCGATGAAGTGTTTAAATTTCTGCACGGCCCATACCACGGCCAAAGCATTCCCATTCGGTAACTCCATAGTTGAGTTCCGGTCCACGTAGGACTCGACTGGCGTAGGCGATTGGGTGATCGTCTTGTGAGATCACCGCGCCAAGTCCGGCTCCGCTTGCGTCACATTCGATGACGGTTTTCTTGGTCGGGTCGAACTTCGCCAGTACAGGTGCTTCGGTTAGCGCCTTCTTAATGTCGTTGAACTCAGCCGTGTGGGCTTCCGTCCAATCGAGCTTGATATTCTTATCCTTCCGGAGGAGCTCGTACATTTTTGAAGTTTTCTGAGCGTATCCTCGGATGAATTTCCGATAGTAGTTGGCCAGTCCGAGGAACGACCTGAGTTGCCGTTCAGTTCTCGGGCAGCTTTGTTCTGCAATACAGGCCACTTTCTCATCGTCGGTCTGGACTCCGTTTTTACTAAGAACATGTCCCAGGAACAGCAGTCTGTCCGTTCCGACCTCGCATTTGGAGGGTTTGACCGTAAATCCAGCATCACGGAGGCATTCGAGGGTTGCTCGGAAAGCCTCAAGGAAGTCTTCGAACGTTTTGCCGAAGAAGATGATATCGTCAATGTAGGCGAACACACCCTTCTTCCGAGCTGATGCCGTGATCTTGTCCATATGCATTTGGAAAGTTGCTGGTCCGTTGCAGACTCCAAACGGCATACGGTTAAATCGCCACATGCCTTCGGGTGTTACGAAGGTCGTGTAGTCCTTGGACTGTTCATCCATGGGGATTTGCCAAAAGCCGGACTGACAGTCTACCTTGCCGTAGTATTCCATTCCGGCACATCGGTCCAGTAGTTCGTCCGGGTTCGGTAGTGGGTAGTTGTTCTTTCGTAACTGCATTCAACTTGATATAGTTGATGCAGAAGCGTGTTCCTACCGTGCCGTCTCCGTTCCGTTTCGCGGCTAAGACGACGGGGAAGCTCCATGCAGCCGATGACGGTTCGATGACTCCTTGGTCGAGCATCACCTGTACGTGTTTCTGGATGAATTCCCGTCCCTTCCAGCTTGTCCTGGTGGGGTTCATCTTAATCGGCTGCGCCCCTTGGACATCAATGGTATGTGTTACCCCTTTGACGTCTCCGTAAGGTTTCTTCGAGGTCGGAAATACGGTCCGGTAATCCCATGCAACGGCCTTCAGTTTGGCTAGTTCCTCGTCGGTTAAGTTTTACCGAAGTTCATGGAGTCGATGATTCTTCGTCGCTCCTCTTGGGATTCCGCGTCTTCCTGCTCGACTTCAGCCGTGTTGACTCGTGCTTCTTCGACTTTTGGTCGTCCGTCATCATTGTAAATGCTTCGGCTCGACCCATCGGGGCACCTTTGCGTAAGGTCACCTCGCGATGAGTGTGGTTTGCCACCATGACGGTGAATCGTTTCCCGTCATGCTTGGTTACGCCGTCCATGAATTCGACTCCGTCTCGTTTGGGGTCGGATTCTCCTAGGTACATCAATTTCTGGTCCTTGGATACCGGTACGTCCAGGACGACTTCTACCATGGTTACGGCTCGAGGGATGAGTTTGACCTTCCGTTGGGCTCGAACTCCTGTTGCCTCGAAAACTTCGAATTGGGGTTTTGGCTTTGCTTCCCGAGTCGGGGGCCAAGTCTTCGCCACTCTGTGTGGGAGTTCCCATTCGACGAATGCATTGTTGATTTCCGGTTCATAGACATCGGCGTATTGCATATGTCCGAGTCGAACACCTTTCTTCAGCACCTTTGTTTGGTGAGTCGTGTTCTGGATGTTTATCCATGCCGTATCGTTTGTCGGTCGGATGTCGATCTTGGCTTCGATTGGCCGGATAGGTCGGACTACCCGTTGTAGGGTGGAGAAGTAAATTGGCCTTCTCGGGTCCATTGGTTTGGCCGTCCGTACCTTTATCGAACATGTTGACCATGCTGGGAGAGAGACTCGCTCGCTGTTAAAGACAACTTGTCGGTCTAACGCTTTTGTCTCTATGTGGGGATCCAGCTTTAGGTGGTGGACTTCTGGGCATTTGTTGTCCAGGTCCAACTCCTCAATCATCGTTATTTTGGCGACTCGTGCCTTCCATGTGTTGAAATGCTCCGACTTCTGTTGGTCGGTTAAGTTAGCCAAGGTCGGTTGTTCGGTTGACAACTGCTGGACGACTAAAGTTGGAGGTCGGAGATCGTCTTCCTCCGGTTTACCTCCTCCGAATTCCCACAAAACCTTAAGTTGGTCAAGTTCTCCTGTTGTTCGGAGTCGACTGGCTTCGGTTGTTCGGTTTGTTCCGGTTGCTCGACTATAAATTCTGTGTGAACTATAGTCCGCAATGCCGTGGTTAGTCGGACATCGTAGGTCGGTTCTTCGTCCTCCGATGACGAATCATCCGAGTCGTTTATGCTCGGTTTATCCGTCTTACAGTGTCGGACTGACAGATCGAATTCTTCGTCGTCTTCTTCCTCGGATTCTTCCGAAGGTCGGTTATCGGAGTCTGTGTCCGCCGAATCACTCGTACTCTGTATATCCGAGTCGTCCGACTGGTAATCTTCGTTTTCGACGGTTGTTCCGTCTTCCTGTCCAACTTGCGGTATATTGCCGACTTCGACCTGTGTGGTCGTTTCGGCTTGGTCGACTTGCTCCGTCGGTTGGGTAGGTCGACTTGCTTCATCCTGATTCTCAAGGTCGGTTGGCTGTGAGCCTATGTCGCTCAGCCATCGGATGCTCGTCTGTTGGGGCTTCCGAAAGCGGTCTACCTTCCGTTCCTGTTGCGGAGGTGACGGTGACGACGGTCTGTCGTCCGACCAAGTTAAGTCGTGATGAGCCTTTATGGCCCGTACCACTCCGTCAATGTTGTCCTTACAGATGGTACACTGATAAGGTTTATCAGTTTCCTCCAGGATTACGTCGTCCTGGGGTTTCGCCGGGCTACTCACGAATTGCACTGTGGTCGGAGTATGCTCCTCAATTGGCGGCAATGGGTCGGGAACATGTCGCGTTATAGCGGTGTCTTCGCCATACCGTTGCCAGAATGCGGTCGTTGACGATTCTCCGTGCAACTGAACTCGCTGCATATAGGCAAAAGTTGAAAGCCTAGTTCCTGGCAGGGCATTTCCAAAGGTCGTGGGACGGGGAAGTCCGTATTCCATGTACTGTCGATGGATCGGAATTCGTTCATCTTCCCATTCCCATGCTTCGTCCTCTATGTCGTTCATGAGGGCGATTACAGGTTCACACGTTTGTTGTGCGTCCCGTATTTGCTCGTAAGTTACCGCTCCGTTCTGTCGCAGAGTGGTCACCATCTCCAACGTCCGTTGGTCGAGAAAGTGTCGAGCTCCCGAGAACCAAGTTCGGTACTTTTGTCGTACTCGTTCTAGGTTCTGGGCATCCGCTTCAGCGGGTGCCTCTGGTATCGGGATAGACTTCAGTACCGTCCTTGCCGTTCGTAGTGTACCGTTGCGTATCCGTTTCTGATAGTGCTCTATCACGTTGTGGAGTGCTAGTTCCTCCAACAGAGTGCGGTTCGTATCCCGGCAATCGCGGCAGATTTTACGTGTGGAGTTCGCCGGGTGATCAAGCCGACTAATCCGAGCTTCGTTTCTACCGTGTCCGATGCCTCTGGTATCGGGATAGACTGCACTACCGTCTTTCCTTCCGGTTGTTCCGGAATTGGAATCGGTGTAAGAATAAAGGTGAACTTCGAATGCAGGTAGTCGCATCCGAGTAGCACTGGGATATCCGCTTCGGTCGGCTGGACATGGAATGTGTGATGGCTAGTAAAGCCCTGCATTGTTACAGGTGCCGTACAGCAGTGTGACACTACAAAGGCGACTTGTCCGCCCACTCCAAGTATTTTGGTGTAATGTCCGAGGGTTGCATCGTTAAACCGTTCCTCTCGCAAAACCGTTGTTCGATGAGCGAAGTCTCCGCTCCGGTATCTAACATCGCCATTGTGGGCGTGGATCCGACTTGGATTTCGTGTGTCCAAGCTCGAACTGTTTTCGGTTTCTTATGCGTTCCCTTCTCAAAGGTTACTTCCCGTATCGTTGGTTTGATGGGAATTAGTGACACCGGTCCGTGGTCGGCTGGCTGTTGAGTTGAACTTTGTGTAAGTTCGACTCCGACTTCACCCGCTTCCTGTACCTCAGGTCGGTTAGCTACTCCGTCCTCCGGTAATTTGGCGGTTCGGAACCGTTGTGCCTGTGCCAGTATCCGTTCCTCTATTGAGGTGTCTGTTGGCCTCACTCTGACCACATATAGTCGAGGTTCAGGAATGTTCGAGAACTGGCTATCGTTCTAGCTGGTCGCTCTTTGGCTGGAAGAGGTCCGCTTCTCCCGGCCGAGAGTAAACGGGTACCTGTGCTCCCAATGGGACTGTTTCCCATTCTTCGACTTCTCCTTCCGATTCTTCGGTGAGGTCGATGGCTGCCATTGTCGCAGCGTATCTATCCGTTGCGCGTCCGGATGATACATTGGGAAGTTTCTGTTGCCCCGGTGCGTGAATCGGCGTCCCGGTCCTCCGCGTCTTGGGCATCGTCTGGCCTGCTCGGTTGAGTTTATCCTCACCGGCAATCCGGTCCAACTTCCGTGGCCGGGCCGTACTACGTCACTTTGTGTGACGGACGGCGCAGTCGCTTTGTTCGCGCTGCTTAGGTCGGGCAATTTCTGCGTTCCGACCTCCGACGTTCCAGCTTCGAATCGAGGGGCTGGGTCGGTCGCCTCGAGTGCTTGTTGCATCCCGGGCCACGCTTCGACGGTGCCGTTGTTGGCGTACACGCCGAACTGAGCGGCTAACTTCCGAGCCGTCTCCGCCTCCTTTGTGGAGGCCGATATCGCCTTTGCGAAGTCCTCCTCGGAGCTGTTTTCGTTCAGTCCGAGTAGTTGAGGATGGTGGCTACCTGTTGGTAGCCTTCCTCAATCGTCGGGAAGTTCGGTTCGTTCCGGAAGTAAGCGGCTGGTTAGTGGGGTTATCCTTGTCCGGTGGTTCGGTCGGATGTTGGAGGTCGAATGAGTCACCGGAGCTCATCGACCTTGGGCGTTTCCCGGGAGTTACCTGAGCCGGCCCATTGTTGGGTGGCGTCGAGTTTAACGACTGGCGGGCGGCAACGGTTTCTGTATGCCGGGGAACCTTGCTGGTTCCCACCGCTATTGTTGCGGTTTCCGCCATTCCCTGGCCGGGCGACCGGTTTCGTTACCGGGCTACCCGAGCCTCCTGCCTGTTGGCGTTGGCGTGGCGGCGGCACGATGTCCTTCCAGAAGGGATTCACCGAGCCTACCGGGCCATTCGTCGAGTATCGGCGGTACCAGTCGTCGTACCACCGAAGGTTCGGATTGTTATCCGAGCCATAGATGCAGCGCGACTCGTCATGGTTATTGAACATGCAGTGCCTGCACCGGAAGGTCTTGTCCTTCGTCCACTGGAAGAAGGCCGCCCATCTTATCGACGTACGCCACTGCCGCGGTTAGGAAGTTCCCACGGCCGCGATTCCCGCCGCCGCGTCCTTTTCCGCGACCATAACCTCCGCCGCCGTATCCTTGTGGAGGATACTGTCCGTATGCGGAGTACCCCTGGTTCGAGTTCTGTCCGTAACCAAAACCTGTGTTGTTTTGGTTACCGCCCGAGCTATAACCTGGGCCGCCGTAGTTGTTAACGGGGGCTCCAATTCCAGGTGCCGGGGAATTCAGGTTCGCTGCTGCCGCGCCTGCCCACGTCTGTTGCTGGACTGGTGCTTGTTGCACCGGTGGCGTCGGAGCCGGACTTAGTTGTCCGTATTGTGCCGTTGGAGTCTGGTATCCCGGCATCATGTGGGGCTGATATCCGGTCTGTTGCGGTATCACCGGAGGTGGAGTCGGGACAGGTGCAGGTGTTGCTGCCCGAACTCTAGCGTAGTCGCTGTCACGCGACTTGCGTACCTCGTACATTTCCTTGCCGTTAACGAAGTCCCGTAAATAGTCGCGGAACTCGATCGGCGTTGACGGCATCCTGATTTCCAGGGCCGCCCGCAGTTGGGGCTCGTGAACGTTCTCCTTAAGGTGGTACAGTATGATTTGGTCTGTGACCGTCGGGACTTGGGACTTCATGAACATCATTGCGTCGTAGTATTGTTCCGGCGTTTCTTCGCCGAAACGGAATATCCGTTTGTTAATCCTGGATATCATGTTCACTTCTTTGTTTTTGTCCGCAAATCTCTGCTCGAATTTGGTCAGCCATAAGTTGACTGGCCATCCGCCGAGTGGTTCTCCGGCGGCTTCGAGGGTATGCCATTCTTTCGCTTGGCCGTCCAGTTCGGCTATCAAGTCGGACATGAAGGTCTGATCGTCTTCATACCATCGTTGGGCTTGACGATACAGGCTTCGGATTTGCTTAAGCCACCCATGAAGTTTGGTGTGGTCCCCGTCGAACGGTGGTAAGGGTTGCCGACGTCCGTGGGCTATTGCTCGTACCAAAGCAACGTGTGCTGGATTTTGTTCCAAGGGATTTAGTGTGCCGCCGGCGCAGCTTGTTGTGCAGCCGGGGCGGGTGGTGGGTTGACGTATGGCATGTGACCTTGTTGGTCTTCGTACGCCTCCTGTTGGTAGGCATCGTCGTCATGGCCTTCGTATCCGTCCTGTTGCGGATGTCGAGCCTGAGCCTGGTCTGTGTGACGAGGCTGTTGGGGCTGTCCTTCATACTGTTGTGGTGGAGGCGCTCGATTTTGTCTCGGCGCCTGCGGGTAGAATCCACTTGGCTGGTCGTAGACTCTTCCGTACCGGTCGGGCTGTGTTCCTGAGCCGGCATCCGACTTTGTGTAGGTCGGTTTGGGGGCCTCCGACCTTGTTGGTCGGAGCTATCTTCTCCGTTTCGTCCGTCCTGATGCTGGTCAGTCGTGTTGAATGACCGAGCTCGTCCGCGTTCTGAGTCGGAATGCGGGTTCTGGCGGATGAAGTTTGGATTGGAGTTCGTCCGTGGTGGGCGATATGCCTCCATGCCAGGTCTTGGTGGCTGAATTGGGAGACGTTCGGCGTTCGTCGTCCGGTCTCCTCTGGCATTAGGTACCGGCGCGTACATTGTTGTCCGCGTCGCGTACGAGGTGCTGGTATATGCACCTGTCGACGTCGTTGTTGCCACGTTCGTCGTTGGCACTCGTGGTGCCGCAGTCGACGTATTGTGTTCCGGTTCCGGAGCACTCGGTACTGCTGGTGGTTGTGGGATTGTTCCCACACTCGGGTCGGTTGTTACGACTCCGACGAAGTAGGAGGTGTTGTTCTCCTTCTTCACCATTTCCTGGGTCGGGTTAATTCCCCACAGGATGTCACTGATTGTTCGTGACGGCTGTTGATCCTGTGCCATGGACGTCCGGTATGAGGGAGGTTCAACCCGACTATGTTCTTGGTATGGGGGAAGTTCGACCTGGCTTTGTTCCAGGTGTTTCTTTTCTTCCCTCAGACATCTTGTTTCGATGTCCATTTCGTCCATTTGCCGCATCATATCTGTGAGATTACGGGCAGCCTGTTCGCCGAAGTCGTACAGTTCGACTTCACGGGCCTCCAGGTAAAGGATGCGACTGTGTTGCGCCTCGTTTACCTTTTGGGCCTCGTTCAAGTTGTACTCGAGTTGAGCTCGGAGTTTCTGTTCCTCCTTAAGGACTTGGTTCAGTCCATGGACCTGGTCAGCCAGCTGGGCGTTTGCTTCCACCAGGTCGACATCGGCTGTCCTTTGGTTAGGAAAGCCCATGTCCCGAGCGTTCTCGTCGATGAACCGTCGTCCCATTCTGGTGAAGACGAGTTCAATTTCCGACTCGAGCTCTTCTACTCTGTGCGTTAGGCGGTCGATCTCGTCATCGGCCTTCTTCAGTTCCACCACATATCTATCGACTTCGTTTCGATAGACCTCGGCTTCTTCGTTGGCCGTGTTGAGTTGCTGGTGGAACGCTCCAGCTGCCTGCTCCGACTCGACCAGTGCGGTCTGCACATCGGCCAGGTCTTTTTGGGCTTCTTCGAGCGCTTTGTTCGCTTCGGCGAGTTCTCGGTTCAGCTCGTGAACCGCATCCATGGATCGATCCAACATGCCCTTGAGTGTAGTAGCTTCGTCGATGTCATGCCGACACGGTTGGTCGGTACGCTTCAGTATGGCATTGAGCCGATCGATCTCCCGTTGTTGGATGGCGATGCCTTTGTTGGCGTCGGCCATTTCGCGTTCCCATTTGCTTCGTTCGAGCCGATGGGTATCTTCCGAGTTTCGGAGCGATTTTCCCGCCGAGTCGATAATTCTGTCTGCCAAAGCGATCTGAGTGATCAATCTACGGCATCTCGAGCGGAGTAGGTCGACGTCTACGATCCTTTCGGGCGGTGTTGCCGCTATCCACCTCTCGGCCGTATATTCGAGTGTACTGGCCTGGTAGGTGAGGTCGTCCTGGTTGGACTTCACCGGTGTTGTGAAGAATCCGTCCGCACTGTTCGGTCTTGACACCTTTGTTGTGTCAAAGACTTCGTCGTTCGGTGTCGGGGTTCTTTCACTACCAAGTTCGCCAGGTTCGAACATTAACGGTGATGGTCGGATCTTCAGGTCGACTGGTCGACTTTGTGTCGCCTTGGTCGGCTTCTCCGTTTGTTGAGCTTCGGTTACTCGAGTCGACTCGCTTCCGGTTGGCGAAGGTCGGCTCAACGGTGAAATAACCCTTTCATTGGGTGCTGGTATGCTGGTCGGCGATCCAGCTGGGCGAGGGCCGCTTCGTGGCGGTACCTCGGAATCTTCCGTTCTGGTTGGTATTTTATTCGGCTGGACGGCCGTATCCGACTTTGTGTCGGTTGGTTGCCGTTCCAGGGAAGTCGGTTGCTTGTTGCCGACTTCCTTTCTCCGACTTTCGAGGTCGGTGAAATCCTTCCGACCTGTGTGGTCGGTTGGACATTGCCGCCTTCTGTTGTCGGCTTATCCCTTCCGGTCGAAGTCGGTTGTTCGGCCCCTTGAGTTTGTGGCAGGTCGGCCTGCTGTTGACCGACTTCTTTTGCCGGCGGCTTGTCGACCATTTGTTGGTCGGCCGCTGTAGGTTGTTGTTCACCGACTTGCTTAGTCGGAGATTTTCGCTCGGCCTGTGTGGTCGGCGATTTCCTTCCGACTTGGTTAGTCGGAACGTCCATGTTGGGCGAAGTCGGCTTCGGCACCTCTTCCGTCCTGTTGGGTGAATGCCGTCCGAGCTCGGTTGTCTTTGTGACTACCGAGCCCTGAGCTCTGTGTGAGCTCGACTCCAAGTCGGTATGAGACAATGTGGTCTCAGCTTGCGGCTGTTCCGCTTCCCCCTTGGTCGGGTGGGACGGGGCTGCTGTGTCAGCTGGGGCTTCCAGGAATGTTTTATCCCGGGCGTCCTCGAAACTGTCATCCGAAGTCGGATTCGAGTCGGCAAGGAGGATCCGCTCGTTGCGCTTCTCCCTTGCTTCGGCCGACTTAGTCGAGTCGGTTGAGGACGGCTGACTTTTATCTTGACCGGCGTACCGGAGTGAGTACTTCCCGGTCATGTTCGCGCGCCGAGAATAGTCCGTGTTGAACTTTCTCGCGTACTGATCTTCTCGGGGATTCGACATTGTTGTCACGTCAGGTCGGCTCTGGTGGAGCCTTAAAGGTTTAATCCGTTAGGAAGAGAAAGTCGAACAATCTTCTGTGTGAAGATGTTCGGCAAAATCAGAAAATGTCTTTTTTGTTCGGGAACTTCCAAGGGTCAGGATCGTCCGGTGAGATGTTGTTGTTGTTGTTGATGTGTCTGTTGGTGACTCAGTACACAGGGTATTAGTATACAGTACTATGGTACAGTACAGTACGTAATAGTAGTACAGTGTAGTACGTCCTATATTACTGTGCTGACCAATGTGACGTAACAGGTTAAGTGGTCTTGCACTTCTGCCTACGTCACAGAATGCGAGCCGCGTGCAAAATTTATAAAAACGATGAATCACGCCTATGTTAAGCTATGGGAACTTTCCCTGCACGCTGATTGGCTGCCTCTTAAGTACTGATAAGCGGTCGTTATGACGTCACAAGGAAGTTCGAGAATTTTCGCGCTATTTCCCGCGAAAAACAAATTATTTTAGGTCGGCTAGAAAGTTTATCTAGTCGGATTTTGAAATTTTTAACCGTTAGAAATTAGTTTTGTTAATTAAGAAGATTTTCTGGTGGTCGAAACACCGTTAGAAATCAAAAATAAGAGAATTTCCGACCTGTTGCCGGTTAGCCTTTGTCTGACTGTCTAGACAGGTTCGTTGACCTAGCAGGTCGGTTCTCGACCAAAAGCAAAATTCCGAGTCGGTTTCTCCGTCGAAAATTACTTTTTAACCGTTAAAAAGTTCAGATATACGGCTAGAAATAGTTTTCTACCGCTAGAAAGTGAAATGCCGACCTAGTTTCGGCTAAAATCGACCTATAACCGTGACTTTACCAGTGTCGGTGTCGGTTCCGGTCGATTTCCTCCGTCCGAGGTCGGAAATCCGTCGTTTCCGAGCTGAAATCCGCGAGTAAGGTTGCGGGTCGCTGTTCAAAGCGAAGGTCCCCGTATGATTGGAGTAATCCTATCGCGCTGCAGACTCTCGTTCGAGTCTGATCCGTCAGTTGGGAGAAGAAAGGTCCGTGCTGTTGGGAAATGAGATTCCGCTCTTCAATGTGGAAGAGACCAAGGAACTGTGCTCACCAGCTGGGCAAGAATCACTTCAGTGATCCTCGTTTTCCTCAGCTGTAAGACGATGCAATCAATCCGATCAAAGTCAAGGGCAGAGATTGCTTCAGCAATCTATCTGACAGTGACTTTCAGGTTCCTCACAATTTCTCCGTGAATTGAGCCTTCACCGTCTCCTCAAAGGGTCCGTTGAAAGAAAACCAAACGATTCTGCTTACCATGTAACAGGCAAGCGCGAGGAGATCACGAGTGTGCTTTATTGACAAATAAAGGAACAATGCTGCGTAATAGCAGGAAAGCAAAACAAAGCACTGATGGCCAAACAAGCAAGTGAATGCTAGAAGAGCTCTTGAGCGTTCGTCAAGGCGTGAAAGAAGCAACTGGCGGCAAGCACGTGCTGTGTGCCATCAGCTGTGTGATGATGCGCAGACTGGACTCAATCCAACGCGAGCGTACGCTGAGTCATACAGCGAGAGAGGGACGAGAGAGCAAGTATGCTCAGTGTGTGCGCCGCATATATCCGCTTCAGCGGGTATGAGTGCAGTGCAGCAGCACACGTACGTACAGCGAGAGAGGCGGTATGGCAAGCATGAGTGCAGTACGTCCATGGTGGGCCGTATGCACCAGGCGCAGTCATGTGCCTCTGACACTATTTTGTGTAACAAAAACTTTATGAAGTTCTAAAGCTAAATGATTTGTTTAAATTGAGCGCAACATCCGGTTGCCGAGGATATGGCAAACTAAACTGGTTATTACCCGATCTTCTTGACACTTTGTTGTAAAAGGCACGTGGCTATAAGTCGAAAGTCAACCAATTTCACGTTCATAGCACTTTTCCATAATTTTAGAATAAATTCTAAAATTCTTGAAATTCATTATAAAATCTTTTACAGCAGAGTTTGAAGAAGATCGGGCAGTAACCAGGCTTTTGGAACACGACAATGCATTTAACGTTTTGTTCAGTTTAGTTTGCCATTTCTCGGCAACCGGATGTTGTGGAGGCAAACGGTTTTTCGAACAATGTATACGACTCATCTAGCTTTATAATAACATAAACTATTACCAAAAAGGTGATTCGGAGTGCGCAAAAACCAAAAGTTTTAGTGTACGTAAACCATTTTTGACAACATGCACCGGGTCATTTTCCTTAATCATTATCGCTTAAAGCACAACCCAGTGATTCTGCGTTCATAATAAAAAGTGTGCGCATATGCCAGCAATACGATGCATGCTTCGCATAAACCAGCTTTTGAAAATTTCGGCCGGCAGGTTTAAGGGTCGGGCAAACCGGACAGTCCAAATCTCGTAACTGAAAGAGGACGTTTTGTATCATTGCACCGCATAAAATAAAATCGGGCGTACTAATATAATAAAATAGTGGCTCCTTACTTTTGCTACTGAGTACAAGAACGTTATTTATTTACTTTAATACAGTTACCTATTTCTTTTTCACATTTTTGATTAGCTTGCATTTCGAGATGGGCTACTAAATATTTAAATCAGAAAAAGGTCTGACAGTAAATATGCACCAGCATGTCTGGTTGCTTTTACTGAACATTGCTGCATGGATAGCGCCCGATTGCACAGCCTCCAACCGGAAGTATCTTGGACTGGTCAAGCTAACAAAGCTTTTCCTCACTTCGGTGCGCTACGACACATCCTCGCCAAGTAACTGCAGGCTTGCAGCACACCGTTAACTGTGTTGTCGAGCTGGCTAGTTGGAGCATGGGATGTCACCACCGCATCGAGCGGTAAGATTCCAGGCTCCAATTAGCCAAGGGTGCTGCCGAATCGTGTGAAATGTTGCAAAATTCGTACGCCGCGGAAGCAAGCATGAACTGCATGGATCCAGCTGATAATCACGGGATAACCGACAATGGATCATTCCTTTATGCCGCGATGTAACAGTTTAATACAAACAAGTTCAAAGATAATTTAATAAAAATAAGGCATTTAGTCGCCAGCAGCTGGCATAATTATGTATAGTTACATAGGGGGCAAAACTAGGCATCTTTCACCGTTCCCCTGTATTACTGCCGTCACCCGACTGGGGTTTGACGTTGGGGCTGAACATGGCGCTTACGTACCGCACCAGATTTAGCCATATGTATTGCTGTAAGTTACAGCCTGTAACGTCACACTCCAGGCGGGTGACGGCAGCAGTACTGGGGAACGGTGGAAGACGTTCAGTTTTGCCCCTCATATTTATATATACTTTATGTACACAAGAAATGCCTTCGGCTGCGCCTCTGCATGTCTTGTGATAATACGTACCAACCCTGTTCAGTAGAGCAAAATAAATTTACCGATAGTATGTGGCAGATGTACTGTACAGTGTATAGTAGACGGTAAGTATAATACGTATTATATAGATATTAGGGCCAATGTCAAAACGCCGGCAGAATTTTCTGCCGACCGAATTTTTGTGTGGTCAAAATGCCGGCCGAATTTCCTGCCGGCAGAATTTTTGTGGGGTCAAAACGCCGGCCGAATTTCCGGTGGTCAAAACGCCGGCAGAATTTTTTCAACATTTTCAATTGTAACTAAAAATACTAAAAAATATTACCTGCCTCCAGGCATACTTGGCACGCGGTGTATAACAAAGGTTTGGGAATCTACACTTATGCAATTATACTAGTTTCTTTATCGGCACGATTTTAATGTTGCTTTGACAGGGTGTATAAAAAGTCGCAAAATAGAATCAAGAGGCCGCGCAAAAAAGACAAACAAGGTGCCACAAAATAGGTAGAAAACCAACTTAAAGCGATCCTAGCATAAAGTAAAGGGTTAACATATTATGTACTGTATTCGTTTCAGAAGAAGCTTCTACCTGTACCCATACATGTTCCATCGTCCGACAAATAAGCAAAATTAAAGGAGTATCCAATGCGCTTTCAGAAACCAATCACCTAATTTGCACCGAGCGGGAAGCGCGAGGTGTTGCAATTAAGCCTTCGTCAAGGGGAAAAATTTTGTCTGTCGCCCACGAAGAGCGTGGGTCACGCTTTTCCAATTCCACAAGTGCGCGCAATAATTCTTGGTGTCGTTAGACTCGTTATTAATTCTGAATTTAAATTTTCATGGTTTTTGATTTTATAATTTGTATTGCGAAATCTTGTTGGTGAGAATTTCAATAAAAACCATTTACTTTTATTCCCAACGAAATCTTTTTCGAATGACTTACGAAATGTACATGTATCCTGGCAATCCCCAGATAGTCTGCAGACCTCGCGATCGTAGTATTATACGGTGGACGGGTGGAGTACGCCAGCTACATCTTGCAACCTCGACTGCCATCAGAACTGGGGTCGCCGTTTGCCACTCGTCCCGATCTTCTGACTATGTCGGCCGGTTGGGATAAGGTGTTACTTTTTGACAGGTGAGAAGAACCCCCCGACTAAAATGCCTTTCTAAGTTTAGACATTGACTAACTTCAAACTCGAGACCTGTTGTATTGGCCTTTCGTGAAGCTCCGTTGTATGTGAGTTCTGGAAATTTACCGTGGTTCGTGTATACCGGACTGTCGTTAGTGTCGTACTTTTACAGCAGTTTTGCAGTATGCACAACTGATGGATGGTAAACAGTTTTTTTGTTATATTGCGTCGCCAGTATCAAGTTAACCCGGGGAAGTTCCTCTCTGCTCTTTCTTTTTTGACAGAATCACCAACAACTGCCGTCGACGACGTAAAACAGACGACAGAATGGTCTAAAGAATGGATCCGCTGTCTTATGAATTTGTACAAAGATACCGAGAGCTTCAAGTTTTTGTTGACACTTCAAGAGAAAGAAGAAAAACGCTTGCGTGAAAAAGGAACCCGCTATCTTGACAAGTTTGAGGATCTCCTCCCGTATGCTAGAACGTCCGTTGGCCGGAGCCTTACTTCAAGCCGTGCGGACCTGTCCACTTCAACCATAATTGAATTTAAATTGCAACGAAAGCTTCAGTATCTCAACGCAATTAAGGCAAAGATCAGTGAACTTGAGAAAAAGAAGGTGGTAGCCGATAAAAAAATTAATTTTGAATTGAAACGTGCTGTCAAAAATGTGACTGGGTTGTGTAATATGGTAAAATTCGAAGCCCATTGGGAAGAATACGCAGCGCTGAACGTTGTCGATAAACCTAAGCCGTATTTTTTTATTGTTCGACCCGATCAAGAGCATGCTTGCTCTGAGGCAGGGTGCCACAAAATGTGATTGTTAGTTTCAATAAAGATGCTTTCAGTTAGATTTTTAGAATGAATTGTGGGTTATGAGTTCGAATAACACAAATGCTGCACTCCAACATGAATGTGAACATTTACCGGAAAACAGCGCTCGCGCTCGGTGCAAGAATGTGGTTAACAACCACCACTAGTCATATACCTGACAAACTCACAAAACAACAAGTAAAACAAAAAAGACATAATTGTTGCAAAATCAACGTTACGCCCAACGTCGCCCATTAAATTTCAGCGCAAAATTTTGCGATTGCAGCCAGCTCCTCTTTAGTAAACTTAACAGCACCATCAAGATGATTTGCAAATTGTGCTGTAAACTGCGGATGACGCCGTTTAATGCATGCCGCTCGCAGACAATACTTCCTTGGTTTAGCTCGGTCAGTCATCGCTTGCCGATTACTACCACTGATGTACTCAAACTCCTCGCGGATGACAATGATGTCGAATTCCGGTGGATTGTCAACAAATCTTTTTCCGCAGCCAGGACACTTCGAATTGGGATGGATAGCTGGATCTCTCGTGATGCGGAAACGGCTGTTCCCTTTCTGCCACGGATTGAGAAGCTTAATCCCTTCGCAACAGGGACAAGATTCTACATGAAAAAACCGTAAAAAATTCATAAATGCTCGTATCTCATTGTAAACTTCCCAAAAACACTATCGCGTACAGTACCTGGTGATTTTTCTCGCTTGATTTCCTGTTCCAGCTGATACAGTTCGTGCAGTTGTGGATGCTAAAGATGTAAATTTAAAATGCATTTAATGCGATTTAAGAAATGCGTTCTTTGGATAAAATGCTGCAGAGTACAGTAACATTTTTTACTTCTGCTTAGGTACATTAGGTATAATGTATTTCAAGAAAACATTTTTTAAGTACTTCATGAATTCTACCATAATTTCGTCTGTTACCATAATTTCGTCTTTCGCTTTGGTCTTTAATTTTGTCGACCTGCTGCCGCAGTGCTCTGTTCAAATAAACACGGAAGCATTAGATTAACAAAATAGTGAAAATACATTATGTGGGTATATAAGATCATTATGTACTATATACAAAATTAAAAATTAATCGATTACATGCTAAAAAACTGCAGCCAGCATAGTTTGTAGGTGATAAAAGCGTGACCAACCTGCAACAATTCCGGTTTAGCTTTTTTGCTACCGATTATGGAAACTTCCTCGTCCGAATTTCCGTCCTACATGCCAGACAGTAAAGTTAGGTAAAGTTAGCCACTGTGAAATACGAATAACTGATTGCACAGGTTTCTGACAACTTGTTCCATGACTTTGTTAAATCATTTCAAGACGTTTTCAAGCTGCACTGCTACATAATTTTTATGTACTTTTTGTCATCAAAATAAACCATAAATAAGCAGTACCGTGATTTCGGTGAATGTCCGCTTGAGTTGTCTGTTGGCATTGCCGGATTGTGTCCAGTCAGAGCAGAGCGTTGCGCCTTTTGACAATTTCCTGTTGGCTTTTCGTTTCGCGCCCACTTTGTTGCCTTTGCCAGTCGACGTCGGTCCTACCACTTCAGAAAAGGGAGGAACTGTGCTATGGAAATTTTCCAGAAACTCGGGCATTCTCCCCGTTATGTGAGACACAGCAAGCACATCACAACAAAAAGATTTCCTCTTAAAATCAGCGCAAGTGCATTCGGCAGTAGCTTCCGTCGACCACGTGACCTTTTTCAGAGAACCGTTAGGATAGTCCACCAGAAATGCGTTATTGCCCATTAGAGGCGGAGCGCTGTGAATTTCCTTTGCCTTTGTCAGCTGAAATGCAGCCTTCCAGAATGGTTGGTAATCAACCGACAACTCAGATTTCTCAAAAGGAACTTGGAATTTGATTGCGGGATCGGTCTCGTGGATCACCAATTTCGAACGCCGGTCTGCTAAGGGGTCATGTTTCAAAGTTCCGCCAAAGAGTTTCCGCATACAATTCTTGTACACAGTTTCATTGTCCAGCACATCCGCGGTGTAGACCTCGCAATTGGAATTTTCCGTAAAAACGAACTCGCCGCAACCTGCAAATCAGTTGCGTTGCATCAATGAGCCTATAATGCCAAAATGGCAACTAACATTATTAATAATTTCCAGACATACTGTATGTTTACAAAATGTAGCGATATAGTTAACGTAACTAGAAGCGCTATTATTTTAATATTTATGCGGCTCGGTCTCCACTGCCGCCCTCTTCAACGCAATCGGTAACGTACATTTGGAATACTTAAGCGGCATTCCCACCACGTGACCTTTATGTAAGATAAAAATAATAATAATAATAATAATATATAGAGTATAATATATAGTACGAGTATTATGTATTACGTAATACGAGTATTACGCATTAGGTATTACGTAATTTAACTAGAAGAATGTATCGAGTAATAATATGCAATATTGATCATGAATTCATATTTTACCTGGTAGGAGAAATGATTTCACCAGCAATGATTGAGACAAAGTGCACACAACTGGTATCATGTTCTTTTTCGCGTTTTCCGAAGGTTTAATTACTGTGAAGTGTAAATACACGTCCTCCTCCTTGCACAATTTTGCCGTAATGTCCGACGTTTCAGCTTTCTTAGACGTGCTCTTTATCCGTTTAACTTGCGATTTATCACGAGGAATGGACATAGGATTGCAGCTACCGTATGCTGCAGCTTTCTTTGCAATTTCCATGACCTCATCGTTGCGGGAAAATTTGTTTTTCGTTAACGTTGAGGAAATCACTTCCAGGGCTACCTTATTGGTAGCATTAAATGGTACAGAGCCGGTAGAGTTACCATGGGGGGGGGGGGGGGCACTGCGAACGCCTGTGGCTCTGCATCGGAATCCCACCAGTAATCAAGTACAGCCAAGCGCTTGGTGTGATTGACAAGCGTGTACTTATGGAATGCCCGACATTTCTTGCTTCGATAATATGTAGTGACAACATCATTAATTTCCGTATATCCATTGTTCTTCCAACTGCCGCATCCATCGGATCTCAAGCTTGTTCGGGTGTCCATCGGTCCCAGCTGTACCAGGAATATCCCATCACCCTTGGCGTTTTGAAAGGCCATCGGCATTGTTGTGACGGGCGTAAAGATCTGTTCAGGTGACTCGTATTCTCGGTCAAGAAGGTCCAAGCAAAACGCACGACGCTCTATGTGGTTCATTGTAGGGTGAGGCTTGAAATACCCGTGACAGCCCAAGTGGTCGTGGGACATTTCGCCACACGTTTTTCGTCGCAGCGGCCAATGTGTTTTGGGACAACTCGTTTTGTGGCCGTTTTGTTGTGGCACATTTGATCGCGCGACTCTTGGGTTGTCGAAAAATTATCGACTGGTATATGGCAGCGAACTGTCATATGACTATTTGCCACAAAAAGTGGATGTCCTTAAACGAAATGTCCGTAAAACCAAATGTCCCGCGACGACCTGTCGCGTAGCCGAAATACCACAGGGTGCCATACCTGCGAAAATTTAGAAATTTAAGTTTTCTCACTTACCAGTCCAATTTAAACAGTGACGCCACTTATATGAGTAATATCGCGGAACGTTACTTGCCGCTAAAATTTAAGTTATTTTAAGTTGGAAAATAGCTGAAAGATGAGATCCTGCATTAACTTCCGGTGTCTAATTTACATGTAGTACAACATTATGAGCAAACACGTAAGAACTTTCACGTTTCTGCAACACAGTTTCCTTTTGTCTAACAATAATTTTAGTTACTTACCGTGCGTTTTTCGGATCAGTGCAGCCTTCATCGATGATGCAATCATTGCTTTCGTCGCCGACAATGAGAATGTCATTGTCTACTGGTTTCTTAGGCTTGCAACTCGCCATGATGTTTGATGTTTTTCTGCGAATAAGTTGATCTCGTAATATCATTTGATTCGAATGATTAGTTTAATAACACATATCAAGTACACAGTAAAATTACTGGTATTTTGGGAGTAGAAAGGAAATAATGTGGGCCATTATATGGCGTATTCTCATGAGAAATAAATCATCTGTAGCATGTCGTCAACACAACTTTTCTTAGGTTTTTAGGTTTTCTTCGCTTATTTCGGTTTTTTTGGCTTTCTAGGGATCGTTCCAAAGAAATAAAATAAAATTCGCAGATAAAATAAAACTAGGTAAAACTACTGAGTATGAAATTGAACAACACTTTAAAACATTATTAACAATCTGCCGCAACAGTGTTTACCGGCTTCCATCGCTGGTAGTAGATTGCTGGTCGAAATCTACACGATCGGAAGGGAAGCAGGACATAACATCATCATCCGGATGATGGTGATCAGTAATGTTGGCATCGCTTTTACTGCTCACAGTATCGTCTTCCTTGCGGCTCGCGTTGTCATCACTGAAAGTAAAAACAGATTTGGTTCGCTTGAAATCAAGCTTTTCCAGTTTCTTTTTTATATTTTTTTTATCAATTCATTTCGGTATTAAATACACATTAATCACAACTGAAATGGTTCACTTACGCTAGATGCTCAGTTTCGTTGCCGCTGGCATCGTCCGTCTCGTAATCTTCCTCCATGTCAGATATGGATGCCATTAAGCCGGGAGATACCAATTACGTGTGAACATACGCATATTAACACAACATATGACCCATCGCGTCACTAACTGCTATGCATATCTTCCCAAAAAAACGATTTAAATATTATGCTATCTATCAGTGTTAGAATCCAATCGCAGCGGCTGCTGTGCTGCGCGACGAATAATGTCATACGTTAAATGTATCGACGAACGCCTTTTCTGTGTGAGCGCGTCTGCGCGTAGAAATTCCTTCACGAGAGTCAGCTGTGCCAGTCTAGACTCAGAAATTCTGGCTCATCTCAGGTACGTTCCAAAAGGAATTAGACTAACTTAAATCACACTTCGGTGTTATTGCCGCTGTTGCATTGTTGAACACCTTGTTCGTCTGTTTTGCGCGGCTTTTGCTCTCTCTCCCGGTCTCCCGGGAGTTTCTATGCACGCTGTCAATGCAAGAGCACTGAAAGCGTGCCGATAAAGATCCTTATGTAACTGTAAGATCCAGATCTTTGTTATACACCGCGTGCCAAGTATGCTTCGAGGCAGTTAACATTTTTTAGAATTTTTAGTTTTAGCTGAAAATGTTGAAAAAATTCTGCCGGCATTTTGACCACCGGAAATTCGGCCGGCGTTTTGACCCACAAAAATTCTGCCGGCAGAAAATTCGGCCGGCATTTTGACCGCACAAAAATTCGGTCGGCAGAAAATTCTGCCGGCGTTTTGACAGTGGCCGATATTAGAAGTATTGTATGGATCATACCATGAAAATGAATAATGATCATGATGGGGGTGTACTAAAGAGTACCATGGCGGTTATGTTTAGTACTGGCATGCTTGATATTACTGGTACTTCACGTATTTCTTTGAAGTACAGAGCTAATATTAGTATATCAACAGTTAGTATATGTATATGAAAAGTTAGTTCTATATTCCAGCTAAGTACTGATGTACTTTAGTAAAGTATGGAGATATTTAGGCGATTGAGTTTTGCCGAAATGATTGCTCTGTTTGTATGAGTTTTTTGAAAAACTAAAACCGTGTCGCCGGGTTTTGAAAGATGGGCTTTCAGATTATGCAGTGGTTTTTACTAATTCTGTCAAACGAAAGCTGGGTTGGTGTCTCCCTTTTTATTTTTTGTGGTAATAAACATCTAGTATTTAAATCCTACTGTTTAGGTGCATAGTAATGCTGAGTATTTGGTATCATGGCTTGAAATCCCAAGCTGCTGTACGTCCTTGTTCTATAATTGGAATTCCACTTTTCTCCGTCTCTTAAAAATCTAAAATTATTTACCCACTTAAGCTACAAATTGTCAGTTTTCGGTGAGTATATTTCCATCATAAGATAAAGTTAGGCGCAATGGCGCAAGTTAATTTATTGCGATGCCGCATAACAACACCACTGACTATCTAATCAGTGCCTCGATAAGAGTGAAGTCGTTTGCATGATATAAACGGTTTACGTCGATGCCTGGTTCGCTGCCTAATTTGCGATTTCATAGATGACTCTAATATGTAGAGCTACTCAGTTGCCGCCTTGGCTGCAGATTTCTGATGTATCCAGAACATTCTGACATGGGCAGCGTGTCCAGGTTACATTAAAAGTCTGTATGTAACAAAAAACTGAAAATCCTTGGAATACCGTGCACTTGTCACACCGCCTTTAATCCAATTCTCGGTAAATATAACTGTGTTGAGCGTAATGGTATAGCTGCAAGAATTTCTGTAAGTATCTATTCTTTACCGTCTCGAGAGGCGTCAGTAAACCGTAGGGCAGCTGCCGGAAAACGGCTAAAGACCAAGGTCCATTGCGCTCATTCAGAACGACACAGAAAGCGTACCATAATTGTGCCCACAGTTTAAGACATAAAATTAAAAGTGTCCTTCCGTCAAGATTTCTCCAAATTTTGCAGGTGAATTTCATGCACGTAAAGAGGAAAATTACTCTTACACGGAACCATGACTTTAGCATTTTCTTATTTTTAAAAATTAATGATTTTCCAATATCCCGCCGTTTATTTTAAAAATTAAAAAGACTGTGCAGTTCTGGTGTGACGTAAAAAGGATCTTGTACTTCTGATCGTTTATATGAAAAATTTGTACTTCAGAATATCGGTTCATACTGAGAACTGCTTGTACCGTTAGTAGATTGCGTTTGGACTTGTATGCTATTATGATGTTTGCGAATCAGTGGACTACAAAAAAGTCGTAACTCGTAAAAAAACGGAAAAATGTGCTTTATAGTACGAGAAGGCGAGCGTTTTCGCGCATTTACAGACATATACAGAGCACACTTAACATGCATTTTGTACTCGTACTAAATGAATCCCGTCACTTAAAATACACCTGCTAATGTCTTAGCTAATGCTTTCTCTAATGTTTTTTGTGAATCATGTAGCTCATACTGTACCAGAATTAACACAAGTAGTTCGATTGTCAAAGAAAAAAAGTTATTTATACGAGTAACGCTAAGCACGGTAAATATTGGATATTTTGAAATCGACTCCCTAATGTAATTGTAAAAAAGTCGTTTCAGGTTCTAGCCGTGGTAATTACGTAGTAATCAAAGCAAATGAAGATCAGTGATTAAACGAATATTAACATGTATTTTAATACAGCAGAAATATGGTCAACGAACGCGTACAGGTTGGTGAAAAGCGTTATCAGCCACTTTATGCAGGCGGAAGTGTTAACGCTTTCTCCAGTCACTGTCAGTTCATTCCTTACTAGGGAAGTGCACCGCTGCTCGCTAGCAGTAAAAGACCGAAGCGAAGCTACAGTAAAAATACGGTATTTCGAGAAGTATCTACAACTGGGGAAGTGAATTACACGCACGGATGCTGAACACTGAGCAGTTTTTCCTTTTACTGACTCTAATATCTGTAATAGTGACTGATAGAAGACTTCATAATATTAGACACTTTATTAGATTCATTTATAACTAATATTTAAGAAGACATATGTGTGCTTAGTTAAAAAAGCGGGCGCAGGCGACGGCTTTTTCTCCATAAAAACTGCGGTGGATTGGCGATAGATCAGGTTTCCCTTTCACTCTTCTGCAGTCCATAAAACGGAATAAGCTACCGCTCAAAAGTAAAGAGAACCGGGCAGTCAAATAGAACATAGATAGGCACACACAGAAATGCCGACATTAGCCCTCTCGCCGCACACTTTACATAAGTTCAGCAACTTAAAATGCTGGAAGTTCTGTAAAAGTGAACCTACCAATGGTGCAGCGCTGAATTTTACAGAGTACTACAGAAGAACGAAGCAAAAACTTAAAATGATGTGTCCGATGTCCAATTCCATTTTATTTTTCTTTGAATTGACGCATTTGTTGTGGCTCACCGTCATTTCGTCGATTGTCGACTAACTCTTCGTCGACAAGAAAACCTAAAAAACCTAAGAAAACTAAGGTGTTTTGTTTAAGCGATAGTTCGACGTCGCGACGGGTCGACATCGTATCTGATCGAAGAAGTGACAGTCGACGAATTCTCGTCGGCAAAATGTCGGGTCACCATTTTTTTATGATTTTATGCGATATTTTTATGAATCGCTGTTTGAGAAAAGCTATACTGGTCAAATGGCTCAGTTCCCATGCGTGTGATTTCGGCATCATGGTGTCTTGCTTGACCTATGGTCAGAAGAATTACACAAAAATACTCGTATTGCTTTTCTTAATTGAATTTTTTGGTGGATGCTTACCAATTTTTCAATCGGTATTCCCACTCCTTCTGGTACCCGGCGTCGGTAAGTTAAAGTGCGCTGCGAGACGATCTATATTGTATATGCGTAAAAAAACTGTACTTCTATATTGTTATAAATTACTGGATAGAAGAACCCTAAAGAAAGTAATGTATATTACAATATATACGTATATTATCAGCTATGGTAACCACTGCGTACACTGTCTTTCCTTTTCCTTTACTCTGTACTCTACATTTCGGCACTACCTTTATCTGCTTTCGCGACCTTTTAATTTTTTAAACTTCTTCAGGTTAACGTTATTTCCGGATCTGCCGTTTTTTCGTGAACTGCTGTCATTGTCGCGTAATTTCACGCATCATCACCAGTTATACGTAAGCAACTCTCGGCTCCCGGGTGCCGATTTTCCTTCGCACAGGGTTTGAAACCTTGGACATTGCGATTTCCGTTTTTCAACGAAGTTTCGACCAGTTTCGCAAGCTTTTCTTATTAGAAATTGCCGCTTGGTCTTTCAGTGCACTCGGTGGAAGGCACTTACAGAGTGAAATGTAGGTGAAGGTAGTTTACGGAGTGGTCACCTTAAGTTATTCTGGATGGCCACGATTGCGCAATAATTTATGTGTGCGTGACAGACGTGACAGAAAGTCCCGCTTTCTTGAACATAGAGGAACTTCGCTTCGCTTCGGTCGATTATACTCGAAATTATACGGTGTGCGATAACAGTCCTTATGGATTCCAGGTAACATGCAATACAAATACATTTTGCGTTATAATAATACCGCACTCCGCATTTTTATTACTCATATATCAACAGCTGGAATTTTTAAGCTGAAATTGTGCATGCTCTACATGCGCGACGATACTTTTACGGCCAGTGTTAACTCTGTTGATTTCCGATGCGATGAACGTCAGTTGGCTGTTGGGAGCCATGAAGCTTACCACAACACAGAGCGGTCAGATTCCAGGCTCCGAATAGCCAATGGCGCGGCTATCGAATATTCTAGTATGCAGACTTGAAATGCCATGAACAAAAAATGCCCATAACACGTGGCTGGTGAGCAAGTTGCCAATGAAAGCATTATTCGGCTGCATCGGTACGTTATACATCGTCGGCCACGTTTCGCATTTTGTGATCTCACAAGAGCGGAACATTGCTATCCAAACGGTGGAGCCGAACCGGATATAAATAGAAATAGACCCACTGGGTGAGAAACAGTAGAATGAGACGGCCAACGATCATTTTTCAGGTATTTATTATTTCTAACGTTAAATTCCATAAAAATATAACGCAGTCCTCACTCTATCAAGAAATGAAGTTATATTCATTTCTAGTGCGTACAGTACATTACTGCTCTAGTACGTAACATGTAAGAGCAGGTTGTCTAAACTATTGGTACTATTTAAATATTTTCATATTTATTACAATAATAGTAATCTAATGCAAGAAAAAACGATATTAGAGGAGACTGTGTGCTCATCATTTATTGACTGTCGTCTGACCTATATTAATCAAGCTTAATTATTTTATTTCCTATTTTATTTCCTATGTTAAGTTAAAATTGTCCGGATGTGCTTGGACAAAGGCATTTAACACCGATGTTAAAATGTGCATTCCGACATGCAAGAAGAGTGCAATTTTCTTCTTGCAAAACAGACTAAATAGCAAAATTACCGGACATTAAACTGCTGGGATTCGGCTGCATAAGCCGGAAACAATGAACCATCTGGAAACCATCGTTATGTTCTGGTGCCCCGATGAAACGTGTTCCATCATCCGCAATTTCTGCATTTCCCATCCACTGAATGCATTCAGTCGACTGCACTATCAACGGTTGGGGCATGACGAAACACAGACGATTCCGGCCGTTGCGCAGTCCAGGAGCACAGATTTCGCTGATACGGGATGCATGATAAGCTACATTAACGAAAGGAAGTAACTAATAATCAATGAAAGAAACTGAAAAATTATGTCTGGCGATTGTACAAGCGCTTTTGTGCGCATCAGCACGAAGAAATCTGTCTGTGACCTTTTTATTATAAGCTACTAATACTGACAGATTTAAATAGGATACCTTAGATAGAAACAATATTGGAATCGTTATAAACGCTCCAGTTCAAATTTCGGTGATAAAGGCATACATTTTGGTGATAAAGATATTATAAATTTCGGTGATAAAGGCATAAATTTCGGTGATAAAGATATTGTTACAGAGTCAGCCCTCAGTCGGCTGTCCGTGGGGATCTCAGCGGAGAGGGCGGTTCCGTGAGGCAATCGCAAAAACGGCGATGGAGCGGAATCGAACCGTTGGCTACCGAGTGACTGAGTGAGATCCACGTTAGCACAGGCACTGTGCCATCGCCGCTGTTGGCGAAGATCAAGATATTTGCGCCTGAGCTTCACTCAACCAGGTAGGCGGCGGTATGGGCGGCGGTATGGGCGGCTGTCGTGGGCACAGTGTAGTCTACTCTAATAATACAAATTTCGGTGATAAAGGCATAAATTTCGGTGATAAAGATATAAATTTCAGTGATAAAGGCATACATTTCGGTGATAAAGATATAAGTTTTGGTGATAAAGGTATAAATTTCGGCCATCTAGCCGCAGATTGCTTCCAGAAACATAATTTACTATAATCTGCGAGAAAGTTGTGCAGCATACCCCAGATTGTAACGCGTACGCGACGGACGATACAGCTAGTATGTTTTCACTTGTGTATTAGGCTGTCACACTACTGTACTTTTTTGGCTACAATCTTTCATCGCATAATTTTCCGTATGGGTTGATAGAAGCGTAACTTCCGGTGCGCCGATCGGTCGACCATCGAAATTAATAACTGTTTAATTACGTTTGCTGACTTAAAGGTTGGACCGTCTGCCATCGACTCGGTGCATAAAATTCCAAGTAATCATACACCATGAGAAAATATTTCGTGGAGGGTTAAAAGTCGAAAGACAATAATTACCATGCAGAAAAACTACCAAAGTATGTCTGTCGCGCCTGAATTTCAAAGCATGATTATTGCTAACGAATGCCAGCTTTCTGTTTTTTTAATAGCCAAAGGTTATGCTTACTTTAAAATTTCCTTGAAATTATTTTATTGCTTTTTCTCATAAGAAGGTTCCTTCTTACTTTTCACATTAACCACATCGGTGCAATTGCTGCCGTTATATCTGCATGCCATACTAAGCGGTGAATCAGTTAGCACGTCCTTGGCCCAGTTTTTACACATACTCTGCCTTGTGTAACTGGCTTTTGTGTTGCGGAATTATCAAAAACGAAAATCAAACTCACAGCAAAAATGAGCAAATCATATTACCTTTGATCTGCGCACAACGGAAACCGCAATGTATGTACGAATACCGATACTATATAATATTATCACACTATCACGCCTACTTGTACAGTTATACACCCGTACTCGTACCGGTGTAACTTAGTTTGCAGTTTCTTCCAGCGAAAGCTGTCCTCCTTGCCGAGTATCGAGTTACGGAAGTTTATAGTTACACTTCTACCGTTGTAGAACCAAAACCGTGCAAATCCGCTTTCTATCGTACTAAGAAATTGTCCGCGGTTAAAATTACACCATACCTCCTGGCTAGGGTATGTTTCCGCACGCTGGCTCATTTTGGGGTTAGAATTTTCTGTTTTAGTTTAACTCATCTTACACAACTTATACTCTGACCTGCATACCCACCGTTACGGTAACACGCTTTTTTAAGAAGGTCGCGTGCTTTATTGCACGTTCAGTGGAGTTGCATAATGCGCGCGTTGATCCCTTTTATGTAGAAACGTGATCTTGTATGTTGCGTCAGCATATTACTAAAGTCGTGAAAGTATATTACGTATTTGCATACCAAATAAAATGTTTATATCTAGTACTACGATGGCCAATTCCAGGACAGCCATGTTGCGCCTTATTTCAACTGACGGTGCTGCCACAATGCGCATTTTTGCGGTGATCTGTGTCTCGTTACTGTTTGTGGATTTATCTTCCGGCAGATGTCCAAAATTGTTTGAAAATCCTTGAAGGCCGGGAAGCGGTTCCGTACATGTATATACGAGTGCAGAATTGCTTCGCGGCTGTTAGCGACGAATGTGGCCGTGGCATGCTTCCGTTCAAATGGAATATACACTATATATACAGTATACCTAACCAACGTTGTGCATGAAATGGTTTGGGGTATACTGTATACTCCAAATCAATACATGCGCAACACTGATGGGGTATTGGTAAAGGAGCAAATTTTATTTTGCGAAAACTATGAAACTTGCTGCAAAACATACTGTGTCAAAACTTATATGCCGGAACACTGTCCAGTGCTGATATTCACATGACATTCACATGACACAATGATATTCGCATGGCACAACGCTGACACGCAGAAACATCAACAAAATTCGAAATATAAACGTAGTGGAATTGGCATACCGACTGCCATATCTAAACTATATATAAAATACTTTGAACTGCTGTTTTGATTAACTGCGCATGAAAAGAGATGTCGGTTTAACCAGTTGACCGAATATTTATTCATTTATTCTGCAGTGGCGCTTAGAATGCTGCCACAACACTGCATTTATCGCAAGCATAACTTTAACCCTGTAACAAAATACTATGTTAAATGAAGTAAATGAAGTATTGTCAAATTGCAGTATTTCTCGCCCATGATTGTACGCAAGAATTGGATCACCGCGCTTGTACATACATTTTATTAAATACTTTTTTCGGGAATATCCCGCTCACATAACATAACAGGCCGCACTGGTAGGTACCAAATAGAATTTTTCGATACTTAGATACTAAAACAACAGCGAGTAGAATTATTATTTAATAATATTAACACACGCAGCGCTGACCTGGCATATGCATTGACAGTCGTTTAATTAATCACAACGGCAAATATCGTTCAATAGCCCATATACTGTACATAACGCATTTAAAACTGTAATTAACTGCTCAGAATCATTGCAGCATTATTGACAATGATGCACCGCGGATCATATCACACGTGAACGTTTTGCGGTCGATGCTGTTTTCTGCCAATTTGAAACTGTTCGTCGTGTAATAATCGTTCATCGTGCAATCGTGTACTAGTTCGTTTGACTTGCTAAAAGGGCTCCTTCCGCGTTCCGGTGCGCTAATAGGGTGCGAACTGCAACCATCGACGGTAATAACTTCCTCGAACAAGTTCACTGATCCCCAGCATCGCTCAACATACAGTATTTCTCAGCAAGCAAACATCAGGAGAAAACATAGTGACGAACGGGCGGAAACAGTCTGGAGTCTAATCACAATAAGTACCATTCCAGAAAAAATAGTAAAATACGATTGTCACATGCATTTTAGAGCAGTTCTCAATTACTGGTTAACTAATCAAAAATAGATATCCATTTACAGGTTTTCTTATTACTTAGTGACTTGTACTTGCAAAATTTCTTCATAACTTTTTAATTCTCTCTGACAACGGCTCCACCCAGTTTCTGCCGGTACTTCTATACATGTAGCTCTTACTGAGCAGCTGATAGGGAATCATCAATCACGCCCTTTGCTTCCATTTTTACATACACTGCATTTTGCTAAATCCGTAATCAGTAACTCAATTATGTGCACGAACTAAATTTGGATGAAGTTGTTACCCAGATAATTGTGACTTCCGGTGGGCACTCATAATAACATAGTACACGCAATGGCTCTCAGTTTGCTTTCGCTAAGTTCTGACACCCGCATTTTGTAGATTTTCACAGTACATGTATTAATTTATGGATTTGCGTACCGCACACCAAAAACACAGTATTCTCTCTGCGATATTCTCCATGATAGCAAACTTGCTATTTTTTTCTAGTCTCGTGCACAAACTAGTTTGCTTAATGTAATCTATTTTGGAACAGCTGTTGACATGTGGCACAACATGGAGAATACTGCAGCGATCGGTACGCAATCCATATAAATGACCGGAAGACCCGAAAAATACGATAAAAACTATAAAATTTTCGGAACACGAAACCGTTATGAAATGCATTCGAAAATATTTAGTCAACTCAACAAACAGCTATTAAAAATTTTTCAGTGGTCAGAATTCTGTGCAACTAGTAACGATTCCTTGTAAAAAATCAGCAGTTACTCTGGCGTGATCATTTATGTTCGCCTCATGCACATTTCTGGTCTAATGATTTAAAATTCACGTTGGGCGACAGCAATCGCATCCACATTTGTTGTCTTAAAATGTTAATCCCAAAACAAAACGTCGGATGGATGAAAATTTTGGAAACCATCGATAGTTAAATTCCGGTAAAGCTCTCGGAAGTAATCCAGTTTCTTCATACTCTATCCCTAAGATGCAGTCCGTCGCCTGCATCTTGGAGTTCTGGGGAATGGCGAAATGCAGATGGATCTGGCCGATGTGCATCCATCACGTACAGCGCTCTTTTTCTAATACGCATTGTCCATCCTTGGTGCGCTCTGTTAATAAAATAATTTTGGTTAATAAAATAATTTTGGTTTGGTTTTGGTTTGGCACCGACAGCAGCAGAGGCTACAAAAAAAGGCGTAGATGGTCGCAAATTCTGTTTGCGCAACATATATAATTCAAAAGCATTACATACACAAACGGAGTGAGAGACGGGCTGCCGATGGAATAATCACTGGTGCTGTTGTTGTCGCAAATGCTGGAGCTGGCTGTATGTACTATATCCCGAGTCAGTATGTAGTAAAGGCATTCGGCATCCTCCTCCAGCTAATACTCGGGATAAACTATCGAGCAGAGCTATCGAGCAGACTTTGGAAAACGCCCAGCACATAATCTCCAAAGCTGACTCGATCCCATAAAACAGGACCTCTCCTTTTGACCGCGGTGCCATCCGCACTTCTTTTGATGGACCGCTTAGGATACTATGACCAAAAGGTACCGAAACGTTTGTATCCATGGCTGATTACCGGAGTATTTCGCAGATTTAAATGAACAACCTTATGTATAATAACTTTACTGGGTAACGCATAACAAACCTAACGTACGCATAATAAAGAGCCAGTATAAGTAAGTCATTTATGATGCCGCTGGAGTCGATGCAGCCGTGACAACTGTGATTAAAAGTGGCACAGTGATGATCGACCGGGGAAAAATCGTTAAAAGAATTCAACACAGTAGACAGCATTTTTGCCACTGGTACACCGGCAGTGTACACATGTACAACGCTTGAGTTAGACATTCGAGCCGATGGGAAACAAGGAACGGTGACAGGCAGCTTGAATTCTTAATCAAATACAGAAAGAGAGCAGGCAGGTGGCATGATTAGCGGAAATATCTACCCAATCTTCCATTGTAAACATTTTCTCTTTACGTCCCTGACACGGGACGATCGCACTCCATGAATAATTTATTGGACTGGATATCGAACTGCCGGTATTTCCTCCTCCGCAAAGAATGAGCAGCGGTGAATCCCGGTGTTGTTCAAATATCAACCGTAGAGTAATTACCTTCAGCGCACAGGGTTACTCAGCATGTACCGTGAAATCCAATATTAAAGCCCCGCCCCCAAATTTGCCCCTCGGAGCACCAGGTAAATTTGGGCGCACGCGATTTGTTAGTCTGTTAAGCTGCTGTGTTCTTAAGCCTGCCGCAACTGACTGCTTCCTGCTTGAATGACAAAATTATCCGGAATTAGTATGATTATCTTTTTTATGGTTTGTAAATCAATACATAGCTTGTGTTTGAAATATGTGAATATCATTGCGGTTTCCCCGTTTCTTCAATAATGTCCCTTTATAGTGAAGAACCGGAGAAACCGTAACAATTCCTAGCGTGACGCCGATCAGGATACCGGGAAACTCTCACAAAACTGCCACCCATTGGCCATTGTTATATTTCGCTAAACCGAACCAAATAGTTTTTTCGATCCCGGCAATCGCATAGGTCGGTACATCCCACAAGCTTGGGCCTAATGGGCGGAAATCCAGCGATCATAGCGTTAGCGCAATTTAAGTGACTGTTAGCGCAATTTCCGCTGGCCAACCGTCGATTCCCATTTAAACAAACGATGGACAAAACCCCATCTGACCGTAGAGTGATTTATGCGGTCAGGTATTTTTCGTCATCCGCATCTTTATTATTCTTTTCATGCCACATCGCCAGCCTTATTTATACGTGCAGATCAGCCGTATATGCGGTTTGGAATGGGGAATGCCAGAATATTAATGCCGGCGAATCCACTCCGTGTGCCGTGCTTTCGAAGAAGCCAGTACATTTTCGTAATATAATAACCCGCATCGCCTGTTTGGTACTGATAATAAAAATTAATGGAGACACAAACCTCTACGGCTTCATACGAGTTCCTGTGCGAAGCAGTGTATTGATGGAAACATATTCAGTGATAAGCGATTACTCACTGCTGTGGCTCGCAATGTTCCACGTGAATTTATTGTATACTTGTACCACGCTACAAAGGAGTTCTTTATCTTTTTAAAGGAGATATTTATCTCTTCTATACCTTGCTTGTACCTTTAGTTTTTGGCTTATGTTTTGGTTTGCCAGTTCACTGTCATCGAGCGATTGTTTTCTCGGTTGATATGAAGCGCGACTTCCGGTGCACCGAACGTTCAAAAATCAGATTACAGACAGATTTAATTTATTTTACAGTAATAATTTCCACTGAAAATTTTCCGGAGTGCATGGCACAGTTGCCTTGTGCCGTTAACGCAATGCACAAAGTTTCACAACATAAAAAAATTGGTGAGTAAACATTGCGAAAGCGAACGAAAGCGGTCTAGGCATAACAATCACCAGATAAATCGTAAAATATAAATACTTCATGCATTTTTAGCAGAGCATTTTCTTAAATGATTTCGTTTTTTGAAATTCGCAGTTTCTCCCTATTGGGACACAGTACTGTGTGCACACAATCAATCAAGAAAGAAAACTTTTTGCGAGTGCGGGCTGACCAGCATAGCCCTAGTTAAAAAAATTTTTCTAAAGTATATATCAAGATACCTCAAAACCTCCACAGTTTAAAACCTCCACGGTAAGAATTTGGCAGCCAATTAGATATGGAATTACGAAATAATTAATAATCCATATCTAAATGTTTCATATTTGTAACTACTTGGGATATGTAATATCCAGGATTAATGCAAAAGTTACCATTAAATCATATTATAATTCTGACAAGGGTAGGGTAGCGAACGTAATACCTTTCCATTGATGCGGAGCAGAGGCTGCCGCCTACCATTGATTCAGCGCACAGTGTTTCTCAGCATGCACACACCGTGAGAAAATACCAGGATATTGCAGCTGATCTGGCGTAAGTGAAGATTTCACTTGACCAACGGGAGTAAACAGTGGAAAGTCTAGACGCAGTAATAATTATAATTCCAGAAAAAAATCCCTACGTCTGACTCTTGCATTTCAAAGCCGCTTTTCGTTATTGCTCATCCAAGCAAAAATAATTACCGATTTATTGGGTTTCTTATTAAACCTCAGCGACGTGTATTTTCACAAATTAGTATTTTCACAATATTTTCAGATTGTTTTCATTCTTTCTGACCATACATAATTTTTTTGTTAAACTTTGACAATGCCGGCCGGCCCGCTCCGCCCACTTGCTACCGACACCTCGATAGTCCGTACTCTGTACTTTACACCGAGATTTTCGTCGTGAGTGACTCGTAACATAGTTACATCAACATGAATCTATGTACATACTGGTCGAAGTTTCTAACGTTGAAATTAAATACTGCATTCGTAATCTTCGGGCGTGCATTCAATGTGCCCAGCACTGCTGCCGCATTTCCTCTTACTACCGCTAGACTAAAACGTTGTTTTAAAAAGGCCATAGATCGTGGTTCCCCGGTAACTTCGCGGATCTTCCGGCCGGCGAAACGGATCAATTCGGCAAAAGCCGTACCAAAAGTCCCGAACATCTCGATCGCCAAGGGGTATAAGAGATATCCCATAATTTCGACAAAGGCGTATTTCCGGCGCTTGCTGTCCTCAGCAAGCTGTGCTACGCTTCCGGCTTTCATTGAGCTAGCGTGTACGTGAGATACAGCTACAGTGTCCCAGCAAGTAGCATCCCACACAACTGCTTTACCATCACGTACAGGAACCAAAGTACACTCTGTACCGAGCAGTTGAGAGGTTGCAGTTGATAGGCTATAACTAGATATGGACGACTTCGTACACGTTAAATTTGTGGGAGGACACTGTGGGATACGGTAGCTAAAAAGATGACCACATTAACATAATTTACATTTTGCAATACGTGAATCATATTGGTTTTTGAATGCGTATCACCTTTGAAAACCACAGTATCCTGTCGTATCTCACAGGGTCTTTTACGTACCTTCACGTATCCATCATGTATCCTGCTGAGTACAGGTTTGAGAGTCAATGGCAAGCAGTATCACAACGTAACTTAACGTATCCTTGCTGTATCCGTCAAGTACCCGGATCATATATATTCTTAGGCCTCCTAATGGAATACATTCGGAATGCATAGATACAGATACAGATACTGCACAGATACGGTGGGATACTGCAATCAGTGCAATGATTAAAAAAAGTAGATTTCTGGAGGATACATGAAGGATACGTAAAGAACACTGTGGAATACTGTGGATAAGAGTCAAAACACCTGCCCGAAAAATTTAACGTGTGCCAGCCCTGCCATAGGTGTCAATAACGGCCTTTGCTTTCTTTTTAACATATACTCTGCATTGTGCCAACGGTTGCTTGAATAACTGTGCAGCGGATTTAGCAAGAATAAAAGTCGGTCCCATAGGAAACCAATCGTTTGCAGAGTGTGTTGTAGTTTCATCTGCATACATCTGCAACCACCGTATACATAACAGGTGTCAGCGGCTTTATGATAATGAAAATTGCGCTTTCGTCAGGTTCTAGAAGTTTATTATACATAATATGTACAGAAAGCTTTTCCTTACCCATTTAAATCGCTTTTTGTGTCCCTTGTTAGAATATTTCCATGTTCAAGATGGTGCATAGCGCTGTTGCAGCAACATTTGATTTTCCGTACATCTGTACTTCGCCAAATTCTTTATTCCGGCAACATCATGATTCTGTCAGTGTCAGGTATCCTGTCTTCCGCATTTTTTCATACCCCATCCGTACACTGTGCAAAGCAGCCATTGCACAATGGCTGGCTGGGGAATGCCCAAATGCTGGCGAGCCCGTGTTAGCGCGGAAGACTATAGATTTTATAAGAGAAATATGGATCGCCTGCACGGCAACATCATTAAAATGAAAACACAAAATATGTAGGTGGTAAGCAATGGAATAAGCGCTCATATATACTGCAAAATCAAGACGATGGAACCACCATTTTGGCCATTTATCTCGCTTTTGGACATTTGCTCTAGGCCTTATCTTATCACTTACTCGCAAGCTAGCTTGGACGTGTATTTGAGTTTGCGATGTTTTGGTCTGCCTGTTTCGAATCGTTACGCTATAAACTGTCTGTTATGTGGCGGCATTACAACGATAGCCAGAATCAGAGCAGCATGCACCTGTCGCATGCCTTTTCAGCGCAGCATTTCTTTGAGAATTTTCTGTGTATTTAATCTGTTCCCTGTCTGAGAAAATTTCGATCAAGATGTCTTTCGTACATTCGATGACCGAAATTTGTTGGTTTTAGTGTGGATTTGAGGAAATTTCTCTTTTCTAAAATTTGGAGTTTTTCCTGACTATTGACTACGCAGAACGACGTCCTTCAGAAATCTCTCTGCCTTTAAACAACGGACAGATTGTTTCCGGTAAGCCGCTGCTAGCAATAAGCAGCTGGCCGGCATTTACGGTTGTTGTTCTGTTTTCGCGCGTTCTGGCTTGTGCAACCGGTAAAAGGGCTGTACGTGGTATGATGGAGTTTTGAAGCCAAGCCTAATCATCATTAACAGTACGAGTACTCTGTACGTAAAATGCCGCACGTTATTAGTAATTAATATTAAAGTAATGAGCCATGTATGTATGCACAATAGTGAACGTGTGCCGTATAGCAATAAGTAATAGTAACTAATCGAGATCTTTCTTATTAATTTCAATAGAAATCGATTATTGATACAATAGTACTTAATGTTAACTATAAATAATATTAATTCCGAATTAGCGGTACACATCCATACCGTGTAAAAACACCGGTCATAATCTAATCAGTGCTCCGATAAGAGCAACATCCTTCGCTTGAGTTATATAGACGATCAGCCAACCTGTTGGTACACTTAACACAATTTATTAAGCACGATTGTAATAATTCAGTCCGTTAGCGATATTTCTCGTTACATAAAAGACGCTAATACTGCGTGATCAGTACTGCGGAGCCTGACAGACACAACATTAACGACTCTGCCTGATTCTTCCTGCCACCTGTGATTCCAGTACGTCCAGGTTTCTTGTCTGCAGTTAATGATGTATCCCGCGCACGCTCCCATCGTCAGCGTGCGCAGGATGCATAATAAGTTGCCAACAAGAAGATTAATCTCATGCATCGATTTATTAAAACCGCTGCTGACAAATCAACGTGGAAGTAAAATGGTTCCATGTGGTGGTTATTAACTGATTTTTCGCTACAGTTTTCTGGAATTTGTCGATCTGTTGCAACGACAATGCCAGAAGATCGGGCGAAGTCATCGTGATTTTTTCCTCAATGCCGAAAAAGGAGCCTCCAAGAAATACCGGCAGATTTTAACAACGATGTAAATTCTTACTCTTCAGATAGCCACTGGATAAGCTGCTGTAATGGTCCGAATATACTCACGATTATTATGAAATATACTGGCAGTGAGCGCATGGAGCGTGTAGCAGCGGCCCTCTTTGCGCTACCGCGTTAAACTGCTACGTTGGTATCGCTGACTTACAGCAGTTTTAAAATTGCCAACTTTACAACAGCGTCTTTATGCTAGTGACAATGCTGCATTCTTTTTTATCTCACTGGTAACGGACAGCTAAATCCATCAAGCTAGCTTCTGTTAAAATCTGGAACTCTATGCGTTACGGCCCACTTCCGCTGTTGTCTGCTAAGAATATACAATCTCACAGAAGCGAGACATATGAAAGGTATAAACGCTAGTTAATAATTCTGAATTTCATTAAACCTGTTAATCAATTTAATAAAATTGCACGAAATATAAATTACTGGCATTTCAAAAAGCTCTACACTGTTGCCAAATATGTGGTTCGATACTAGCAATAAAAGCTATCGTGGTTACCAAAAGAACGTAATTTTATGTTTTTTTTATGCCGTTGCGATATAATTATATTTATTACATAATGAAGACAATTCATTTATCGCTGCAAACAAAGCGTTGTAGATTCATTTATCGCTGTATACGTATACCTTCGCATACGCTGTGTACTGCTGTACAAAAGCTGTACAAAGAGAGCAAAAATGGTAGAAATCCAAGAACTTTTTAAATGGGAATTAAACATAATAATTATTTAAAATTAAGTTCTCGTAGTAATACACGCACAACTTTCTGTGATGTCTTCAGAATTCTTTGGCTTTTTCTTGTCGCTCTGGAGCCATTATCGTGCCGTCTATTAACTGCAGCGGCGAGTTTATCAAGTGTGCTTAGGACTGGGATCCGCGATCCTTCGTATGAAAAGCGGAAATTCAGCACTGCTATCCCAGATGACCAGCAAAAATGGCCGATTCGCTTCGAAAGCTGGAAAGTAATTGCACGTGTATGTATTTCGGGAAATTGTGACAGTTGCCGCCCTGATTCCATATTCATCGACATCTGAAAAGTTTAAGTTGCGTAGGAATCACAAATACGCTGCGTATGCATATTATATAGTTATTAATTAGACACTTGTTCTACGTTTTTTTACTACGAGAAGGAAATCCAAGCGAAATCCAGTTACAATATGTACCCTTGTTTTTGCAATTCAATACCTGCCTTCCTCGTCATTTCCAATCTGCCTGCCATCTGTATTTCTAAGAATACTCGACCGTATAAGCCTCGCCGGGAGTGTATAAAAATTCAAACGCCCCAGCCTCCGATGCGAAAAGCACGGTAGCAGTCACCGTAGCAAGATAAGTATTTATATTTCAGCACGCGTTAGTAATTTGATTCCAGAACCAGCAATGATTAATTAGCGATTGTGGTTAATTATTATTGTCAGTAATTAATTATTCAATCGAGATCCTGATTCCCCAGGATTCAACAATTCGGATTGTTAAATCTTGCAGAACCTGGGGAACCGGTGTCCTATCAAATCGGTGCTGGTGCTGGTGGAAATGCGGAATTTCGGCAAAGCGACCATGATATCAGACACGAGGCTCTTCTCTCTCCATTCGATCAGAGCACTGGCATTTAAACTGCCTTCCAGCTGTCGGAGACCGTCTGGACTCTCTTCCGGTACTCGTAGTAAAAACATAGCACGGTAGTTTTTCCCGCTGACGTCCAGTATCAACACTTTCCGATCGTGTGGCGATAATTTTTGTTTCTGCGCGTCAACATTGCAAATGCGATAGTAATCCATCTCCGAATTCAAAAAAGGTATATGCCGCTGTGTGCCGTCTGCACAATAAGACATTCGGTGGCACGTGGATTCCGGATCAAAAGGAAAATCCCACGCTCGGTCGATCCCCCCCAAGTTGATGGTCGATAGTAAAACTAAATCGCTTTCTCGAGCATCATCTGACTGTTTGTCGCGGCAAAATATCATTAACATTAACTGATGAATGCTGGAGCAGGAAGTTGTTGATAGCTTCCACAGTTTGTTGCGGATCAGTTGCGAACGGGGCGCTGTCGAAGTGAATGTTGTCATAGATTTTCAAGGTATCACGGTAGGCTGCGACTAATGTAGCGCTGTTGTCGTAAAAAACGACGTTGGCTTGGACAATGTTATCGGCTGTCCTGGAGAACAGCTCTTAACATAATTCTTTAACGGATCTCCCGTTTCGGGCATGGGGAATGCCAAAATGCTGGCTGCGTGCCGTGCCATCGCGGAAACAGCTACAGTTAAAAAAACTTACATGTATTTCCTGCTCGGCACCAATGATGGAATGAAAACACAAAATATTTACGGTAGGTACTAGGTTTACGAGTTTATGTGCGAAGCACTACTGATGGCAGTATTAGTACTGCGAGGGCACTAATCGCATTTTTTTCTACGCTGCTACTTTTTATTGTTTTAGTTATCGTCCAGCGTTTTAAACATCACATTCAAAGATATTACAAAACAAAGTAAGCAGCATTAAGCCCGTCAGAGCGAGGAACAGTTGACGTCACAGACAGCGCATTTCCCGCTGAATTTCGATGCTTAGACGTTGCAGCAAGAACTCATAAGATCGTCGTTCTCCGGTCGCATCCTTTAGTCTCGCACCCAATTCACTTAAAAGCTTATTACAGGATGGGCTGGCGACACCGAAAGTCTCAAAAGCTAAAGCAACAAACCAGAATTCGGTTGCCAGATACTCGTATTTCCGGAACTTTTCTTCTTCTGCTTTCCTAGCTGCTTCTCCGGCTTTGATACTGCTGCTGATGAGGTTGGACAAGGCAACTGTGTCAACGATCGCATTATCCACGGGGAAGTATCCCTGTATTATGTATACGTGACTGTACCTTAACTTTTGCCTTATGATTTCGTTCAAAAATCAGATTACTCAATTCCAACGGGAAATTTTCCTGTGTGCGTAGCCTTATGCCGTTGACTTAGTGCAAGAAGTTTCACACCGTTAAAAGATCGTGAGAAAACATTAGGCAAGCGAGCGGAAGCGGTCTAGACACAACGATTACCAGATAAATCGCAAAATGCACCTCTTGAAAATTTATAAAGTCGGCCGGATAGATATCTGTACGAATAAAAGCGCAATTTCCTATCCTCAGCCTGCGTAGCAGCGAATCGCGCGGTGACGGAGGTGGATTTCTGGTGTGAAATAGCGAGGGTGTCGAAACAAGTCATATCCCATGCTAAACACAAACCGCGTTTCCAGGAAAAAACGGTGCATCCGGTCGACGTTCGAACGTGTGGGATGTTCCCCAGGGTTCTAGGGTCGGAGGGATACCAGCCAACACTAAAGTCCTACACAAGGTACTGTTTAAGCCGTCATGACGAGGATGCCTTCCTGCGGAAAAATGACACGATAAATTGTGATGACCATACGAGTCAACTGGCTTGTAGCACTTCAACCATGGGTGTGGCTCGCAGATCGTTACACCCAGTCTCAGTCCAACTGATATCTTTCCGGTATCATCGTCGAGGAGGTTACTAATGTGTGCTGAAGGCAATGCGCTCAACCATAAGCCCGACTCTTTCATCAAGGACACGGGCCCTGTTGACATCGTCTATGCGGAAAATGTCAAGCAGAACGGACAGCGAAACAACGCATAGCGGAAGGTCCCACGTTTTTTGTGACTTACGGAAACTGGGCTCAGGAAGATCTGGAAGGAACTTCAAGGCGAGTATTGCTTTTCCACAATTCCATGGCTGCTGCAACGACAACCTCGGGATGATCAGGGAACAGTGCGGACACCAGTTCCGATGCGGAGTGAATCGAAGCCTAAAAGGCTGGGAGCGCTAATTCCTACGCTCGACGTATGCAAATACCGCCCCTGCTTACTATAATTATACTCGCTCGATAATTATACTCTTAAAACGGGCAGAAACTGACAATTTGTAGCTGACTTGTTTGATTATTTTTGAATATCTAACTTCAATCGCTTCTCGAATCGCATTATCTTGAATTTCCTCAATTTATTTCAATGAATAACAGGAAGCATAACTTGCAAGTATCTGAATCTCTTTTGAAATGAATCGGAAACAGCTCTAAGCAGGGCGCCGTCCGAGGGAAACCGAGAAACGGCTGAAAAAGGCGCAGATGGGGGAATGGAACCCCGGCTACGTCGTTAGATCCGCGTAGGCAGTATCACTGCACCACGGCGCAATACGTTGAAATCCTTTGAAAGACTTTATCGCTGTACGTGAGCCGCTTCTCCGCTCACACAGCCTTCTGGGAAATCCTGACCTCTGAAACGTAATGAAATTCTAGAGGAAAGAAGTGGATCTGCAATCGGAAAAAGCCGGTGTTAGTCCACAGCAGTTTAAAGCACAGCATTTCATCATGGTCTGTATATGTACATATATACATATGTGGTCTGTGTATATGTACATATACAGATCATGATTTCGTGCAGCTCAGTCCAATGTGATGATTGTGCAGCAACTTGACGGGAAAAAACACGTGCACCGGCAGCAGCATAGCCTACAAAAAACCGCGTAGATGGTTTTGAATACCGTTAGCGCAACACTTTCGGTTCATATGCATTAAACAAACGGAGCTGGAGACGGGCTGCCGATGATATGATCACTGGATCTGTGGTGGTCGGGAATGCTGAAGCTGGCTGCCGAATGCCTGTATTACATCCGAATGCCTACATTTCATCCACACATATAGTCGGGATTTAGTAAAGACATTCGGCAACTGGCTCCACCTAATATTCGGAATGTGACAATAAAGCTATCGAGTGGTCCTTTGAAAACTCCCAGCACACAACCTTTAAAACTGACTCGATCCCGTAAAACAGGTACTCTCCTTTTTTCTGGTTGACCGCGAAGCCATCCGCTCTTCTCTTGATTGGCCGCTTATGGATACTACGTCCAAAAAGTAAGAAGGCCAAGGTAAGGATATTAAAACCACATGCTCTCGAATGGGCCACGTAAATAATCGTTTTATAATATACATCTTTCGAAGCGTAGCCTGTGCAAGCACCGGCTGGCAGATTGAGTACAGATTACGGCTGGCAAATTATTTAGCGGAAACATTTGCATCCATGACTAATTACTGGGGGTATTCCAGAGATTTCGATGAATAACCCTATATAATAACATGAATGTATATACGAGTAATAACACTAACGTATAATACGTAATCCTAGCGTATAATAAACAGCCAGAACGAGTAAGTCACTGATACTGCTGCCTGAGTCGATGCTGCTGCGAAAAATGCGGTTAAACGTGGCACAGAGAAGCTCGATGGGGAAAAAATCGTTAAAAGAATTCAACACAGTTGCCAGCCTTTTTACCTCTGGAACACCGACAGCGTACAGCTGTACATCGCTTGAATTAGGCATTCGAGCGGAATCGAGCCGATGGGAAACACGGAGCGATGACAGGAAACCTTGAATTCTTAATTAAATACGGACTGACAGCAGGCAAGTAGCGTGTGTAGCGGAAATATCTACCCAATCTTCTATTGTAAATACTTCCTCTTTGCTTCCCTGACAGAAAGCGACCGCACTCGGGTATTAATATATTGGGCTAGATATTGAAGTGCTGGGTTTTTTTCTCAAGCCCACAGGAATAGCAGAGGTGTTGTTCAAATATCAACCGTATCTGTAGGGTAATTACCGTGAGCGCACAGAGTTTCTCAGCATGTATACACCGTGGGTCCGTGAGCAAACTTTGACGGACGGGCGAAAGCGTACAGATACTATAATTTCAAAGAAAAAAATAACAAGATGCTAGTACATCCGTCTCATGTATTTCAAAGCGGTTTATTATTGCCAGAATCACCAAACATAAATTCCAACTAATTTTTTAATTTTACTGTTTTAACACTAGGTTTTCTAATTAAACTTCGGGAATGTTCTCTTTTAAAAATCTTCGAAAATTGTTTTGATATTTTAAGGATACATGTCTGGTACTCTGTATATCTCTGGTAACACGTTTTGCTCGCAAATTTTTTGTTAGCCTTTTTATTAGCTCAGAAGCGGCCACGTAATTATCTGCAGACTGCTGCGGCCTGCAGCAGTCTGCAGATTTGGATGTCTTCGATATTTATCTGTTCAAAAAATTAATTTGTGTACTTTTATGTAATTACCAAGCGTTTCTAATACCTTCACAATACTTGTATACTTACGACTAGGTATGTCAGTATATTATTATGTAGTTCTCACGCTCTTTGTATGTATTGTTTTATTTCTTGAGTGAGAACATTATACGGGAAAATTCGATGTACGCTAAATAGAGGAAATCAGCAAACGAGGTATGTTTGTAATACTATAACTCGTACAAGGTTTCATACGCCCTTAGGGCAAGCGGGCGGCGCTTTTTAGTTTTGAGTGTACAAAGCAGCGAATGTGTTAAATATCAACAAGTAAACGATGAAGCTGCAGAAGTGGCTTTGGAAATTGGCATTCATGTATGTATTTTCAAGAGTGGTCAAATGATTTGCGTACACTAAAGTAAAAGCCGTGTCTAAAGGTAACATCCAGTTGGAGAGTTACAGGCGATAGTAAGTTTGAAAGCAACCGGTACATCCACAGTCCCATTATAAATCAATTTGTTCATCTCGAAGCAGCTTGAAAATGCTTCCTTTATTTGTCAATGACATATTGGTAAACTGACATGGTTATCTCTTTGTTGTATTCCAAACAATCCGATAAGAAAATGAAAACAGATCACAAAAATACATGTATCACGGTGGACCACTGGAAGTGCCGAATAGAAATCAAGCGAGGGAGCGCGGCGTGCGTTTAGCGAACAGTAGCACCATTAGTAGACTTGCATGAATATTGCTCTTTTCGTAGACAAGTCTTACGACTGTTGTTTGCTCAACTTTGCTGATCCTGTATACTGCGACTTTCCGGTATGGTATAAAAGGTTTTCTGTCCAGTCTCATAAATAAATTGAAATCAAGGTGAATTTCAAGTTAGCAGTAGTACTCTGTACGTACTTGAACACGTTCTGTGCGCGCAACATCGGGTTGGGGAGACCTTACAAGGAAGTGACGGCAAACCCCAGTTTCGACGTTCTTCTAAACTGTAAAATACATTTGAAATAGATTTCAGAAATTATCAGCAGAATTGCTCGAGCCGTCGTTCGATATCGAAACGGTCTACATAGTCATGCGCATTTGCATGATGTTAAAATTGAATAAAATAATTATAAAGTCAGAATTTCAAAGAGTACCGTTTTAACAAGAATTCGTTTTTTCGATGAACTTTTAGAAAACTAACAATGATACATTGTTAAAAGCTCAATTAAAATTCTAAAACAAAACAAAATCTTTCACTTTCGCGCACTCCCAAACACTTCTCCGCCTTGTTTTATGGCATTCTGTAGCCAAATGATTTGTTACAGCAGCGTGAAAACCGTTTGTGCGCGCACCATCCGGCTCGGAAGTTATGGCTGTAAGAAAATTCTGAAACGTTTAAATACATTCCGGTGTACCAAAAGTCTTGTTATCAAGTTATCAACCGATCTTCTTCACATTTTGCATGGAAACGCACATATGCATGAAGATCGTTTTCGCACCGAACCCCGGCTCTCTCAGTCAACCATCGGCCTGAGTAATTTCCAGAACCAGTGCCGCTCATCTGGAGCTGGGGCCGTCGTCTGCCATGAACTCGGCGCATACTGCTTCCCAGTTATAATAATCTGTGAGATGAAAATGACAGCAAACAGTCGACATACTCTAGAAATTAAAATAGAATAAATATTTTTAAATGAAGAGCATTAAAACTTTGTACATCCGTCGTATTGCATTTCCGAACAGAATTAACTGCTGACTGCTGTTAATCATGTTAAATTGATTTAATTGAATTGAATGAATAAATAATTGATATCGTTCGGTAACTACTTCAAGAAATCTGCCACTGCACCATACCAAACATAATTCAGGATGCTGAACGAATCAAGACATCTTCCGGATTATCATAAAGTTTTATTAGTAAAAACGAAAAACAAAATACCTGCTCGTTTGTTCTAGCAAACCTGAAGATTTCTCTTTTTCTGCAAATATGTCACCCATTTGGTCAGGCAACGTTGGCTTCTTATTCTAGGCTGTGGCGAGTTGTGGGCGGCATAACCGGTTGCGGTAGTACTAGGCCATGGATGAGAAATTACAGCCTTTGGACGTAATTTTGCACTTAAGGGGTTCGGCCCGGTACATAGCACCAAATTTGTATACATATGTATTACATCCACGGCAACTTTCGCTGTCGCGCACTCCCAGACATTTTTTTGCATTGCTTTATGATATTTTGTAGCCAAAAGGTTCGTACATATAGGCGAATAAACCGATTGGGCGCGCAACATCCGGTTGGGGAGTTATTAGTGAAATAGAATTCCAAAAGTTTAAGCGCGCGCAAATGTACCAAAAGTCTCATTATGAACCGATGCTCTTTCAAATTTTGCACGAAAACGCACATTACTATGAAGATCGTTTTGGTACCAAACCAGCTTCCTACCGTTTTTGTTTCAAATTTTAAATTAATTTTTTAAAATTTTTGACATTCATTTTGATATTTGAGAAAAATGGTAGAAAGCTGGTACTACCCATGTGGCGACTTCCGCTGACTTACCGTGTCGTCGGCCACGATTCCCATTCGGAGACACGACGGATAAGAAACCACCCGAACGTGGCGATCGATGCAGCCAACAGCGTGATGAGCGCGCTCAGGTACTCTTCATCATCCACATTTTGCATACCGCATCCGTACACCGTGCAGTCAGTCGAACTGCTTGGCACCCATTATAAAAATCAAAATACAAAACTTTTACAGCTTGTATGCGAGTGCATGTGCCAAGCTTGCATTGCATTAGAAAGAAATACAATCACTGCTGGGACGTTTATCGTATTACGAGGACGTATCGTACACTTGTGCCTTTAGCTTTTACCGTATGTTTTCGCGCCGGTTTACAATCGGTCATCGAGCAATTGTTTGCTCGGTCGACAAGAAGCGCAACTTCCGGTGCGCTGATCGTTCCAAAGTCAGATTAATAATTTTCAGTGACATTTTCCCAGAATCGCAAAAAATAACTGCCAGATAAATCGCAAAATGTGTACTCGCTTACCCCGAGAATTTCTTGGCAGAGCATTATTGTTTTTAGATTAATAATTTTTGATTATTTGATTTTTTTATCTGAATGGATTGTCGATCTTTAATCGGCATCTGCTATTACACATAACAATACGCCTGCGCGGGTTTACACTAATAAAAGTTCCGAATTTTAAACATTGAAAAAACATCCAAAATCATTAGCGTCTTTCGTGAATTTAGTACGTGCGTTAAATGTACCCAAAACAGCCGCTGCATTCCCTCTGACTACAGCTAAACTTAAACGTTGTCTCAAAAAGGCTGTAGATCGAGGCTCTCCGGTAATGACACGAATCTTGCGGCCGACGAAACGGATTAGCTCCGAGAAAGCCAATCCAAATGTCCCAAGTGTCTCGACGGCCAGAGCGTAGAAAAGATATCCCAAATCCTCGACGAAGACGTATTTCCGGCGCTTGTAGTCTTCTGCCATCTGCGCTACACTTCCGGCTTTCAAAGAACTAGCGTGCACGTGAGAGTCGGCTACAGTGTCCCAGCACGTTGCATCCCACACAACCGCCTTCCCATCGCGTACAGGAATCAAAGTCATACCATCGGGACGTTTGTTTTCTTTATTTGACAGGCCCGACGGTTCGGACTGACAAGGGTAACCCGCAGTCTCCAAGGAGCGTTTAACTTCGTTGTTCAATTCAGTATGACGTGACCATCTCCCTTGCTGCTTGAACAGGATAGACCGTGATGGCCATTTACTTCCACGAGGCTTCCGCAATTCGCGCAGTGATGCTCTTCTACCACGGGAAGTCCGAATCGAAGGGCGACACCCACTCTGACTTCCTCGTCACGTAGGAGTGTACGCAGACTTGGTGCTGGAAGGGCATTTATCCATGCTCCGGATTCTCGATGAAGGGCAGCAAGGAGCACTGCTTTGTCCGTTTCGTTTGAGGCAGTTGACTTCAGCGACAAAACGACCAGGTCTATAGCTGGACGATCCCAAGTATGCTGAAACATCCTACAGTCTTCGGCTGGAGGTTCACAATTAGTTCCTTCTACCCACTTCTGAACAACTGGATCGATGAGAGCTGCCGTAGTGGACTCGTAGATTTTCGAAACCAACGACACTACCGAATACGCCGATGCCAAAAAGGCAGGAAAAACTAGCGATTTAGTAGTCCGTAGTCCCAATCCACCATCCCTTACTGGCAGCGTCATTTGGCTCCAATGACGATCATTAACCCGCACATTCAGGATTGATTGCATGCCGGTACGTACGCATTCGTCCATGACATCAATAAGGGCCAAATGCTCGTAGCATCTAGCTGTACGAAAACCATACAGTAACTTTGGGATCAGCAGGCAGTTTTTCAGCAGGTACAGACTGATGTGTGCTGGTATTTCTTTTAAACGGCCAAGGAAATCTTTCAGTTGAATTGATTTGCTGCGTAGAAACTTTTCACAAGCTGCTGACGTTAACGGCGCTCCCAGCAACACCAGATCTTCTTCCTTGGTGGCATGCATTGCTGGCCAGACATCGAGCACCATCTGCACGGCGTGCATGCGATCCGCAGAAAACGTCCCACACCGTATACTTCACATTTATCTGGATTCAACTCCAGACCCATCTTAAAACCGCGAGTAATGATGAGCCGAATAGCCGCGATCACTTTTTCCGCATGTCCAGCTAGCGTTACATCGTCCAAAAACCCACAGATACTTCACACGGCAGATCTGAATAGAGTGGAAGTGTTGCCAAGCTGTAGCCAAAAGGACCATTCGGGTCACCTTGTTGCACTCCCGTCTCTGAAGACAGCTGAGATTCACCGCAGGATAGGTAGGACGGATGTCGGTAACACTGCCAAAAATACCGGTAGTAGGCTGGAAATCTAGATTTAACAGCGGCAAGAAGAACATCACGGCGTAGTGTGTTGAAAGCATTACGAAAATCCAGCTTAACAATCACCCGAGCGTCAGTGTGATCGGTCTCTATGTAGCTTCGCACTGCATGCACCGCCGCTTCAGCTCCTCCTCGAACCCCAAAGCCAACTTGCGAAGGGCTGAATAATGCAGCTGCTTCATCCGCACATCGCTTGCTGACAATCTTGGACCACAATCTTCGGAAGGTGTCACCAATAGCTATCGGCCGTACACCGCCGTCCTTTTTCGCTAGTGGGATCAGATTTGCTCCGAACAGAAATGGCCTGATATCTTCGGGCACATCTTTACGTAGCACCATAGTGGATAAATCCGAAAGCCCTGTACAGAGCTCGCTTTGTGTGTCGCCCTTTCGGCCAAGAAGATCTTTAAGGTGCTGTGGCCGGAGGCCAAAAACTCCTCCGGCTGATCCGGGCGGGAAACTAAATACCGCTGCCATGAGTTCCGCTGGCGAAACAGCATGAGTCTGTATTGTCTCCTCAGGTGGCGGGGGGAACAGGCAATCATCTGGTGCAGGAGGATGTTTAGCGCGCAGTGACTCCACTGTACTGGATTTGTGCTGAAGTTCCTTTCGTACTGAAAGCAGTTTGTGTCATTAACTTTGGACTTTAGAAACTTCCTTTTACCTAAAATTGTCGAATTTCAAAATCTATTTATTCCAAAATTTCGTTTTACTGTCGACAATGGCCGGTCGTTTGCAGAATGTTGTCCGTATACCCGTGCAAGCAATAAGCCACTGGTCGGCAATTACGCAGCTTTAATAATAATAATAATAATAATACTGTACTGACACCCTGCACTCGGAGAAAGTTTTAGCTGTGCAGCCACGCGTACGTTGTACGACTGCGTTCACTGCTCACATACACGGCTTGCAACTGCACACAGACTGCTGGCTATTGGCTGAACGCAATCGGCTTTACTTTCAACTGCATACAGCACCGTACTGCTCATACTGTACAAAATTTCTCCGAGTGCAGGGTGTCAATACAGTATTATTAGTATTATTATTTTGCAACTACTCTGTACAGTAGCCAAACTCCGTTAACGGGGACTTTGCTCCATTCCGCGCATTTTGTTTTACTTCACGGATAAAATGACTGCATGTACAGACTGTGGAGTACAGTACATGATGATCGTCCATCGAAGGTATTAGTTTGTATGTACATTGTACACCTGTGTACGAGAGTAATGAAAAACTAGGAAAATGCAATCGCTTTTTGTGGGCCTGCACGACCGAAGCGTACATATGGTTGTACAAAAGATTAATAAAAGGTGATAGTAATGACTACAAAAAGCATTCCAAAAATAATTCTCTCTAATTTGTTTCTCCCTTCGGAAACGCATTCAGCTTTTATTAGCCATATTGCTGGAAGCGTCCTTTATTAAGAAACCGAAATAAAACATAACTTCAGCTAACTCCAATGAAACAGAAAAAAATTGCGAAGAAAACCATGGACGGCCTTTCGCACTTTTTTTCGTATCTCCGCGGGCTAAGTTTGTAATTTTTCTTAATTGCCTCACCAAATTTTTGAGAGTCATAAAACGCGTTAACGTTACAAATTCTTTTTTCTTACAAAAACAATTTTTTAAAATAATAGCGTGATCAAACAGCTGCGAGGGAAAATTAAAACTATCTGGCAGTAGGTGCCAAAAACAGAAAGCTTCTTTTAGCATCCTCCCGGTAAAAAAGCGACAAAATTCGGTAAAACTTTATTGTTGTCGGTGAAAAGTAAATTTCTTTGGTAACTTAGATGCGCACCAGTGGCCATAAAATGCGTTTTCTTTTAATGCAAAGAACGATGTATTCACCAAGGCAAGAAGACTGAAAACCGAGAACTTTGGTGTTTACGAAAAAAGACTTTTACCTTAATCTCTGAACTTTTCAAAGCGTTCTGCTACATCGTAATAACAATAACACTATTTGCAGATGATACATTAAAGTAATCTTTGAAATAATTTGATAGACGAAACTGACAATAGAAAGAATGTGATTTCCAAAAAAGGACCTGAAAAAACTGCAAACCTAAGGATTTCGATTTTTCGTTTTTCCTGTTCTTCACCGAATTTTGAATTATCGTTTCCTTCGATAGCCTACATAATGGTTTATCCAAAAAACATGTCGTTTCTGTATTGCGTCAAATGACAGAGCGAGGTAAAACAGGGAAAACTGTTTTTGGAATGTCGTTTGTATCTGTGCACCGCTACCAAAATTAAGAGCACACAGGAGAAAAGTTCAGCAGTATTTAAATGCTGAAAAAAAACCGGTACTTCGTTGTTCGTACTATGATAAAAAATCATAAGCTGTTTATTAACTTGTTGTAAAGAAACCTCAAAATTTAGGCGAGACTAGATATTATGCTCAATGCACCGGGAAAAACAGAACAAACCAAATCTTTTTGACCCGTTTGTTCCCAAAACTGATTCTGGTGAAATTTTTCGATGTACCTCACGGTCAGTATTTAACAAAGCTATTTCTAAATACATATTATCTGGCTAAATAATAAAGTTTCCCGGTGTCACTACTGCAGCAACACTGTCCGTATATGAAGGCTAATTAATTTTTGTAAGAAAATTAAATACGAAAATTAGTCCAAAATGAGAATGCCGGAAAGCTACCAATCTTGAGGTTTCTCTGCGTACGCCGGAAATGCTAAAAAAATTATACGGCATCGTTATATTCCGGTACCCCCGTAGCAGACATTCCATGAACCTTAATTTCTTCATACCTCTTCCATAAACTGCGCAGTCAACCGAATGCAATGTGTACGTTTGGGGATTGCACCAACTGCAGGTGATCTGGTCCGCACAGTTGTTCTCATCACATAGCATGCTTGATTTACAAATTCAGTTCCGTTTTCCCGCATAATGTTTACTAATTATACTGATACACAGCGCTGGTGCGGCATACGCATCTAAAAATTAATAGGCAAGTAACAGCAAAGGTAAATATCATCGTATAACAGCACAGATAAAACGCATTACCAGCGCGGAATTAGTGCAGTAGCACTGAACCACGGCTAGGTACGAACTGCATAACTAAACACGTTCAAAAATACGTCATATGAAAGGCTGATTTGCATAAATCCATAATCCACAGGATTCGACACTACTGCCCGCCAAACCAACCCTCGAAATGTACGCTGGACTGAAATCTGTTACGTTCAACCATTGCACGGAATAACTTTTTACATTTCCACTGATCTTAGAGCAAAAGGCTGCCGTCTGATATCGACTAAGCGCACAGCGTTTCTCTGTATGTACACCAGACTTAGACCATCTTTTTGGTGGAGTGGGGAAAATCCCACCTTTCCGCCCCCCTCCACCTTTTTTGGAGTGCGGGTGAGTGGGAAGTTTGAAGCTGGTGGGCGGAGGCCGGGTGGAAAGTCCGAGCTCGGGCGGAGGGGGGAAAAACCGGAAGAAACGGGCCCGCCACTTGAAAACATATTGTGGTGGGGGGTGGCCCAGGTGTGGTATAGGCTGTTTCCGCTCGTCTCCAAATGCTGTCTCGCGTTGTGTGACTCTAGACTCTAGACAATATTGTGTCGTGACTATATTGTATGACATGCTATGCGGAAGTCGCACCGCGACAACCGCACTAGATGACCAAACCTACTCAATCGGTAGAGTGGGAATATGCTCTGGACTCCGTAAGTGGAACTACTGCCTACTTCCGCTAGGTACGAGCGGATTGCTGTGCCTAACGAAAGTTACCGAAACCGAAACACTCAGGAACTTCCCAAATGTTTAATCATCAAACCGAACGAACAAGCAAAAAGAACAGAACAGAACGCGAGATATGATATGAACTTCCTTCTAACCTAGAGTCACACGACCTTTCAGCTAGAAACAAGCTCACAGATTTAGTTGAAGTTAGAAACTTTTAACTGATTAGTTAAACCAGAGTCATGGATCACATTAGCGATCAAATCCGTTAGATAAGAACAACAAATCGTACGTAACAGAAAACACAACACGTACGTCATAACACGTACGTCATACGCGCAACTACGCATGGCGCGTTACTATATTATTGTATCTAGACTCTAGACACAATAATACTGTCCAGAACAACGTGACAACACACAGCTCTTGGTTATCGCTAAAATTATTAAAAACAAAATAAATTATCAATATTTAACGGTTTTCTTGTTAAACAAACTTTTTATGGTATTCTTTTTATATTGTATATGAATAATAAAGACCGATGTTTAATGATTTCTGTGAAGTCCGTACAGACGGGATTAAAGCTTTAATATGACTCGACTTCTAAGCCAGTCAGTTAATTCTACTGACTGGTACAACAGAAGGTAGTATTAAATAACAGAACATTCGCAGCCAGGAATTGATACAGCTAGTGACCTTGAAGAAATACACGAGAAAACAAGGACATTCATGCCGTACAGTTTCTTATTAAGCATCAATAATATCTTTCCTTAGCATTTCCTCCAAATTTCCCTTTTTTTTCGACCATACAAAATTTTCTTGCATTTTGACCCTGGCCAGAGTGGCGCAGTCGCTGCCGCTATATCTATACTGAACGGTTGCTCGGAAGTTACACAGCCTTCTCTCTTTATTTGCATGTTCCGCGTTGTGCACCTGGCTGCTTATACGAGTATTACGAAATTATCAAGAACAACATTTAGATTCAGGGTAAATACCGTAGTGAGTCTATATTATTTGATCTGCGTACGTATGTACAATACATCGGCAACCACCGGACACATACTGGTCAGCTGTGCGACCGCATGTTACGCTTTCGCGAACCCGTGGAATTTTATAGACACATATCGGTATGCGTATTTTTTTGTGTAATACCGGTGAGTCGATGCAGAAAATAATTGACAGTTCATTTCAATTGGTGTTTTAGGCCTACGGAAAATTTTCTTTTAGTAGTGATAGTGCATAACGGTAATGCAGCCCCAGCTAATTTCCCGTACAGTCATCGTCTTGCTGCTGGAATCTCTCTGCCGACTTGCCATCATGCCTTCCGGGCCAACTAACTTGCAAGTCGTAAGCATACACTGCATGGAAGCTCTTAAAATCCGGATACATGCCCGGCATGTATACAGTAGCATACACATACAGTGGTAGTATGATACTAGTACAGACCACACGGGCCATACTTTAATACCGGTATACGGCATACTACTAGTGATGTACTATACTTTACCCGTAATTTAACAGCATGGCATGTTTAATACAAGAAACGTTATACAGTACATGGCACTTAAACAGCTGCATAGCCATCGAAGCTGCTGCACAGCAGCAGCATGCATGTTGTGCTTTCGTATCACCAGCATCAGCACACGTTAACAACTTCACAATTTTATCGATCTGTTCTGTAACATGATGGGCACTTTAGGCGTTAGGCAGCCGACGATGGAGTGTCTATGCTTTTAAGATTCCACTTCCAGTCATTCTAAAATTGATACTTAACGTATTGCCATAAATTCGTAATTATTTCATAATCAGTAACTCGTACTGGCATTTCCCAATTCCATGCGCTTTATAACAAACATACCGTGCGCTTTTTTTATGTGTTGATTGTTTTATCGACGCCGAAACGCTGAACTCTGTGACTGTATATGGTAAAAGATGAGCAGGAAAAATAATTCGAGCTGTGAGCTGGGCTTTGCTCTTGACTTGTACAATGCTGCGGCCGATACGGTACCATCAGCTTCCAATCTGATTATTTGCCCATATTCCGTTGAAAGCGTTTTAGCATGTTTCTTGCCGGGCACAGATGGCGAAATCCACAAGAACCTGCTGCGGTTATTATGCCCAAAGGGGAGATCCGTCACCGAGTTATGTTATGAGCTGTTCTCCAGGACAGCAGACAATATTATCCAAGCCAACGCCGTTTTCTACGACGTTAAAGCTACCTTAGCGGCAGCCTACCAAGATGCCTTGAAGATTTATGAGAGTATACACTTTTTCAGCGTTCCCTTCGAAACTGACCCGCAACAAACTGTGGAAGCTATCAACAACTTCCTGCTCCAGCATTCGTCAGGTAACATTGATGATATTTTGCCGCGACTACGGTTAGATGATGTTCGAGAAAGCGATTTAATTTTGCTATCGACCATCAACTTCTCCGGAGCGTGGGACTTTCCTTTTGATCCGGAATCCACTTGCCACCGAATGTTTTATTGTGCAGACGGCACACAACGGCATATACCTTTTCTAAATTCGGAGATGGATTACTATCGCTCCTACAACGTTGACGCGCAGAAGCAAACATTATCGCCACATGATCCCAAAGTGTTGATATTAGACATCAGCGGAAAAAACTACAGTGTTATGTTTTTATTACCGGAAGAGAGTCCAGACGGTCTCCGACAGATGGAAAGCAGTTTAAATCCCAGTGCTCTGATCGAATGGAGAAAGAAGAGCATCGTCTCCGAAATCATGGTCGCCTTGCCGAAATTCCGCATTTCCACCAGCACCGACTTGATACCATGCACGAAAGCGCTGGGTCTCGCTGACATGTACCGGCCCTCGAGTGACATGTCGGGGATGTTCGAACACAGAACGCTGACAAAGGTGGCTGACTTTGCGCAAAATACCATGTTTGGTGAGTACATTCCCGAGGTGACCCGCCATTTCGTTGGCGAATTTATCACTTCTTTGAGCAGACACAATGTTCACCCGTTATGACGTCGTAATTTTTAGCTAAATTGCTTCCTTTGTTCCATATTTTTTCATGCTTACTTATGGTGCATTCTTTTTTCATATGCTCTGATATATTTTCTTATGTTTTCTCAGTCGTCGTCCTTGCATCGGCCGACGACTTGCGGTCGACATTGTGTCAGTCGACGAAAAGTCCGACAGTTGGCTTTCCAATAATTCCACACCTGTGTAATGGTGTTCGGTGTTCATAATATACAGTATAACGTCTACTTCATTTATGTTTTTTTTATCATTTTACTTCATTTATTTACTTCGTTTATTTCATTTATTTATGTAAGTGAATAATTGGTAATGTGCGTACGCAGCGTATCCGTAATTTCGAAGCAGTTTAATTTTTTCAGATGTCGATGAGTATGGAATCAAGGCGGCAACTGTCACAATTTCCCGAAACACATACACATGCAACTATTTCCCAGCTTTCGAAGCGAATCGGCCATTTTTGTTGGTCATTTGGGACAACAATGCTGAATTTCCGCTTTTCATCGGGAGGATTGCTGATCCCAGTCCCATGGTCACTTGATACAAGCGCAACTACAGTTATTAGGCGGCACTATGTATAATGGCTCAAAGCGACAAGCAGAGGCCAAGTGGAGACTGGAGACGCCAAAGAAAGCAGCGCGTGTATTTAATCCACAATAACTATTATTGTTTAATTCCCATTTAAAATACTGTCTGCCAGCGCAGGCGTTTTTCCATGTGGACTTTCTTTTTACTGCTTTCTGGCAAGCTTGGTAACTTTTATCTTGATCAAACCAAACATAGCATGAAATTTTTTAAAATAACCAAAAAAATTTGCATTTAGGGTTTCTAGCGCTTAGTGTACTAGTGCTTAGACGTAGCTCTTAGTGTACTACGGACAACTAAGTGCGTGACCGGCTGGGAAAAATGCTTTGTCCAGTTTGCTTGAACATAGAGGACCTTCGCTTTGGTCGATTATAAGTTGATCTGACTGAACGAATTTTATTCTTGGTCACTTTGCGCTCTACTGTCGGATGGTGTTATGGTGCAAGCGGCACCTTGTAATTACTGCGGAAGTGGCTAAAATTTCCATAAAAATGCTAAAATATTACGAACGGTTGCAAATTATTGGGTTTTTTGCTTAAATTATTGACCGTTTTTACATCGAAGACCCCTTTACAATTTTTCCGACAGTTTTCGACCACTTTAGAGTCAGACTATCTGAACAATTACAGCAGATAAACTCCATTAGATATGTCAAATTGATGATCTTGGATTTGTATTTTGGATTTCCCGGGAGAACGCATGCTTTTGCTGTTGGTTACCGTTGAGTCCGTTTCGATGGCTCTCGGTAAACAGGGTATGTCGTTGCCTGCTTGTGCGTTCTCACTCGGGTTTGTGGGTTCTTTTTTCTGGCTTGGGTAGCTGTTTGTAGGCCTTTTGGGACCATGGAATTCAAGTGCGATCTGTGCCCAAAGGTGTGCAAATCATCTCACGGTCTAGCAGCGCACCGCGACTCGGCAGTATGCAAGAAAGCACAACGCAAGGCTCTCCGTCCCGGACCTTCAGCAGCTCCTTCAGCAGCTCCGCAGCCTGCAGCTGGCTCCCCTCGCTCGCTTCCTCCAGCTCCAGTGCCTATTCCTGGCGCCACAGCGAACAATTCTGCGGGTGCTGCACCCACACCGCCTACGTTGCCAAAAGCTTTTCTGCCTTCGAAGGAGCGAGTTATACGCCGCATCCCACACGGAGCGCGACCTGCTGCGAGAACCTCACTGCAAAAAGCACTACAGCAAGTTGCGACCAAGAACGATAGCAAATCCTGGCTGAAGCTTCTTGACTTTGCACCGTCAGCGCTGCGTTTGCCTGCCAAGACAAAATCCGAACGTACCAGTTCCTTGGCTACTATGGTTAAGAAGAATCTCGATTTATACGACCGTGACGCTGAGGTTCCCCCGTCGCAGCCCCCCGGAACCAAGAAGAAACGGAGCTCCGGCGAAGACGTGGCTCGTCGCGTCGGTCAAAAGATTGACGACGGTTCTGTTTCTGGGGCGATGCGCGTCCTAATGTCCACGGACTCCATCGCAGATATCACTCCAGAAACTCTGAAAGAGCTCAGGGCCAAACACCCCGAAAGTGCCCTTCCACGTGTTGCACCGCATGCTGCTGACACGCCACTGTTACGTGCTTTTTCTAAGGTGGAATACGCGGATGTAAAGTAGCTTTATTGATAGAAATAAGCCAGATGTTATTAGCTAGTTGAGCCTGATGTAAAGCTAAAGAAAGATACAGTAGCAAGCCGGTTTTATACCGAGCTGCTGGTAAGAAACTGTATAAATAGAACATTGTAGGTGGAACTAAAGTAAGTGTAACAGAAGTACATAAAAGGATACAGTACATATAAGGAGATAGTAATTATAGATATAGTGTACGTATAGTACTTATGTAATGTACTCGTAACATTCCCTCCTTAAAACAAAATCGTCCTCGATTTTAATTAGTAATAAAAGATCAAGAATAAAAAGAAAGGTAAAAATTAATGCTGAATACGTGGGAGTCCATTGCGTTGTAGGCGGACTTCGGTTAGGGCAAGAGTTCTGATCCGGTATAACGGGTGGTCCAATTTTGGCTTCTGTTTCATGGTTTCTCACTGTTCAGGTTCCATCCTGGTTTTCTTGATTAGTTCGGGCGAAATTTTCATTTGCTCTTTGGATCGCCTCAGGGGAATAACGTGCGGCGATTGGGCGAACCAGTCGTGCTGGCAGTATTAACGTTAATACGTGGTGAATGAACACATGCTGATAAGTCGTCATTCGAGACGCGTTGGTAAAACCACATTCGCAACAATTAAAAATGGTATTGAACTGTTCGACGTTCAGAGTGTCGATATCGTGACAAATTGTTATGTCTCGGCTTTCGATGCACAGATTTAGATGAATATATTCGTAATTAGCAGTGCAGTAGATCAAAGGCGGGCTATCAAAATTAACTGGCGGCATGTTAGAAAATAAACCGAAAAAATGAAAACAGATATTATTTCATCGGTATATTTACCGAGCGAATTTAAACTTTCGTATGTTAAATTGAAAAGGTTATAACAGTACTGTGCTGTCATGCGCGCTAAAATCAAAACGGAAAAAAGTAAACGAGCTCAAACTTGTTGACTTGAAAAGATTTAAATACTAGCAGCATCAGGAAATTGTGCTATAATTTACGCGTATAAGGGTGCACTAGTGAATGCAACTTTGACTGACGGTGCACTGTTGGCAATTGCTTTAAAATCTCTCAAAATTTGTGGATTGGCCAGATAAATATATATCAAATCTGATTTTAAAGGAAAGAGAGAAATATTTTCAGAATGTTTTCAGAAGGAGGATCGCTTAACTTCGTACGACTCTAACGCACGTTACAGCTTCAGAGAATGAGGATGCCGGTTACCATATAAGGAAGCGTTTCGATCAGTATTACAGGAGGCATATACACAGGCACAGTGGTCCCACGCACTGCGCTGAGCATAAAGGGACGGCCTCAAATAAACTGAATTCAGAGATGATGTGATGCGGCGGCATATAAGAGCAGAGAGCGCAAGGGAATAAAGAGCAAGATAGTAACAGACTGACAGCCTTCACGTATAGTGGATACTGCTTCACTTGGACTGCGCGAGTGTACGGCATTCAAATTTCAAGAGCGATCTTTTTTTTAATATTCATCTTCGTCGACGGATTACAAACTTCAATCAGTCAGCACCGCTTTGGCCAGTATAGTATAGTAAATTTTAAAAGACGTCGTACTGATGCGCAGAATTTATAGAGGAACGTTTCAAATGCAATATGCGGTTGGCTCGGTACCGGTAAGAAATATTTTTATTGACAATAATAAGTAAATAAACTGCAGTGCGGTATAGGAGACCGATAGCTGCTTGGGATAGCAATTGCTAAAGACATAAGGAAAATATTTATAAATAATTTTTCGTATAGAAAAACGTATGCGGCATATCTGCCTCTTAAGTACAGAGACAATGCTGTACTATTACTGTAATAAAATTTAAAGTAAATTATGCATGCTGTGCTGACAAAAACAGATAATAAGAAATGGAAGAAATACAGATCACTTCAACAGTACTTGGAAAGAACGTAAGGAAAACGATATCAAAGAACTCGACGATCGATAATCATATTCGAAGCGATAATAATAATGTTAATTAATTTGGTCTCGTAAATTCCAATTAAAGACGGTAGATATGGTATTTACGAGTGTTTACTCGCTTCTCATGCTGCCTCTTCCCTCCTTGCGGAATATTGATGTTGCGCATTAACAGAAATTAGGAATAAATCGAATGAATTATAGTAGCTGCACAACGGTTTAATTAATTATCGAAAAATTGCAGATGTTAATAAAATAAGATAAACACGGTGCACAGAATTCCGTAATACAAAATGTGATTTACGGACGATGTAACGAGGTTCGAATAAATTATTTTAGTGCTGCAGATAACGCAAAGAAAGTAAAGGAAAGATAGCGAATAATGATTTGCCATATTTAGGCAGCAGTAATTTCTTTTTTGAACAAAGGTGAAGAACATAATAATGCTGCTAATATTTTTTTTTTTAAAGAGATTTTTTGTTAGACAGAATTTCCCAGCATTAAAAACCCTTGCGATATTTACCAAGGACACGGTTGCACGCAGTATATTAGAATCATCCTGGGTGGCGGCATACAGCACAAGCATACGCTGAAATTATACAAAGAATGCCGGATTTACGCAATATGTGATCCTTTCTCCTCCCTGGTATCGATAAACTCATCGGTGAAATAAAGGTCATAGGGATACACTGATAAACGAAATAACAGCTCTTCACAGTATAGAACTTTAGGAAAGGTCAGGGGCATAAAATGAATTAATTAATATAGGTGGAAAAATAAAGGTCATGGGCACTCGTGTTAGTTAGGCAAAATAACCAACAAAACCTGGAGCCACCAAGTTGTTACGTGCTTTTTCTAAGGTGGAATACGCGGATGTAAAGTAGCTTTATTGATAGAAATAAGCCAGATGTTATTAGCTAGTTGAGCCTGATGTAAAGCTAAAGAAAGATACAGTAGCAAGCCGGTTTTATACCGAGCTGCTGGTAAGAAACTGTATAAATAGAACATTGTAGGTGGAACTAAAGTAAGTGTAACAGAAGTACATAAAAGGATACAGTACATATAAGGAGATAGTAATTATAGATATAGTGTACGTATAGTACTTATGTAATGTACTCGTAACACCACCAGCGCCGCCTGTGAGCGCCGCGGATGTTTTTACTGCCATCCACAGCTTCCCCCGGGGATCTGCTGGAGGACCAGATGGTTTGCGCCCGCAGCATCTACTGGATATTGTAGGGTCGAAGATGGACGCTCAAAGTGGATTATTCTGCGAAACCCTGGCATCTGTCCTCAACATTGTACTTATTGGGGAAATTCCTGCCGACATCCGCCATATATTTTTCGGTGGAAGGCTGCTGGCTCTGCGAAAGAAAGATGGCGGCCTGCGTCCCATAGCGGTTGGCATGACGCTGCGACGTCTGTTAGCTAAGATCGTTTGTTCTAATGTAGCTGAGCGTGCGACCGCCATACTCTCCCCATACCAACTCGGCTTCAACGTACGCGGTGGAGCTGAAGCTATAGTCCACGGCACTAGGCACTTCCTCAATGCTTCACCAGATATCACCAAGGCTGTCGTCAAGATAGATTTTCGGAACGCGTTTAACACAGTGTCCAGAGAAGTGGTACTCGACGCTGTAAAGTCGCATTTCCGGAATACTACGCCTTTTTCCAGTCTGCGTACGGACACCACTCAGCACTGTTTGTCGGTGACCATATTCTGTCGTCTGAAGCTGGAGTGCAGCAGGGTGACCCGTTGGGACCGTTGCTGTTTTGCCTCGCCTTGCACGCGGTTGTTGCCACTCTGGAAGCGGAGTTTAATGCATGGTATCTCGACGACGGGACACTTGGCGGCCTTCCCAGAGACGTACTGGAAAATTTCGGGAGGGTTGTCGAAGGCGCTCGGGCAGTGGGTTTGGAAATCAACATAGGAAAATGCGAGTTGTATGTTACAGGTGGGACTGAATGTTCACAACAGGAGGCAATTAAGGACTTCTTGACACGACATCCGGCACTGCGCGTTATGTCAAGCTCTAGCTTAACACTGCTCGGGGCTCCTGTTTTGGATGAAGCGATTGCCCCGATTTTTGCGGAGAAAGCGGCGGCTTTAACCATCGTATCCGAACGGATGCAGCATCTTCCTCGACACCATGCCTTGTATCTATTGAAACACTGCCTTGGCGCGCCAAAGATAATTTATATGTTGAGGTGTTGTAATGCTTGGAAGTATCCGCAACAGTTATACAAAATCGATGAAGTTCTACGTTCTTGTTTCCAATTGCTGTGCAATGTCCGAACCAATCACGATGATTATCCATGCTGGCGGCAAGCAAGTCTACCGGTTAGCAAAGGTGGTATTGGTATACGTCGATCGGAAGAATTAGCACTCCCGGCTTATTTAGCCTCGATTCATTCCGTAACCGGCTTAGTATCTTTACTGCTCCCCGGGCGACCGGCAGTGGATGTCTCTGCAGCTCAGGAATTGTGGAAACTCAATACTCGCCTAGCTGAACTTCCTGACCCTGGCTTTCGCAGCTTGCAGAAAACATGGGATCTACCTTTGTGCAACGTTTCCCTGTCCACTCTACTTGAAGTGTTCCGCGACGACGAAATCAATAAAGCGCGCCTTCTTGCCCAGTCAAGTCCGGAAGCTGGTGTCTGGCTTAACGCGCTGCCTTCCGCTCATATCGGCAACCTACTTGACGACGACACGCTCAAAATTTCTGTCGGCCTTAGACTCGGTGCTGTGATCTGTGATCCACATGAATGTATGAAATGCCACAAGCCTGTTGATGGCCACGCTCATCACGGTCTATCATGCCCTTTCTCGGCCGGAAGGCACCCGCGACATGGTGCTCTCAACAGCATTGTATGCCGCGCCTTCGTCTCGGCAGGTATCCCAGCTAAACTTGAACCACGCGGCACCTCTTACACGAATGAACGACGTCCTGACGGCTGTACAACCTTCGCATGGAAAAGAGGGATGTGTTTGGCTTGGGATGTCACATGTGTCGATACTGTTGCTGCTTCCCATGTCAAATCCACCGCGACAACTGCGGGAGCGGCCGCTGTCCAGGCAGAAGAAAAGAAATCCAGATTCTACTCGTACCTGAACGGTCGATACATTTTCGCCCCAATAGCTTTCGAAACTATGGGGGCTTGGGGTCCATCGGCTATCGCCTTGATTAAGGAGCTAGGAAGGTGTCTGCGGGACCACTCTGGAGAAAAACGCTCGCACGAATTTCTCCGACAGCGTATCTCATTGGAGATACAGCGAGGCAATGCGGCCTCAATTATGGGCACTATTGGCGAAGCGGAAAAGCTAAATGAAATCTGGATGTTATAAAGTCTAGCTTTTTCGCTTGCTTATAATGGTTTTATGTTATTGATACATGTGTGTCTCGGTTTTCAAATAAAGAGCTATTATCCCCCTTTAGAGTTGCATATTTAACGCTTCAGTGTGCACAAAAGACTCCAATATCACACAAACTGTGCAATACTACACAGTACTACACAGTGTTCTCTGGATACAAGTGAGCTACAATGTATTATGCTCAAGCTTATACAGCCACTAAATTTTTTTCTTGAAATACTGCCGGGCCAACTTGGGAACATCATAATAATTCCTCTACTTCAACAGTAAAGTCTAAAATTTTTATTCAACTTTTAAATGATAGGTCTTGGTCTCTAGCTCCTTTTAAATTTTCATTTCGACGCAAAAAGCTGAAGTACAGGGAACGGGAGCTAGCTGTTTAATTTATTTAATTTTTGCAAAAATCACAGTGCTTGCTGCAAAATAATCAAGCGCATTTAAGAATAATTTCAAAATCTGACTAGGTTAGGAACTATCAACTAATAGCGTGGTTTTCTAACGGTCCTTTCCTACATATATTTCATCTAGACACTAACATTTTGCCTAAAGCGATCCGCGCTCTAGGCAACCGCATTTCTCTGTAGGTGTTCTTTAACATACAAGTCTATGGAAGATGCATCTTCCTTCGAGCTGACCTCCTGCAGTGATCGCGCCAGAATTTTAAGCTTACCTATAAAAGACACCCCTTGGGTCACGCAATAGTTTTGGAAAACTTAAAACGCAGAAACTTCAATTGGTGCAGTTCTTAGAGCTGCAGTTATAAGCGACCGAAAATGACCCCCACTCCGCCCCCTTAATCGCCCCCTGGCTCCTTACTGTTGGGTCGAACGGGCACAACTCTAACACTGCTGGATCCCCATTAAAAGGTTATCCCATAGAAAGTAAAAATATAGAATTAAGATGCAGTATGGGAATTTATTTGAATTTGTTTTACGCAACTGTCCCAATTTGGCCCGGCACTCCTGTATTACATATATCTTGGTTTTTCTTAATTTAGGACCGAGACAAATGTCCGTGCACTTCGCATTACAGTCTAGATAAACACCACTGACAATCAGGGGCGAATTTAAGGGCACCCCCCCCACCGAAACGTGGGTTCCTTAAAAAAGCAAAGGAGGTAGCATTGCTAAAAACGTTGACTAATACAAAATAGTTTCTAAAGGGGGAGTATTGGATAATTCCAGACCGCAGACTACAATAAACAATACACCGATAGACCGTCTGATCTGACAGCGGTGCCGTACGTGTAACAAGATGAGCAGATCATAAGCTCAACTTGTCATACGTAATAAAAGGGGCAGCAGTTGTTACATTCAGTGGAAGTCTTACGAAGAGGATCACCAACCTAACACGATTGTTACAGCACTGCGTAAGTGTGCGCAGGAGTACTGCCCGATGCTCATATATTTGCGGTTATTCCTGTTATCGTTGCTGAGTGCGAGCGATCATTCTATCATTCTCTGCCCTCCGGCGTTTGAAAACTATTTGCGTAGCACGATGGGGGAAGAACGTTTAGTGGGCTTAGCACTTATTCATACCCACAATGATATCAATGTAAAACCATGTGAGGAGAGAAGCGGCTCATGTACAGCGACAAAGTCTTTCAAGGATTTTCAACACTTTGCGCCGTGGTGCAGTGGTACTGCCTACGCGGATCTAACGACATAGCCGGGGTTCGATTCCCCCGTCGGCGCCTTTTTCAGCCGTTTCTCGGTTTCCCTCGGATTGCGCCCTGCTGAGAACCAGAAGAAGTGGCTAAGTTGTTTATGGCAGCAGAAAAACGCCGAATTACTAACCAGGGCACATAGGGGTCCTCCCCCTTCAAAAAAATCTGATTTTTTTGCAGGAAGGTAGTAAACGTATGTAGGACATTTAAAAAAATATTTTCAGCTGCTGTGATCAAATTAGGCGTGGTCAAACGCAATTTAAAATCGCCTAATTAGCCAGTACTGCACATATGCAAGTACATTTGGTTTTTTCACCAGGGCCATTTCACCGGCTCCCGGCCCCAAAAAATTTCATTTTTGCAAGAATACAGAGTGATCCTGTGGTATAAATATATTTTCGTACGGGTCTGACTTGAGAAAAGGGTCTGACTACTGATAACACATATTTATGTCAACCACTGACATTGCACGCTAAACTGATTATAATTATGATATTACCAAATCCCGATACGTGGTGCTGTTTGTGTGCCGCTGAAATTTTAATTTGACCACGCTCACTCAACCATGGCCGAAGAAAATGTTATTATACGAAAAGATCACTCTTCTTCTTGCATAGAATGAAATTTTTTGGAGGCGGGAGCCGGTGACATGGACCTGGTGATAAAACCTAATGTACTAGCATGTGCGCAGGACTGGCTAATTAGGCGATTTTAAATTACATTTGACCACGCCTACTTTGATCACAGCAGCTGAAAATATTTTTTAAATGTCCTACATATGTTTACTACCTTCTTGCAAAAAATCAGCTTTTTTTGAAGGGGAAGGACCCCTATGTGCCCTGATAAGAGTAAAAAGGAGTTGTGCATGATTGTTTCAGTTTGTTTGTTGTTTGTTTCACAAATTGTTGCTACTGGGAAGTGATGGGGTACTTTTAACAATAAAAAGCAGTTCTTACGTTGCCGGAAGTAATTGGATCTTGGAGTTCTTGGGTTCTCAGTGCCCCTCCCGTCCAAGCGGGTTAAATTCGCCTGTGCTGACAATCAACGAGTTGTGGCCGCTTTATTAACTATTTGCGATGGAGAACAACTAGACTAGGACTATCGCGCAAATTTCGCGCGATAGCTCAATACTTGAAGTATATGTACGAGTGGATGTCATTAGCGCACCTAGATAATCCCTGTACTTGCTGCCGTCAGCCGGCTGGAGCATGACATTGTGGCTATACATGGTGCTTATGTACCACGCCAGATTTAGCCATACGTATCGCCGTAACGTCACACTCCAGGCGGGTGACTGCAGCAATACAGAGGATTATCTAGGTGCGCTACTGAAATCCCCTCTTATACATATTGCAACGACAACTTCTAAGCTGCCACTAGTGGAGTGGGTTAATCCACCCGTACCACGATAAAACGAGGTTTGATGGTTCGTCGGTGACCGTCGGTGATGTTACGAGTTAGCGAATTACTCAAAAGTCAGTTATGCAATTGCGAACATGTTAACCGATACCGGCGCGATTGTCAAAGTGCACAAACATTTTTAATCAGCTGAAAGTCATTGGGGAAGAGCAAGGGCAAGGGCAAGAGCAAGAATGATTTCAGAACATTCAGACAATCTCAGAAGTCTAGAAAATCCATGTCAGAACTGGTCATCTCGTACAAGTACACATTCAGATGTTTCCGGTTGAACTAGCACCAATGAGATGTACATCTTCACTACAGATCTCATTTGTACGGCTACATCCCGCACGGTAGCGATAAGATATACGTGTCTTATCAAGAAACAATTAGAGAAAAACAGGAATAAAGAATTAAACAAAAAGTACATAGAAATAACAAGCAAGTACAAATGAGAGTAAAGTACTTGTCGTGGGGAATGGACAGAGGGTTGGTGCTCTGGATGGCAGTTGCTGTTCCCACGTGTTGTTGGGTTACTTCTTCAACCTATCCGGTTTTCCTGGTCAGCGGTGTAGATGGCGGTACTGCTGCTTGCGGTGACGTTGCTGGTCCAACTGATGGTCCAACAAGCGTACGGTGGCATGCAGCTTGGCGATCTCTTCCCGCACGGTTGACTGTTGATATCGCTTTCCCGGGCCAGCCGGTGCTGCGATATTGGCGTAGTAGGCTGCGGTACTGGTAGTATGGAGTGCCAAAGGATGTACTCTGTCCGGTGCTGAGGAATTTGATGAAGCACGTCCTGGTTGCTCTGTGGCTTTCTCTGTGTAAGCCATCAGAGATCGATGCATTATGTAGCCAAGCGGCGGCCCGAGCCTGCAGTGGGACAGTCTTACTGCTCGTGGAGTGTCTCAGCTTACTCTCCATACTGTCTTCGCTCAGAAAAAATTACTGAAGTGTAGCGCTTAATTGCTCTTTTCCCAGGACAAGAATGCCGAGTGCAGGCTGGGCAGGAGAATGTTAAGTGAAAACGAATGCAGGTCAAGAAGTCTTATACTATACCGGCAACGTAAATCGCAAAATTTAATGCTGTCAAAATGAGCAAAATAATATCAAAATCCAAAAGCAAGTTGCTGTATTGTTAGCTTTCAGAGTAACGGTAGGTTACTGTTCGAACGGCGGAAGTACGATTGTACTTAGTTCTTAAAATAAAAGATACTCGTAGTCAAAATCCTTATATCAGGTGGAGTTATAATTAATTTTACTGTTTATTGTAAATTAACTGTCGATACTCATCCAAAGGTTGCTTTGCTGTCGGAAGGTGGCAGAACGGCTTTTCCGGTCCTTCATGTGATCAGTCCAAAGGCAGAAAAACAAATTCGCGTAGAAAACAATTACTGGTCAAAGACACCCAAGGAAGCGCCATGCAACGACAACTTCTAAGCTGCCACTAGTGGAGTGGGTTAATCCACCCGTACCACGATAAAACGAGGTTTGATGGTTCGTCGGTGACCGTCGGTGATGTTACGAGTTAGCGAATTACTCAAAAGTCAGTTATGCAATTGCGAACATGTTAACCGATACCGGCGCGATTGTCAAAGTGCACAAACATTTTTAATCAGCTGAAAAGTCATTGGGGAAGAGCAAGGGCAAGGGGAAGAGCAAGAATGATTTCAGAACATTCAGACAATCTCAGAAGTCTAGAAAATCCACGTCAGAACTGGTCATCTCGTACAAGTACACATTCAGATGTTTCCGGTTGAACTAGCACCAATGAGATGTACATCTTCACTACAGATCTCATTTGTACGGCTACAATATAGATATTTGACGTACAAGGCTACAACAAAATCATCAAAATCGAAAAAAGCGGGAGCAGCCGCGGCGCGTGCAGAGCAGGATAAAGTGGTGAAGTATCGTGACATCACACGGGCCCCCGCTCAAGCTCTGACTCTGACTCAGACCGCTCAAACTCTGACTCTGACCACTCAAATTCTGACTGACTGTCCAGACCTAAGAAAAACCTAGTAAACCTAAGAAATCTAACAGACCTAAGCAAAACCTAAAAAACCTAAAAAAACCTAAGAAACCTAAGAAGCCTAAGAAACCTAAGAATAACCTAAGAATTCTAAGAAACCTAAGAAAACCCTAAGAACCTAAGAAAACCTAAGAAACCTTCAGAATCAGAGTCAGACTTTTAGTAGTCACAGTCAGACTTTGAGCGGTCAGAGTCAGACTTTGAATAGTCAGAATCAGAGTCAGAGTTTGAGTCTGGGCCCATCACACCGGACTACGTGTTCCGTGCAATGCGTGTCGAAACACTCGGACCTTTGGGACCAGACGCCTCTCGCATGGTCACCGAACTCGAGCAGATTGAGTATCAGCGATTCAGCACTGAAATCCAACGCGGGAATGCGGCCTCGGTCATGGAAACAGCACTAGCATCGGCTAATTTAGATGAGATGTTCTGTATAATTAGGCCGCCTATTTCTGCTGTCGGCTGAGGCTGTGGAATTAGTGGATCCTTATTATGATAGAAAAATTGTGACTTTTTTAGTCCGCCAATTAATAAAGAAATAAAACAAATCAGTATGTATGTAAACCCAAGTACCCAAATGCTGCAGCGATTAATAGTCATAAATTTAACGACTATTATAGTTGCAGTACTTGGATTTCTGTAGGTTACATCTGCATCTTATTATCATGGTGTTGGTATCTCAGCACCACAGAAATTAAGCGCTACACGTGTTTGTAGACGTAATCCGTATCGTAACAGTTGCCAAAACACTTTTGTGTCAATATTTGCAACTATTGTTTGAAGTTGGTAAATAACTTTAATTAAATCTTATTGCTCGTAATGTTTCCGAACTTGAATGTAAGGGACCGAATGGAACACCGAATAGTAAATATTATTTTACAAGCCGTGCTCATGTGAATATAGTCTTACGATTAGGTACCTACCAAACCTCCAAAACAAACTTTCTCTAGTTTGTTTAGGATAACCCATCCGTCTTGAACAACTATGTGTGTAATATCTGTACGGTAGTAGACAGCGAACGTTTTCGGACTTTTGCCACAAAGAAGAATTTTAGTCTCATCTGAGAACAGCTCACCTACACATTCTGCATGATCGATTGACTTGCAAAGATTATTCAAACAAAAACAAAAAATTATGGTGGTTATTACTATGCGTTGATCAAAAATTCTTAGTTAGAGGCGCAGTGAAAGCAGCATAGTACGAATTGCAGTAAAAGTGTCATAGTACGATGGAGCATAGTACGATTCTCTGCGCGGTAATCGACAGAAAAGGATAGACATCACTGGCATAACGAGCCGTACGTTATGGAGCGGCTTCTGTTATAATTTAAAAAGACAATTGCCGCACAGAGCTAGGGACGGTTTTATGACTGACATAAAAACCGGCTTAGAGACAGCAGCGATATCTATGTATGTATAAATAGTCTCCATGCACGATTATTTTATTGGTCTTCTAAGGTCTTGTTTGCAAATTACACCAAAATTACACTGGTCGCGTAAGACGGTATCGTTTAACGCCATATTTTACAGCTGTTCGTCAAAGTTATTGAAAGTGCTTTCCACACATACTAAAACTTATGTACATACACACATACATAGTTGTACGGCAACCGCACTGCGACTGCAGAAAAAGCATAGAGTGCAATTACATAATCGTTTTGTCTTACGTTTTGTCTTTGACAGTAAAAAGCCCTAAACAAATAATTAATTATGTACTCAAAATGCAGTAAAAACCGCCGGATTTTTTTACGCTGAACTGTGACGACATCGTCACTAGTCGAACCGCACCGCCATCGCTCCGTCATTAGTCACCGGAAGTGCGCGTGCAGGTATGCCGCGCACATTCCCGCGCGGTCATGTTACATCATGCTGACGGCATATTACATCACTATGCCGTCATGCGCCCCGCCATTGGATCCTCCCTACACCGGCCCCGCCCGCGATCGCCGAGCGCACCTCGACCGGGACGATATTTAAAGCCCCCTCCACTACAGCACCAAATCAGTCCATTGCGAGCCTCCCTGGCATAGCTAGCTTAGCATTAGCATTGTTATAGTGGGCATAGTGACATTGTTGATTAAAGGTCTCAGACATACGGGTGCGTTGTGCGTTGTCTAATTGCATAGGTACACATAGGTACACATAAAGGTCATCGTCGACCTGCACAGGTAGCACAGGTAGCACACAAGAGGCGCTTACAAGAGAACTCATATTGCGACAGAACTAGGATCACAATTAAGGAATTCACTAACGCAACCGTTTCGTTTAAACCGGTCGTCTCGTATTCTGGATAATTCTTCGCCGACAGAGGGTAGGGTTGTGAAAGCAGCTGTTGTAGAGGACCAACTAGATATACAATTCCGTTGAAAAACAAGCTGAGAATGCAAGCGGCCAGCACAAACGCTTCCTACAATAACGAGATTCTACATCTTTGTGCTACTGTTTTACAAGTATATGAGATAACACTCGTAACAATAACTTTGCATTTAATACACACATTTCTGATAGTAAAGTTTATTAAAATAATTAATAAAATTGTTATTGTAGTATTGTGCCAGTAAGTACGGTATTTGAAATCATGATCTAGATTTTGCATATAGCGTGGCGTAGCGCGTTGCAGTATTTCAAGTGGCTCAGATCGTTGTTTCTCGGATTTTGGTGTTACAGTATCAGTTTGTGTGTGAACGAGATTGTTGTTGCTACTATACTTCTGTTTGGTGCGGTAGCGGACTGGGAGTTGGCAGTCTGCAAGCCTACGTCTTGGTGCCTATGAAGCCGATGCGCCAGCGTGAAAAGAGTTATTCCAGTCTTTTTACTAGACCGTTTAGTTTGCTGGACCGTTTGGAGTGCTTGTAGCATGACATTTTGTGGAGCGATAAAATCTGTAAGTGCTTGTTATCCAGGTATCGCGATTGAATTTTCCAGTTACATTATCACGCAACTTACATAACTCATTCTTCAGGATGTTTAGTCAGCGTTACGGTAACCCTTTTTTAACTGCAAGGACAAAACCACTGATTTACATAACTTATACAGTTGTAGAGTAAGAACTCGTGCTTTAACGCAGATCCAACAGCATTGCATAATGCGTACGTCGGCCGTTTATTAAAAAAAAGGATGGAATCTTGCACGTTGCATCAGCCTGTCACTAAAGCCTTGAAATTAAATCACTACATAGCTCACCAAATAAAATTTTTAAATCTAGTTTTACTATAGCTAGTTACAGAAAACGTTGTTGCGCCCTGTTTCACTTTACGCTGTTGCTAAAATGTTTGTTCTTGTGTTGACCTATGTCTCGTTACTGTATGCCGATTTAACGCAATCGATCGAGCACCTTCCGCCGGATGTCCAGAATTCTTTGGGAATCCGTTTTGGTAGAGAAGCTATCCCGCATGCTTATCCGTGGTTAGTTTCGATACAAATGGAATACACCACCAACCATTTCATGCACCAAGCCGGTGGGACGTTGGTGAGCGAACATATTTTAATTCGTGGAAAATATAAAACTAGCTTCCTTTAAAACGTATTTAGTGAGAGATTACATACTGAAGCCATTTCTTATGTTGGTATTCAGTGCATCAAAGCACAAAGCTTTAACACTTTTGCAGATTAATTCCAAGCAAGTTGTAACAGCAGCGCACGTTTGTCGAGAGGTCGTCAAGCGAGAAGGTGTGAGATTCAGATGTTTGTTTGGCAAACACGACGTCAGCCAAACCGAAGAAGGCGAATTGGTTATTGGAGTGAAGGCCGTCAGCTGTTACAAACACTTTAACTACGACAAATTTCTGCACGACATTTGCGTGATACAACTACAGTCCGTAAGTATACTAGAAAAATGCACGTTTGGCGTGCATTGGCAGACCGGAGCGAGGTTAATGTGACGAAAAAAGTCCACTACGAAAAAATTGTCCAATAAAACATTTCTGTCGCTTATTTTTTATAAAGGGGTTGGTAAGTGTTGACAGTTACGGCTGAGGCAGTTCTAATACTCGTACGGATAAAAGTATCCCTCATAACGCAGGTTGAGCAACTGGTAAAATTTCGTTGGCTTTAAATGAAAAAGATGAAGTTCAAATTTTACATTCAAAAATTGAGCATTAACGTGTGACAAATTAACAAACAAAATCATTTTTACAACGTTTTTTAAGGCTTTTTAAAAGTTGTTTGTCCGAAAACCCTATTTGCGCTAGAACGGTTAAGAGATATCGTTTTGAAACAAGTGGTCAAGAAGGGAGAAATGATAAGATGCCGACAGGACTTCAGTTTTGACATGTTACATACAGTAACTTACCAGGGCACATAGGCATCCTCCAAATTCAAAAAATTCTAGTATTTTGTAAAATGGTAGTGCACTATTATAGATTGCTTAAAAAAAATACTTCTATCTGCTATCGTCAAGGGGCGTGGCTATACAACAATTAAAAGTTACAGGTTATTCGTAATTACTATTTTAACTTTTTACTGCAGGCAGCACCGTGGACTTTTGTAGCCGTCAGTGATGTAAAGTAGTACTTGGGGCGGCTCGTGCCATTGCTGCCTGTGTGCACATTTTCGAAAATTTGTTTCTAAATACAGCACGTATTCAGATCTATTCATTAGTGGTAAAAAGTATTTTGCACAAATGATTGTTTACAACACAAATCGATGAAAATTTTTCGAAAATGTGTACTCATGCAGCATTGGTCCGAGCCGCCGCAAGTTGGCTTCTTTTACATCATTTAATACTCGACGGCTGCAAAAGTTCACGGTGATGCAGTAGAAAGTAACATAATATAATTACGAATAACCTGTACTGCACTTCATTAATTACACAGTGATTGTATGCAAACTTTTAATTGTTGAAGAGCTGACGATGGCAGATAAAAATATTTTTTTAAGCATACTATGATAGCACACTAACATTTTACAAAACATGAGAATTTTTTGAATTTGAAGGATGCCTGTGTGCCCTGGTTAAACGAAACCCCAGGGTTACTTCGGTTTCACAAGTGGACTGCAAAGATCGGGCAGTGGAGGTGGTGTTAGGGCTGATAAACTACTTGGTAGGAGAAGCCGCAAATTTCCCGAATATTGCATAAAAATTATGAACGCGCGACCTTTAGAGATAAAACGGTATTGTGAAAATTATTTTATGAAGTGAATAATAACCACGGGTATAGAGGTGCAGTTATAAGTTTTGATCTTCCAACTGACAGAAGAAGAATCAAATCACCAAGGTTTTATCATGAAGCTCCTTGATATCGCAGATTATCACCAAAAGATTGGTATTTCAACCATGGTATCTTAGGAGACACCGAAAATCGCCAGTGGAGATCTTTTTGCCGTGGTCAGTGTTGCCGGTCACTCTTTTGTGCAAATACATGAGATGTATTTGCACATCAACAGTTCTTCGTTTCTTGCGTAACGAACAAAAATTATTATTGCAAGAACTTCCGCCTAGGTCCGCACCAGAACAACACTTAACAATGACATCACGGCGGTTACCTGCGGTAACTATTTCCGTAACGAATTAACAGAATAAAGTGCTGCAGTACCGCTGTATGAATCGACTGTGACCGTGCAGTCAGATGAGTTGCCCATAACGTCATATACAACGCCTGCAGTGACGTCATAGCGGTCAGCTGCGTGGCATACTGAGTCACGCCGTGACGTCACGTGTTACTTTTGTAACACAGGCCGTAACGGACAGAAATCAATGGCTGCAGTGTTCCTCTATAGGGCCATTACAGCATGGTGCCAGCGATGACATCATTGCTGTCGGCTGCGATGACGTCATACTATTACTTCCGTAACGGAATTCCGTAACGAATTTCCGTAACGGACAGAAATCAACGAATGCATTGGTCTTGAATTAAGAGGACCTTCGCTTCGCTCCGGTCGATTATCAATTAAAAATTAATTTTTTCATATTTAATATTTATGTTACTAAATTCTGCTATCAATGGATATAAGAAAAATTTTACTCTTTCCAGTCTTTTGTAATAACAGGAGTGCAAAGCAGCATATTATTTAGGTTTCAGTAAAAAAAAATTCATACATGAATAATGAATATATTAACATATAATAATTATATACGTTATCAGATTGAGTTAACTTCATTTACGTCTTTAATTTTTATCAGTTTATGAATTAGGATATGCAAATGCTGAAATATAATTAAAATAAATGCAATTTTAATCGTTTTAGGAAGTTCCCGCATTTACAAGTCGTATTTCTCCGGCCACCTTGGCGGATTCAGAATCGTCACTGCCACGTTCTTGCATACTAGCAGGATGGGGCAGCGATGGCTACTGGCCAGTAACGCCAAAGTTGCAAGAAATGACCGTGTCTCTAATGGATATTTCGGTTTGTCAGAAACTGGATCCGCTGTTTCCAAAGATAGATATTTGCAGTCAGGATAAACCTTATCCGAAGCACGGAGACAGCGGAGGGCCCTTGATGTGCAAGTTCAACGGTCAGTTGAAGGTGGTCGGCGTGCATTCCTATCTGTAAGTCTCCTTGATATGAAATTGCCGCCTTCCATTGCTTTTAACCTCTCTGCATGGCAAGTTAATTTATCGTGTTTCTTGATTAGAAAACTTTTACAGTTGATAAACATATGCTGTATCCGGTTGTGTAGACGGTTAATAATGCAATATAATAATTAGACCTTGGCCTAATTATTACATTTAATTTGATAATCTTTATGTTAATATTTCTGAGCCAAGCACGGTACATCATGTCCAGTTGCAATATCATACTCTCGACAGGTTTAAACATTTACAGTACATGGTACAGGAATATTTTAGTTAAGTACGTTATTTTCAGCCTCTACGTGTTGTACCAATGTCGACCCGATTTTTTGTTTGATCACAATATTGCACGTGCTTGTATTTACAGTGTGAAGAAAAAAGCCGGTGATATGAGGTGCGCTGCACATACGGACATACGCCTTTACGGTGACTTCATAGCGAAACCGCCCAAAGATCCAAAATACTGCTTAGGCGGCAGACCTACGTGCAGTGGACCCAATTGCATATGGAACGTAAAACAAAATAATTATGTGTTAGTATGATGGCACATTATTGTGTTGCAAGTTGCAAAATATATCAGTTTTAAATTAGCCAAAATGCAGTATAGGATTCTGCAATTTACTTTTTTTAAATGCAGATTTGTGTTCAGTACACGGAAATGGCATTTAATTTATGGAAATTGTTATCGAAGTAACGATATCTGACATACATAGGCCATTGAAGATACACGTAAGGCGTAACGTAGGGCTTGCGGGATCTGGTAAAGAGTTTAGCACAGCCAATATGTCAGTATTTCTCACTGAACCATTACGCAGGAATCAAACTACCGTACATTTGCACAGCGCATTTCACTAAATTAATAATTCAGAATAACCCGTTCACTGTTCACAAAACAGTGTACTAAAACACTGGAAAAAATAGCAAAAACTTGTAGTAGGATTTAAAATCTGAAATTACTAATTATGAATTTGTTGTAGAGGGACATCTCAATTTAGGCGAAACAAGATAATAATTATAATACTTTCAGTTTAACGGCTATATCGGGAAAAAAACATACTAAATTTTTTCCTGTCGGTTTCCAAAACTGATTCAAATGATCACTTCCCGGTGAACTTCAGTACTTAACTAGGCAGCTTCCAAAAACTTCTGTCTTGACAGACAAGTATTCCTGTGTCCCTTGATGTAGCAGGATTGAAAGCACGTCATTCGTTTAATGTGTTCTCAAAGAGAATTAACGCTGGGAAACAGTATTCGCCGAGTGCTTGGCAGACGGCGACCTTACGGTTAGCTCCAGGTTAGCGAAAATCGTTTGAGAGATTACACAGCCGATGGTTGACCGGTCGGCGCAGCGTAATCCATGCGAACAATTAAGAGAACGCTTTAAACTTGGCCGAAAAAAAAGCTGTACAGGCAAATGTACAGTACATGAACGAGTACAAGAGTTAAAAAATGTAGACATAGTGGAGGCGCTACGATCAGTCACAGTGTTACTGGGCTGATTCTTGGCATACAGTAGTGTGTTTCATTACTGGCAAGTGGAAACTGCACAATAATGAAGCGCACCATTCAACCGTCGAGCTTAGTCAGTATAACATTATGCGATGAGAGTAATAATGGTATGATTGATTTCCATATTTGTCCTGATACAGATACAAAACCAATCTCCTATATTTCGACTAACAGCGCCGTTTGAATTTTGGCATTTCCATATAATTTTTATATTAACGGAGCGCAATCAGCGCATCATGTCTGGCGTATTACGAAAAGAGCGCGGGATGTGTTGGATAAACATGGGCCAGATTCGCCTGCATTTCGCCATTCCCCATCCGGCCAGAATGCAGTCGACGGAGTGCATCTTCGGGATGAGGTATGAAGAAATTGCGGACGGTGAAATACTTCTGAGTTCCGATCGCTCTACACCGCAATGTAACGATGGCTTCAGAATTATTCCTTTTTCTGTGGGATTAATATTCATGGACTGCAGCATGTGGATGCGATTGCTGTCGTGAAGGTGAATTTAATTCGGCCGACCAGACGTGTACATTTTTTGATTATAGCTAAACAGACCGGATTTGCAGATAATGGATGGTGCTGATTTTCTGCGTACTACTCCCAGCTCACTTAAAGAACTTTTGACTAATAAAAATATGCAGTTGTGGCTTATTATAATGACTAACAATTTTATATACAAACGCATGGGTCAGATTTTTTCGCTCTTTTCCTGGCCATTGTTGCGTTTAGACTGCATAAGGCTATATCGCAATCCGTTAGTACTGGGAAATTTTCTGCAGAGAGTAAATGGCAGAAGCGTGTTATGTGCTACGAGAGGTACACTGAAAAGCGCAGAAAAGAGCAAAAGATCGTTAAATTTCCATTCAATGGAATATTAAAATTGGCCACCGTATGGTATGTATATATCGGCAATAATCAACTGGCCAATGAGCAAAGTAACAAACGTTTTGTCTGGGCACAAATGGCGGTATAATCGGTTGCGATAGTACTAGGCCTTGCATGGGAAATTGCAGCCTTTGCTCCTAGTTTTGCGCTTAACTCGAGGTTCCCAGTGGAAATTCATTTTGGGGTTTATAACTCATTGTAAAGAATAAAGTATCCTCTATCAGAATATGGCGCTATCATGTACGTAAAAAAATTGTTCACGTTAAAAAACAATTTTCCGTTATGAGTGTCGAAGGGGGAAGCGCTGATCAACAGAGAAGAAGCGGCTAGCGCTGCTTTTAGACTATCCGGGTTATGAATCCGGTCTTTTATGGTCAAGACAAAGCCACTAGAATAGACCAAGCCAAGAAACGACCCTCTTAGTAGGTCACGTGGCCCCGCCAGCTCCGCTGATTAGAAGGGAACGCAGACCAGCGTCCTTTGATAATTTTTGTAATTTATTCAATAAATAATTCCTGATGCAAGTTAGGTGGATGCGTTTGCTGTAAGAGTGATACAGAACAATGTGGCGAAACCGATGCAACCTTTTAAAAAATGTATAAATGAACCAGGATAGTGATACCGCATGATTCGGGAAACATTCTATTCATCCCATTCATTCCGTGGTATTGTCTTTGTAAATCGAGGTCATGCGGGTACGCATCGTAATGAATGGAAATTCGACTCAGAAATTGATAAAAATTTGTAAGCCAAGATGTTTGATGTGGTCAAGTTACCAAAAATTCGAACACGGTATACTACTGAGGGTTACCCTTACACAGTTTTTAATATCTTGCATGCATGAATTGTTATCGTTTATATACCACTTTTTTCAACCGTTTCTCCGTAGACTCGTATGCTAGCTCAGCGGAGTAGGCGTTCCTGATCTTATCTCGTTTCTTGGCTTGGTCTATTCTAGTGGCTTTGGTCAAGAGCGATGGAAGGGATTCTGATGCAAAGCTATTGTTAGTGCAGGTGAAGTAATCAGCCGTTTCAAAGGAATGCTGAGCCGAAGCAATTAGTGACAGGATGGTGTGATAACTTAGTTGACTGACGGCTATTGTCTTTGCATTCGGCGTGCGCGTCTGCCGTCTCTCTGTCCTTTCATTTGCTTTACTCAGCGTTCCAGCTGAAGATTTTCTGTACCAAACATAGCACAACAAAACACGGGCGACTTTAAACGCGTATTATGAGAAATCAAACTTAATTTCACAACAAATCAATGCGTTATCAAAAAATTACTCAAAAAGTGTCGTTAAATCGAACACTACCTGCTGAGCTTGTTACACATACCGTTTTTTGATATCATGTAAGCTTTAGGAGTTACAGCAGAAAATGTTCAGGGGCGGCACCGCCCCACCACCCCTGGATCGGTTTTTAACACTTTAAATTTTTAGTAACAATGATATTGAAATTTCCAATGTGTGATAAGCTTTCACACTGTTTCCGCACCGAATAGCGTTTCCAGAAATTTTTTTGGATGAACAGTACTCAGTAAATTTCACCCTGAAATTTTTGACTTTAAAACTTTTTAATAAGTTTACTGTGAGCAAAATAAACTTTTTGCTAACGCTATAACGTAGTAAAATCATATTCCTGATATATCGTCAAGCGCGTTTGATGTAAAGTCGTGCTATGACCGTGTTATATGAGTTACCGCAGAGGGACCGAACCACTGGGAACCTCGCGTTAACTCGAAAAGCCCTAGCTATCACAGCACTGGTTGCGGCTTTATTGGAGGCTAATGGCTAATCGCGCGATTTCCGCTGGATCACCGTCAATGTGTGAAAACATATTTCAGTCAAAATCAATTTTTCTCACTTGAAACATGTTCGAATAGATTCTAGAATGCTTCTTGGTACTAAAAACAGTCGGTTTGCTTGCCCACCGTATAAGGTGATTCACTGCCCTACTCAAGGGGCTTCACTGTATTGTATACAGTGAAGAAGTCTGTATTGTATGAAAATACAATACAGCCCCTAGAGAACCGCGTTGGGTGATTTTACCAGGGCAGTAAGGCGTCTATGCCTGTGCGTATATGGAGAACTTTATCCATGAAGACTATAGACACGAGCAACTGCAGTATTGTCCGCTACGTGTTGGGCCAGCTGTCCGCATCCATGCTCGCTGACCAGCACGGCAACGGTCAAGGAAGTCGGAACGCCGATAACTAGAGCCAAAACTGTACTCAAGGGGTTAGCACTCCTTGAGTAGTGCTAACTAAACGAGTGCTAACCCCTTGATTACAGTTTTGCTAGAGCCATGGCTACAGACTTCAGTACACTTTCCAGAAACCTTTCGCTATGGGAAATAGTTAGCAATACCTGCTATGCAATATTATCTGTAATCTGCTTAATTACACATAATATTAATAGTAAAATATATATATAATAATTATTAGATTCATATGAACAGAGTTACATCGTAAGTATTTCTTAAATAAATGAACATATCTTGTCGGTTGGTTATTATTACATAATTTTTTGTTGCTGGCTTGCAACTTTGGCCGGCTTGGTTGAATTCTGATGCTCACATACATAAAGTTGCTTAAGGGGATCACTAGCAGTAGAAAGCGGGTTTGGGAAAACAGAAATGGTTTGAAAACGATGGCCAGATATGTGTTTTCACAACTTTGACTGAACGCAGAGAGGATTTAGCTACACAATGGTGTGGCGCGATCCTCTCTGGCCTGTGTCTAGACCGAGCTATTCATCAAACAAAGAAAAAACTTTGAAACTAAAAGTTGAATGAGAAAGTTTCTTTCTTTATAATGTAATATACATCGTTGTGCGTGGTTTCTTCTAGAAAGCTTATATACCGAAACATGTAAAAGAAAATTTCAAAATGTTTCAAATAAAACGCAAAAAACACTTTTCGAAAAGTGTTTTTTGCAGTTATTTGGAGTGCTATCTGTTGTGCAACATTGGAGTTTCGGTATATAAGCTTTCTAGAAGAAAACACGCACAACGATGCATATTACATCATAAAGAAAGAAACTTTCTCATTCAACTTTTAGTTTCAAAGTTTTTTCTTTGTTTGATGAATAGCTCGGTCTAGACACAGGCCAGAGAGGATCGCGCCACACCATTGTGTAGCTAAATCCTCTCTGCGTTCAGTCAAAGTTGTGAAAACACATATCTGGCCATCGTTTTCAAACCATTCCTGTTCTCCCAAACCCGCTTTCTACTGCTAGTGATCCCTTAAACAGAGAACAACAGTTCGACCGCGATAACTTTACTGGATTCGGTGGACTGCGCTCATATGAACCAGATAATGCACCCTAATAATCATGTTATATGGAGCATTTAATTTATTTTATTCAGATCGCATCAGAGCATGGCACGCCCAGTTGGTTAAACGTCATGATGAAAGTCTAGCGAAAATATAAAATCAATACAAGTAGATATTTTGATGGCTTTCTACATGTGGCTTCGGTTTCAACTTTTCCTTTTTCTGCTATATATGTAGACTCCGAAGAGGCGCAGACTTACCGGTCACCGAAGTGGAGGCCATCGCCAGCAGTACACCGCTGTCCACTGCGCTGTCCAACGCGACCGACGTTGAAAAAGAAACTGTGACGATGGATGGCGTGAATGAGACCGAGTCCGCCACCGAATTCGATTGGGTGCCGTCGGATCAGCGCCGCTACACGATGTTCCCGCCCGGTTGCCCGGCCTGCACCGCAACTGTCCCTGTCCGCCATGCAAGCGCAAACGCAAGCATTTGTAAATTACAGTAATATGATGGTCAGTTACTACTCATTTTTGCTGTTGTCTCCGCACGTTGCTGTTTAGCATGTAAGCGTTTATGTAATAATGAAATAAGGTGACTGGGACGGCTGCTTGTTTTTCATACACAGATATTTACAGTCTCGGTAATTTCGATGTGCGCGCAACCATTTTATCGCTTGTACGTAAAAGCCGAAATGCTCAAAAAGAGAGCAGAGGCAGCAATTGTAAACTAGCGGTGGTTGTTAGCGGTGGTTGTTACCACAATACTGCACGTAGCGCGGACGCCAATACCACTGAGTAGTGGTACTGGGTTTGTGAAATTGGAAAAGTGAGCCGTGACGCTCTTCGTGACGTCAGACAAATTTATGCTCTTGACGATCAGTTAATAGCAGCACCTCGCGCTTCGTGCAAATGAACTTCTTACTGTTAGCAGAGCTGCAACGGCAACAACCGGTCGAAAGTAAATCCCAAAAGTAAAATAACGCGTGGTAAAGCCGAAAATAAAATAAATTTTTGGAAGACTCGCATTCTGCGTGGTCATTATCCAGAAAGAGAAAAATATTTTACGAGAAAGACATGTTTTCGAAAGGAAACTAATCGTAAAAAATGACTTTTCGCAACTATAAAAAAAATTTCAGCAGATTTTTTCTGGATAAACTAATAATAAATTGCCGAAAGATTCTCAAAGAATTGCTTTGGGTCTGTTAAAAAAGCATAATACCATATACATACAGTACAGTGTATGACGAAATGGTCGCATAGCCCCATACCCAGCACTCTGTACGCAAGCGGTGCAGTGCACTTGTACGAAACGGATATTTTGAACGCAGTCGTACAGTGCAATGCGCTTCATACGTACTGAATGTGGAGATGTTGGGTATGCGACCATTTCGTCCTCAGCTGTACCTACAATGCGAGCAAGAAAGGAAGCTACGGGTTTAGGGTATGCGTTGTAGCGAAGACAGCGAAAACCGGTTTGTACAGCTAGTACGCGCACAGACAGCCACACTCATACGTGTGTAAGTGAATGCGAGCGGATTTACCCACTCACACACACATGTGCGCGATCGATCGATACAGCAAGGCAGCACTCCGCTTGCGCTTTTTGGCAGCACCGGAATGCGCTGTCTTCAGTCTATTTATAGTCACAACAGAGAGGCTGCATTGATCAACCAGCCTCAGCGGGCAAAAAAGGCTGTTCGCTGGCTTTTTAACATAGACCGTAGCCTCCTCATTTAGTCAGATTGTATATTTTGCTAGCTATTCACTGATCGATTTTGTATCCAGACAGCTTCCGCTCATGGCAAAATACGATCGCACTATGGATGTGCAATGAAGGAGACTATCATTGAAAATTGTTTATTCTGATTTTTGAATGATTGGCAAGCCGTAAGTCAGTGCTTCATGCCGACCGAGTAAACAAGTACTCGATGACCGATGATAAACTGGCAGGCAAATACATAAGTCAAATAGTAAAGTGCAAGCATAGCGATTATGCTGCTTTTGCTTGGATGATGCGGTTTGCGCCACGGCGAGCATCAGTACTGCCACGCACATGAACTCGTTACTCGTATACCTACTAAAAAACTAATATGTTGCGCTTATATTTTATCATCGGTACCGTGCAGGCGATGCATGCGATTCTTGTATGAGACTGTAGTTGCTGCCGCGGTAACACGACGCACTGAGTGAATTCGCCAGCATTCTGGCATTCCCCATCCCAACACTTTGCACACGACTGATCTGCAGAGTTTACGGATGGGGTGTGAAGAGATGCGAATGATAAAGAGAGACAGAAGGTTCAGTTTTAACAGTACTGTACTTGGACTGCGTTTCGGCATTCCCCATCCAGAAATGATGCAGTCGACTGACTGCAATTTCCGGATGGGGTTTGCAGATATTGCGGATGGATGACGTTGCGGATGACTTTGCGGATAACGGAATACGTCCGGGCGCGCTCCCGGGATACAACGAACGGTTCCAATTTAGTTCTCCATGGAAACATCTCCTGTTTGTCAGAATTCAGTTTCTTGGTGGCGTCTTCATGAAGTATGTCTGGGCGTTTTCACGAACATTTTGCAAACACACTGGCGGAGTCGGGCTGGAGTAATTTCTGGCAAATGACATCAATAAAACAAAACAATTCATTAATTTAGGCCAGTGCAACTGTTGATTTCTTGCACACCATGTAATGTTATATGTCTAACCATTAGAAAAAATTTCAATGCAGTTTGGCCAGATAATATTCCTCCCAATATGTTGCTGAGACCAAACTACTGACCGGAACGGAAGATTCCGAGGTACCGCCACGAAGCGGCCCTCACCCAATTGGATCGCCGACTAACATACCGGCACCCAACGAACGGGTAACTTCACCGTCTAGCCGACCTCTGCCAACAATGGTAGCCGCTAACAAAGGCATTGCCGACCAACAGCGCGAGATCGACAGGCTAAGGGCCATCCTGAAACGAGTCGAAGGACCTAATCGATATGACACGGACGAAGTCACCATACTCAACGGCAAGTTGGATCGGTCAACGCAGGCCATCTCCGAACTGAAGAGACAACTCGACGACGTGGAGAAACAACTGGCCGACACACAGTCAGCCTTGGTCGCCTCGGAACAAGCCGCGGGACAGCTCCACGAAATGCTGAACCGAGCTAACGAAGAACCTAAAGTGTACCGGAACGAAGTGGACCGGTACATAGTCGAACAACGACAGGCCGACAACGAGGTTGACCAGCTTCGACTATTAGTCGACCGACTCCAAACGGAGTTGGAAATTCTGACGGCCAGGAGCAGACAACAAAGTTTAGCTCATTCTGGTCGACCATTGGAACGAGGAACTCTCATGGCCGACTTGCAGGAAGCTAACACACAGTTAGCCGACCAGGTTTACGGCTTGAACGAGTACCTCAAACAGGAAGAGAAACTCCGAACTCAGCTGGAATACAACTTGGCTGAAGCTCACAAGGTGAACGAGGCGCAACGGAACCGCATCGTCTACCTTGAAGCCCGTGAGAACGAACTGTTCGACTACGGCACAGAAGCAGCCAGCAACATCACAGAGATGATGCGACAAATCGATGAGTTGGACACTGAGATCCGGTGCCTCCGGGAGGAGAAGAAGCACCTGGAACAAACCAGGGCCGAACCTCCATCCTATAGGACGTCCATGGCACAGGACTATCATCCGTCGCAAACCATACGCGACATTCTGTGGGGCGATAATCTAGCCCAAGAACTGGAGAAGAAGGAGACAAACACTTCCTACTTCGTCGGAGTGGTCACAACCGACCCGTCCATCGGAGCGCCCCAACAGCTTAATCCGATACCGAGTCAGCCCGAGCCGGGGCGTAACACGTCAACAGCGACGTCATATGTTCCGACCTCGAATGTGCCGACTACAACGGTAGCAACGGCCGGTGCGTATACGAGCACCTCGTTTTCGACGCGTACAACAATGCACGCGCCGATTCCCACCGCGTCCCACCCTGATAACCACGACGGAGCGGAAGCGCAGAGGGGAATTCCCTTTAACCGCCCACAACGACGGTTATGGGGAGAGCGAACGAACTCTCACCCGGAAATGGGAAACTTAGATCGCCCGAACCAACGAGGGTTCGACTTCGAGCGATCAAGGGCTCGGTCACACAACATGGCCGACCAGAGCGGATACTACGACCAACAGGAGTCGACCCGCCTTCCAACTGGCTACCCGGAACAAAGCCGGGCGCCGCCACATCGACCAACGGAAAGTCGATTGCCGTCGAGAGGAACACAACCTGGCTTGTACGGCAGGATTAACGAACAGCCCAGGGGATTCTATCCACCACCCTCACGGACGAATCCGGCACCACAAGCGCGACCGGAGACGTACGAAGGCCACTCGGAAGAACCGAGGCCACGACAGCCAACGTCACAGGCTCGGACGCCACCCCCACAACAGTATGGAGGTCGACCGGAACAGCCTCGTTACGCAAACCAGGCACAAGCACAACATCCGCAACAGGACGGATATGATCGCGAGTACGAACCGGCTTACCATCAGGCCGGATATCCGGACCAACAGGGTCGGATACCGTATGCCAACCCGGCACCCGCCCCGGCTGCACAACAAGCTGCGCCGGCGGCATACCCAATTCCTCCGGCACAGGATCCTGCACACGTCGCCTTGGTACGAGCCATGGCCCACGGACGGAGGCAACCTATGCCGCCGTTCGATGGCGACCACACTAAGCTCCATGGGTGGCTAAAACGGATCCGAAGCCTGCATCGTCAAGCCCAACAATGGTACGAGGACGATCAGACTTTCATGGCCGACTTGGCGGCCGTACTCGAAGGTCAGGCGGAGGAATGGCACACACTAACAGCAGCCGAGGAACCGCTCGGTGGATGGCCAGTCGACTTATGGCTGACCAAGTTTGAAGAACGATTTGCGGATAAGGATAGCGAAATCAACGCTATGAGGACGATGGTCAAACGCACGTACCGTTTCGGACAAGAGACGCCGGAACAGTACTATGACGCAATGATGTATATCAAGTCCCAGGTCCGCAACATCACTGATGAGACGGCACTTTACTACCTCAAGGAAAACATCCTCGAACCCAGACTACGGGAAGCCCTGGAAATCAGGATGCCGAAGACACCGATCGAACTTCGCGACTTTATAAGGCAGTTTGTCAAGGGCAAGGAAATGTACAAAGTGGCAGGGGGTTTACGGGACGGTGACTACATCAGAGTCCGGGCTACAACGCTTGTACCGACTCAAACCCCACCACCACTGGCACCGCAGCAGACCGTATATCAGCCGCACGGGCTGCCGGAATACCCCGCATACTGCCAGGATCCCACACAGGGATACGGCATCAGCTGACGCATCTGGCCTGCAGCACGCACGTGGTTGCCGCCAGCATTCTTCAACGCCTTGGCAGACGCTCAAGAACCCTTTGGCGTCCACTTGCTAGATTTGGCCATCAGCGCCTTTGTTCTTGCTTCCCTGCTATTACGCAGGATTGTTCCCCTTTATTTGTCAATAAAGCTCACTCGTGATCTCCTCGCCAGAGTCTGTTACATGGTAAGCAGCTCGTCTGGTTTTCTTTCCTACGGAATCTCTGAGGAGACGGTGAAGGCTTAACTCGCGGAGAACTTGTGAGGAACCTAAAAGTCACTGACGGAGCGACTGCTGAAGCAGCCGCTGCCTTGGCTTTTGATCGGACTGATCTGCCGTCTTACAGCTGGGAAAATACAGGGATCACTGACGTGATTCTTGCCCAGCTGGTGAGCACAGTTCACGTGTCTCTTCCACATTGAAGAGCACGTTTCCCAACAGCACGGACTTCTCCCAACTGACGGATCAGACTCGAACTAGAGTCTGCAGCGCGAAACGGATTACTCCATAATACGGGGACCTTCGGTTTGAACACCGACCCGCAACTTTAACGGCGGATTTTAGCTCGGAAACGACGGATTTCCGACCTCGGACGGAGGAAACCGACCAGAACCGACACCGACACCGACACTGGTAAAGTCACGGTCTAGGTCGATTTTAGCCGTAACTAGGTCGGCTTTTAACTTCCTAACGGTTGAAAATTATTTTTGACGGACGGATAAAATTTTCCAACGTTGAAAAAGTAATTTCTAGCGGAGAAACCGACCTAAAATTTTACTTTTGACGAATATCCGACCTGCTAGGTCAACGAACTGTCTAACAAAGACTAACCGACAACAGGTCGGAAATTTTCTTTCTTTTCATTTCTAACGGCGTTTCAACCGCCAGAAAAATTCTAAAAATAGAAAAAGCTATTTCTAACGGAGCAGATTCTTAAAATCCGACCAGATAAACTTTTTGGCCGACTAGGAATAATCTGTCTCGCTTACGAAAATAGCGCGAAAATTCTTCGGACTTCCTTGTGACGTTAGAACGACCGATTTTTAGTACTTTAGCGCCAGCCAATCAGCGTGCAGGGAAACTTCCCATACGCTTAACATAGGGGAGTATGCACGGGAGTACAATAAGGATTACTCCCGGCGTATGAATCCGACCGCGTCGTACTCACCCCAGTACGCCGGTCAGGAAAGAAATCAGCCATCCTCAGCCGACTCGACAAAGGCTACTGAGGCAAGGGAAAGGCGCAACGAGCAAATCCCCCTTGACGTAGCAGCCCCGTCCCACCCGACCGGGGGGGATGTGGAACAGCTGCAGGCAAAGACCACATTGTCTCATGCCGACCAACAGTCGAGCTCACACAGAGCTCAAGACTCGGTAACGGCTACAAAAGCCACCGAGCTCGAACGGCAATCACCCAACAGGACGGAAGGAACGCCGAAGTCGACCTCGTCCAACATGGACATGGCGACTAAGGAAGTTGGACAACAGTTGCTGACCTCGACTGGACCAGAACAGCTGACAACAGAAGTCGGCAAAGTCCAACCGACCACACAGGTCGGAAGGATTTCGCCAACCTCGAAGGCCGGTCAACAAAAGCCGACCACGGCGGTCGGTCAACCGAAGCCGACCATGGAGGAGGCACAAAAAGAAGTCGGCAACAAGCAACCGACTAGCCTGGAACGGCAACCAACCGACACAAAGTCGGATGTGGCCGTCCAGCCCAACGGAGGTTATGGACGCGGAGCCGGCCAGACAGGCGGCTATGGAACCTTCTCAAACCGCGGCGGTGCTCGGCAGTCTACAACTTACGTAGACAATATGGAAGCAGCGTTTTTCCAGTGGACTAAGGAACGAACCTACTCATGCAAACATTGCATGTTTAACAACCACGACGGAGCACGCTGTGGATACGCCGCCAACGGACCGGCTAATAACCCGAACCTTCGGTGGTACAACGACTGGTACCGCCGATACACGACAGATGGCCCGGTTGGCTCGGATAACCCATACTGGCGGGATATCGTGCCACCACCGCGCCCCCGCCAGCAAAAGGCTGGCAGCTCGGGCGGTTCCGGCAACGGAAGCCGGTCGCCCGGCAGAGGAAATGGCGGGAACCGCAGGAATAGCGGCGGGAGCCAACAAGGGTCCCCGGCGTACCGAGAACCGTTACCGCCTCGTCAGTCTTTGGGCTCGACGCCACCCAACAATGGGTCGGCTCTGGATAACACCCCGGGAAACGCCCAAGGTCGATGAGCTCCGGTGACTCATTAGACCTCCAACATCCCACAGAACCACCGGACAAGGATAACCCGACTAACCAACCGCTTTCTCCCCGGAACGAACCGACCTTCACCCCGTTACAAAAACGGATATTAACAGTCCTAAACGCATTAGGACTGGAACGGAACAGCTGCACGGAAGACGAATTCCTTGCGGTATTGTCAGCCCCCACACAGGAGGCAACGGCTGCTCGAACCATGGCAGCCGAACTCGGTATTTTCATCAACAATAGAGAAATCGAGATCCGGACCGGAACGCAAGAAATGCCCGACCAAATCGACCCGGCGCATCAACTCGGCGTTTGAACGTCGGAGGTCGGAACGCAAGTATTGCCCGGAACGGCCGACCCAGCGCCTCGACTTGGCGTTGGAACGTCGGAGGTCGGAAAGCGAGAATCGCCCGGCCTAAGCAGCGCAAACAACGCGACTACGCCGTCCGTCACACAAAGTGACGTAGTACGGCCCGGTCACGGAAGTTGGACCGGATTGCCGGTGAGGATAAACTCAACCAAGCAGCCCAGACGAGGCCCAAGACGTGGAGGACCGGGACGCCGATTCACACACCGGGGCAACAGAAACTTCCCCAACGTATCATCCGGATGCGCAAAGAACAGATACACCGCAAACATTGCGGACGACCCAACAGAACGGTCCAACTCAACATTTCCCATTCTACGAGAACAACAAGCCTTCCACATAGAAGGCTGGGAAACAGTCCCATTGGAAGCACAGGTACCCGTTTACTCTCGGCCGGGAGAAGCGGACCTCTTCCAGCGAAAAGAGCAACCAGCTAGAACGGTAGCCGGTTCTCGAACATTCCTCAACCTCGACTATATGTGGTCGAAACTGAGGCCAACGGACGTTAAGGTGGAGGAATGTAAACGAACGCAGGCACAACTGTTCGGAACCGCCGAAATACCGAAGGACGGAGTCATGAACCGACCTGAGGTACAAGAAGTGGTTGAAGTCGGAATCGAGCCTACACAAGGTTCAATTCAACAGCAAACCGACCACGGACCGGTGTCATTAATTCCCATCAAACCAACGATACGGGAAGTAACTTTCGAGAAAGGAATACACAAGAAACCGAAGACACTTCGAGCTTGGACACACGAAATCCAAGTCGGATCCACGCCCACATTGGCGATGTTGGATACCGGAGCGGAGACTTCGCTCATCGAACAACGGTTTTGTGAGGGGAACGGTTTAACGATGCAACCCCTCGGATATTACACCAAAATACTTGGTGTAGGCGGACAAGTCGCCTTCATGGTGTCTCACTGCTGTACCGCACCTGTAACAATGCAGGGTTTTACGAGCCACCATACTTTCCACGTCCAGCCGACCGAAGCGGACATTCCAGTGCTACTCGGATGCGACTATCTGCATTCGAAGTTCACCTTCGTCTTAACACCGATTCCCACCCCGGAACAACCAGGAGGAACGACGGTAGTGCAGTCTATCCCGATACCAGAGGCATCGAGCAAGTTATCAAGTGAAGTGAGGGTAAATCAGCTGGGCCCGCTGACGGAACCTTCGCGTAACATTTGCCGTGACTGCCGGGACAACAACCAAACTCTGCTCGAGGAGCTCAAGCTGCACAACGCCATTGAAGCGTACGAAGGACGGAAAAACACTGGTACACTACGACCGGCCAAGACTGTACTGAAGTCTATCCCGATACCAGAGGCATCCTCTGACGCGGATGCCCAGAACCTAGAGCAAGTACGGCAAAAGTACCGAACTTGGTTCTCGGGAGTTCAGCACTTTCTTGACCAACGGACGTCGGAGATGGTGACCACTCTGCAACAGAACGGAGCGGTGACTCCCGACCAGATACTTGACGCACAACAAACGTGTGAACCTGTAATCGCCCTCATGAACGACATAGAGGACGAAGCATGGGAATGGGAAGACGAACGAGATCCTATCCATCGACAGCACATGGAATATGGACTCCCCATACCACCCTCGCTCGAAATATCCTGCCAGGAACTCGGCAGACGACTCTTCACTTATATGCAGGAAATCCGGTTGCACGGAGAATCGTCAACGACTGCATTCTGGCAACGGTACGGCGAGGATACCACCATAACGCGGCACATCCCCGACCCGTTACCACCAATCAAGGAGCATACTCCGACCAAAGTGCAGTTTGTGAGTAGCCCGGCAAAGGCCCAGGACGACGTAATCCTGGAGGAAACCGATAAACCTTACCGGTGTACCATCTGCCAAGACAACATTGACGGAGTGGTACGAGCCATAAAGGCTCATCACGACCTAACCTGGTCGGACGACAGACCGTCGTCACCGTCACCTCCGCAACAGGAACGGAAGGTAGATCGCTTTCGAAAGCCCCAACAGACGAGCATCCGATGGCGGAGCGACATAGGCTCACAGCCAACCGACCTCGAGAATCAGGACGGAGCTAGTCGACCTACCCAACCGACGGACATGGCCGACCAAGCCGAATCGACCATACTGGTCGAAGACGGTAACATACCGCAAGTCGGACAGGGAGACGGAACAACCGTCGAAAATGAAGATTATCAGTCGGACGACTCGGACATACAAAGTACGAGTGACTCGGCGGACACGGACTCCGATAACCGACCTTCGGAAGAATCCGAGGAAGAAGACGACGAAGATTTCGACCCGTCAGTTCGACACTGTAAGACGGATAAACCGAGCATAAACGACTCGGATTCGTCATCGGAGGACGAAGAACCGACCTACGACGTCCGAGTAACTACAGCATTGCGGACTATAGTTCACACAGAATTCATAGTCGAGCAACCGGAACAAACCGAACAGCCCAAGCCGGTCGACTCCAAACAACAGGAGGAACTCGACCAACTTAAGGCTTTGTGGGAATTCGGAGGAGGTAAACCGGAGGAAGACGATCCCCGACCTCCAACCATAGTCGTCCAGCAGTTGTTAACGGAACAACCGACCTTGGCTAACTTGACCGATCAACAGAAGTCGGAGCACTTCAACACGTGGAAGGCACGAGTAGCCAAAGTCAAGACGATTGACGAGTTGGACCTAGACAAAAAATGCCCAGAAGTTCACCACCTAAAACTGGATCCCTACGTAGAGACGAAAGCACTAGACGACAAGTCGTCTTTAACAGCGAATGAGTCTCTCTCCCACCATGGTCGACATGTTCGATCAAAGTACGGACGGCCAAACCAATGGATCCGAGAAGACGCATTTACTTCTCTACCCTACAACGGGTAGTCCGACCTATTCGGCCGATTGAAGCTAAGATCGACATCCGACCTCAAGTCGATACGGCCTGGATAAACATTCATAATATGACTCACCAAACGAAAGTGCTGAAGAAAGGCGTACGACTTGGCCATATGCAATACGCCGATGTCTTCGAACCGGAAATCAACAACGAATTTTTTGAATGGGAACTCCCACACAGAGTGGCGAAGACATGGCCCCACACACGAGAAGTGAAGCCAAAACCTCAGTTCGAAATTTTCGAGGCAACAGGAGTTCGATCTCAACGGAAAGTCAAACTCATCCCTCGAGCCGTAACCATGGTAGAAGTTGTCCTGGACGTACCGGTATCCAAGGACCAAAAATTGATTGATGTACGTCGGCGAATCCGACCCCAAACGAGACGGAATCGAATTCATGGACGGCGTAACTAAACATGACGGGAAACGATTCACCGTCATGGTGGCTAACCACACTCATTGGCAAGTCACCTTACGCAAAGGTGCACAGATGGGCCGAGCCGAACCATTCACCATGATGACGGACGACCAGAAGGTCGAAAAAGCACGAGTCAACACGGCTGAAGCCGAACAGGAAGACGCGGAATCCCAAGAGGAGCGAAAGAGAATCATCGACTCCATGAACTTCGGTAAAAACTTAACCGATGAGCAACTAGCTAAACTGAAGGCAGTTGCATGGGATTACCGGACCGTATTTCCGACCTCCAAGAAACCTTATGGAGACGTCAAAGGGGTAACCCATACCATTGATGTCCAAGGCGCACAGCCGATTAAGATGAACCCCACCAGGACAAGTTGGAAGGGACGTGAGTTCATCCAGAAACACGTGCAAGAGATGCTCGACCAAGGAGTCATCGAACCGTCATCGGCAGCATGGAGCTTCCCCGTCGTCTTAGCCGCGAAACGGAACGGAGACGGCACGGTAGGAACACGCTTCTGCATCAACTATATCAAGTTGAATGCCGTCACGAAGAAAAACAACTACCCACTCCCGAACCCGGACGAGCTCCTGGACCGATGCGCCGGAATGGAGTACTACGGCAAGGTAGACTGCCAGTCCGGCTTTTGGCAAATTCCAATGGACGAACAATCCAAGGACTACACGACCTTCGTAACACCCGAAGGTATGTGGAGATTCAACCGTATGCCGTTTGGAGTCTGCAACGGACCAGCAACTTTCCAAATGCATATGGATAAGATAACAGCATCAGCTCAGAAGAAGGGTGTGTTCGCCTACATCGACGACATCATCTTCTTCGGCAAAACGTTCGAAGACTTCCTCGAGGCTTTCCGGGCAACTCTCGAATGCCTCCGCGATGCTGGATTGACGGTCAAACCCTCCAAATGTGAGATCGGAACGGACAGATTGCTGTTTCTTGGACACGTACTTAGCAAGAACGGAGTCCAGACCGATGACGAGAAAGTGGCCTGTATTGCAGAACAAAGCTGCCCGAGAAACCGAACGGCAACTCAGGTCGTTCCTCGGACTGGCCAACTACTACCGTAAGTTCATCCGAGGATACGCTCAGAAGACTTCAAAAATGTATGAGCTCCTAAGGAAGGACAAGAACTTAAAGCTTGATTGGACGGAAGCCCATACGGCAGAGTTCAACGACATCAAGAAAGCGCTAACAGAAGCACCCGTACTGGCGAAGTTCGACCCAACTAAGAAGACCGTCATCGAATGTGACGCAAGCGGAGCCGGACTTGGCGCGGTGATCTCACAACACGATCATCCAATTGCCTACGCCAGCAGAGTCCTACGAGGACCGGAACTCAACTATGGAGTTACCGAATGGGAATGCTTGGCCGTGGTATAGGCGGTGCAGAAATTCAAGCACTTTATCGACCATGGACCATTCACCATACGAACGGACCATCGAGCATTGCAGAAGCTGCTCCGATGCGAGTCGAACCGACCCGGCATCAACCCTCAACTAACGAGATGGGCACTGGCTTTACAAGGACGGGACATAACCATCGAGTATAAGCCAGGCGTTTCTGCGACAATGCGGATGCCCTGTCGAGATGGCCGCTCGAGCGTAGTGACGACAAAGATCCACACGAAGAGTTGGACCAAATCCCCAACTTCGAGGACTTTAAGGACGAAGTTAAGGTCTGTACAGTACGGATTCTTAGACGCCTGAAGGCGAACGCCTCGAAGAAGAGGAAGAAGGATCTAAAGGAACCACCAAGGATCCCCCTTCCACCGGTTCTCCTTGGATGCAACGTCATAACTGACTGGGATGACTTGAGTACCGCAGAGGTCCGAGTTATTAACATACCAGCACCGGAGACGCCGGAACTGACCATTCGGACCGTCAACACGGCGGAAGACGACGAGCTGGAAGTTGAAGAGACACTCCCACCTCCACCCGAACCGAACGTGGAACTTCAGAAAGCGCAGTTGCGTGACCCGCAGCTACGTAAAATCATTGATGAACTGGAGAATCCAGAGAAACTCGACCATAAGTCGAAACATCTGGAACACTACCAGATGGCGCAAGGAGTACTGTACAGACTGAAGACGATCAACACAAAGTTGGAGCGTTGCTTCGTCGTACCACTCTTTATGCGCAATCAAATTATCCGATCACTCCACGACGGAAAAACCGGAAACCCCTTCGGACGGGAGAAAACGATCGAAGCATTGAAGTTACGCTATTACTGGATAAGGATGAATAGCAACGCCATTGCCTACATCGAGAAATGCCGACAGTGCATCATGACGAACAAGCAACGATGTCCACCACCGGGTAAACTCCAAAAGACGGAGGTCGGTGAAGCTTGGTATCGCATATATGCGGACTTCAAAGGTCCCCTTCCTCGGACGGAGACGAAGGGATACCAGTATATCGCAGTGGTAACTGACCAGCTGACGAAGTTCACCGTAGCCCGGGCAACAAAGACGAACACCGCGAGAGAATTCGAAAGGTTCTTCGTCAAGGACGTCCTATTGAAATACGGAATGCCGACCTTCATCCACTCGGACAGAGGGACTCACTTCACGGTGAAGACGTTCGCTAAGGTCGCACGGTTTTTCGGCATCTAACACACACACTTGAAACTGCCCATCATCCGGAAGGACAAGGACAAGTTGAACGGCAAATGCAGACGATTTGGGACGGAATGAGGAAGTTCTGCGACGTGAAAGACGGACACCGATGGCACAGAGCCTTGGATTATGTCGTCTGCGGAATGAACCGAGCCGTCCATGCCGCGACTAAGTTCTCTTCATTTTACATGCTGTACGGTCAAGAAATGACCATGCCACAGGACATAGTGGCCGGAACGAATACACCGGAAACCTTTACGGATAAGGAACACTACATCCGACGGATTAAAGAACGACTTCAACGCTCGCACGAGATTGCCCGCATCAACATTGATGAAGCGTTCGAACGAAATGCCGAGCACTATAACAAGAAAAAGTCGAATCCGACGAGGGATAAGGTAACGGTGGAATTTCCGACCAAGGATCCAACTCGGAAGGAACGCTACAACGGAGTTTGACGGTCATCAACTACGTTGGCCCAAATAACTTGCTCCTTCGATGCGAAGACGGACGTGAAGATACGGTAGCCGTCGACCGAGTAAAACATTGCCGAGTCGAGACAAGTCGACCAGCAACTCGGTCAACTGTCCCAGTAACCGACCCTACAGAAGGGAAAGCTACTCGGAAGCCGAAGAAGAAATCAGACGAAACCGTTGGAAAACTCTCGGATCCGACCAAAGACGCGGATAAAGCCGAACCGACGGTGAAAAAGAAACGAGGTCGACCTCGGAAGAAACCTCCGACCGACTTCGAGACACCAGCACTGAAGGAACTTCAAAAGCAAGATGTTATAGCAGCTGAACCAGCACCGACCTCGGAAGAAGCTGAGAACAAAGCTCAGCCGACCACGGAAAAACCGAAGTAGTCGGACAACATGTCGGAGACGCCGGTCCAGCCAGCCAACCAACCTACGGAAGAACCGAAGCCGGTGACAAAGCCAGCTCGGAAGAAGAGGACGGTTAAGAAAGCCGATTCGTCGGCACCGACCACAGAGGTCGTTGTAGCCGACTCAGCAGTCCAACCGACTAAGCCAAAGCGGAAGTACACTAAACGGAAGGTCGACATACCCAACACATCGGCGCCGACTAAAGAAGTCGCAGCAGCTGACCAGGCAGTCGAACCGACCAAGCCGAAACGGAAGTATGGGACAGCTAAGAAACCGAAGCTGACGGCACAACAGATGCTGGAGGAAACTGAAGTCGCTAAAGACGAAGCCCATAAAGAAATCCTCGAGCGAATATCGGAAGGACGGGCAGACTCGGAGAAACCAGTCAAAACAGCAAAACCCAAGACACCTAAAACTGCAGCCAAAACCGGACAGACTTAGTTATAGCGGCCCCGCCGGTCCCTGTGAACTTGGGATAGGATCAGGTTCCCACACTGGAACCTGATCTCGACCTGGAACACCCAAGGGGACTTTACTCCGAGAAACGGCACGGTCGAAAATTGACCTAGCTGAGAAACAGCTTAGCCGAGAAACAGCACAGTCGAGAAACGACTTCAGAACGGAAAAACACCTTCTTTTGTTCTCTTTATAGAAACCAATCAACCACGTAAACAGCGGAAATCAACGACGACTATGCCAGTGGCGCCGACTACACCAGTTTGCCGGATTCTTTGGTCAGACCCGGAAACGTGTGGTCAGACCTGGGTATTTCGGTTCTTTCACCGTACCGGTACGTCCCCCAAGGAATCCCCTGGAACGAGCTGGGCAACCGACCCCAGTTCCCCAGTATGGCACTTGCAGATCGCAATTACATCTGCTAATATAGCAGATCAACCACGTTCTGCGACCATCGGAGCCAACAGAAGCCCCAATCCGCGTTACAATGAGCTGATCACGTAGTTACATGGTACAGACCACGCCGTTAACCACGGTCAGCTATGAAGATTACTCCGGCCAACCGACTCCGGAGCAGAGACCGAGAGGATTACGCTTGCCAAGCACCCGTTGCCCACCTTGGAACGGGTAGCCGAGCAGCCTTCATCAGTGTAAACAGCGGATATCCCTCGGCCAACCCGCCAACAGCGCAGAAAAGTCTCGGAATCGACTATAAGTACTTGAGTCGACCATAAAGATCGGCCTCGTACTTTGCCCATGAAATGGAGACATTGCGAATACTGCCGCACTAACCGACCACAAAGGTCGGTTGTGCAAACCGACCATAAAGGTCGGTTCTGAAAAACTTACCACATCCAGAACGGATTTGTAATCAGGCAGATTGCAGAACCAACTTGCTACCTTAGCCGACCACACAGATCCACTAGATACACGGCAGCCGACCAGAGAAGTCTATATTATGGCCGACCACACAGGTCGACCATAACGATCAACAGAAGTCGACCATGAGGACGGACGCACAGAACTCCCAGGATCAAGCCGTTTTGACGAGTGCCGACTAGCCCCACATGGGCGAAAAGGAATAAGTCGTCTAGGTCGATCATCAAGCAGAATGCCTAACCGACCTCAAGTCTGAGGTCGGAAGTGACCGACCAGAGGTCGGAAGGATGCGACAACAAGTCGTCAAATGCAACTGCAAGTCGGATACCGACCCCCTAACGGAAGAATCCAGTTTTGGGACGGATGAAAACACAGTTCATCCGACCTTCGGAGGTCGACTATAACCGACCTCGGAATACCGGTATGCATAACCGACCTCAAGTCGGAGGTCGGAAGTGACCAAACGGAGGTCGGAAAAACGCGACAACAAGTCGGCGAAACATCCAGAAGACGGACGTCGACCTCCCAGCGGAAGAATTCAGCTTTTGGACGGATGGAAACACGGTTCATCCGACCTTGGGAAGTCGGACATAACCGACCTCGGAAAATCAACATGGATAACCGACCTCAAGTCGGAGGTCGGAAGTATACGACAACAAATCGGAAATGTGATCAGAAGTCGGATGGCGACTTCCTAGCGAAAAATTTCAGCTTTTGAACGGATGAAAACACAGTTCATCCGACCTTCGGAGGTCGACCATCAAGAAGAATGGATAACCGACCTCCGCAGACTGGACTCAATCCAACGCGAGCGTATGAACGCTGAGTAGTACTGCGAAAGAGGAACGAGAGAGCAAGTACTGCTCAGTGTGTGCGCTGCGTATATCCGCTTCAGCGGATGAGTCAGTGCAGCAGCAGCACACGTACGTACGGCAAGAGAGGCGATAGCGGCATGCAATGGGTGCAAGTACGTCCTGTGTGGACCGTACGCACCCGGCGCAGGCTGCCATCTCTGACACTACTGTACCGAGAATATGTCGGCCACCATTTTTGAGTCGGTGCCGAACATACGATGGAATCTATTATTTTACACAACTGTAGTTGCTTTCGCCTGTCTGATTGCTAACGAAGTGTTTGTTGGTTGCATTTCTGCACATTATATTTAAGCCTTAATCCGCACTATACTACCGTCGAACTATCATATATGTTACGCGAAGGATCGGAATCTGAAGGATTTCCACTGCGTGAATGCGCAACCGAATCCTTCTGTTATCAGTCCCATATAGAATTTATTTAAACTTAGCATTTATCAACAGAGAGCATCATGCGTGCCAAAATTAATTAAGAAAATAAGCGCTGTGCATGCCGGATTGGACATCGGCCCATTTGATGCGCCTGCATTTCGGCATTCTCCAACCGGCAATAATGCAGTCGACTGACTGCAATTTTCGGTTGGGGTATGAAGAAATTGCGGAGGATGGAGAACCGCTCTACCGGAATCAAACGTTGGCCTCCACTTATTCCTCCTTTCAAGTTTTTCTGTGGAATTTATGCTCATATACAGCAAATGAATACGATTAATACTGTTTACAATGTTAATGTATTTAGCCAAACCAGTGTCACACTGTGGCTGTTGATTTCTTGTGCACAGTGCTTTATTAATGTATAATTTCGAACATTTAACAATTGGCGGTGTTGGCTTATTGAGTGGATTAACAGAATTCTGCAATCTACAGAGTACATGACCATCCCGTACTTCGACTTTGTTCCCATTGCGGGCGCTTTTACAATAATATGGATTTTGGACAAAACCCGCAATTTTGGAGTAAAGAAATTAGTTTTTATGTTATACGTATTTAGGAAGAGACGAAAAGTTTAGTCAAAAACTTCTAAAGTACCCATAGTTTAAGAAACAAATTTCCACCGCCAAGAGTGTAAAAGAAACTTTAAGAGAAATTTTGAATCATTTTAAGTAGGTTGTTCTACCTGCGCAAGCTCATTGTTATCTGAATTGGCCATTGCAGAATAAATTATTAGCAGAAATGTTTTCAGGAAAACAAAATATTGAATTGCAAAAATCGATATTTCTCAGAAAAATGCTTTGCCAAAAAATGCATGAGGTTATATACAGATATTTTGCGATTTATCTGCGGTCATTGAGTCGCGCTGCTTCCGCTAGCCTGCATGATGATTCCTCACGATCTTTTATTGTTGTCTTGATGGAACAAGGCGATTGTATTGTAGTATGTACTCATTAAGATTGTCATTGGAAATATTTATCCGATTTTTGAACGATCGGCGCACCGAAAGTCCCGCTGTACTTCAACTGAGCAAACAGTTACTCGAGGATATATAGTAAACGGCAAGCAAAAACATAAGGTAAAAAGTAAAGAATCAAGTATACGATTCTTTGCTATACGAAGAGTGGTCAGACAGATCCCCCCGAACTCAACTTCCAAAAGTCTCAGAGATCATGGGACCTACCGCTATGCAATGCGTCACTGTCAACATTGCTGGACGTTTTTCGTGACGATGAAATTAACAGCTCGTCTCCTTGCTCAGTCTAAGCCGGCATCTGGTTAAATGCGCTGCCTTCGGCACACATTGGAAACCTCCTCGATGACGATACATTAAAGATTTCAGTCGGTCTAAGGCTGGGCGCAGTACTCTGTGAAGCACACTCGTGTGCAAAATGCCGCAAACCAGGCGACGTTTATGGCCACCACGGACTGTCATGCTCCTACTCCGCCGGTAGACACGCTCGCCATGGCGGGCTAAACAGTAATGTCTGCCGATCATTAGTTTCGGCGGGTATCCCAGCGAAGCTCGAGCCCCGCGGCACATCCCACACGTCCGATCGTCGCCCGGACGGGTGCACGACGTTCGCCTGGAAACGTGGCATGTGTTTAGCCTGGGACGTCACTTGCGTCGACACTGTCGCCCCATCGCATATCAAGCCCACTTCGGCATCCGCGGGATCCGCCGCTGCCCAAGCCGAAGACAGGAAGACCAATCTGTACGCATACCTCGATGGCAGATACATTTTCGCGCCGCTAGCCTTCGAAACACTCGGACCATGGGGCAAGTCGGCATCCGCTCTAGTGAAGGAAATCGGCAAGCGACTGCAGCAGCACACTGGTGAACCTCGATCACATGAATTTCTACGCCAGCGTCTGTCTATCGAAATTCAGCGGGAAAATGCGGTGTCCGTTTTTGGAACTATGGATGTAACGGACAACTTAAGAGAAATTTTCCTGTTATAATTATTCTTGGTTTATTAACAAAATTTGCAGTGTGACTGGCTTGTGCTAATAAAGACCACCCAGTAAACGATACTTCCACGTGGATGATGTGACCAGCGCCGCACAGCAGTGATTGATAACCATAATACTTTGTATTTCCGTCAATACACTGCTTCACATACCAGCTCGTATACAAGCCGTGAATATCCTGCTTTTCCATTTATCCATCGATGCCGAGCGGGCGATGTGTGTAATTATTTTACGTGTGATAACACGGCACACGGAGTGGACTCACCGGCATTTCGGCATTGCCATTCCCAACCCAACATACGGCTGATGTGTGCGTATACGGTTGGTTATGTAATATGAAAAGATGCGGATGACGAAGAATAAATAACCGCGCTCATCACGTCCTTTGTTGCATCGCTTGCTACAGTGGGATGGTCTTTTATCCGTCATTTGGAATCTCGGCCGATGAGTCGGTGAGCTGGCGGAAAAAGCGCTAGTACGTAGACAGTCACCAGCCGCCCATAAAATCGCAACTTACGCGATGATCACCAGCTTTTCCCAAATTAGCGCACAATCTTGTGTGATGTACAGATCGATACAATTGCCGGGACCAGAAAGAGCATTTTCCGGAAGCCGCTTTAACGGGATTTAACAATAGATTGTAGTCGCACGCACAAAAAGGCTTACGATAGACGGTACGATACACGATAGCTCTTGCACGTCATCACAGCGTACCCTTACCGGACCGTTTGACGATAGGATTGACGGTACAAGGCTCAGATATCGTCAAGCATACCGTTGTGCTCAGCGATATAGCAACCACTCGCGGTGGCGGTGGCCTCCATAACAACGGCTGCAGTTGCCAAAACACGAAATTTTTGAATTGATAGAGTAAGCTTTAAGTATTCTTGATTAACCAGCAAAGTAAACCCAAGGAAGGATAAAATTATCTGAAGTTTTTTGATACCAAGTGGGAGCGGTTTGTCAAAAAATTCACGATTCTGCAGCCGTTTGCGTTTACCATGCTAAGCTTACGGAGCAGCTGGAGTACTCTGCGCGAGCAGTTCACTCAGACTCCGTAGACTTCTGTGTTAATTAAAAATGCTCCTAGAAACGCTCACTTGCGCTCTAATTTAGATGTTCTGATATCGAAAAATAATCTGGAATTTTAGTTTTGATATGACTTACAGCTGGACGCAGTTTATGTCATTCAAAAGTGCCAAGGCTGATTGAAAGTTTTAACGTTTCTTCACGAAAGCATGACTCGACTGTATCGTACACCGTTTGTGATGAGTGCGACAGCTCTAATGTGCTAACGATACGGTTCCGATACGGTGTCCCACCGTATGGTTTACCGGACCGTATACCGGGACTGTATTGCGACTACAATCTAATGGCTGGCGATTTCCCGATCAACGCTTTATCTGAATTGCCATTAGAGATTCTTACGTATATAATTATATCCACATAAGTATTATTAGACCAAACTGCATTTTAGTTTCCAAGCAAAAAAAATAAATAAAAATAACTTTCGATAACTTCGACATATGCAAGCAGTCAATGCCAGTTACGGCAAGGTGTAGTGCGCAAAAGGGAGCAAAGGATATAACTTCCCATCCACGGCCTAGTACAACCGGAAAACGGATATGCCGGCAATAACTCGTCTCTGCACAGAATAAAAAACACCGTTTTACCTGCCCAAAGCGATGAAATACATACTTGCAGGAACAGGAAAATTTTCGCGGTTGTTAGAACAGACCCGCAGGTATTTTATTTTTTATTTTAAATAAAATTACTATTAGTAAGAACAGTTTTCCGTTCAGCAGCCAATTTTTTTACGTTGGTGCCGTGGCCGATTTCTTGAAGCAGTAACCTAACAGCTGTAATTTATATAATTCATTTACAGATAGCTCAATTTAATTTTCTAGGAGCACTTAATTTTGCTCAGATATGCAGGAAAAAAGTTTTTAGAGGAAAAGTTTTCTGTTTTTCCTCTAAAAAATGTTTCATCTACCCTAGACTGTGTCCCGTCATTCGCTTTGTGTGCTCTAACAGAGAATTAACGCTGGGAAACAGTAATCGCCGAGTGCATGGCAGACGGCGATCTTAGCTCCAGGTTAGCGGAAATCGTTCTAGAAATTACACAGGACGATGGCTGACCGATTGCCAAAGCGTAACCCAAGCGAACAATTAAGGGAAGTGGCCCGGTACATGGTACAAAATTCGTGTACAATTCGTACACTGTACATGCACGAACACTTTTACTTTCGCGCACTCCCAAACACATTTTTGTTTCGGTTTATGACGTTTTGTAGCCAGAAAATTTGTATACACTGGCGTGAAAACCGTTTGTGCGCGCAACATCCGGTCCGGGAGTTAAGGCTGTTAGAAAATTCCAGAAAGCTTAAATGCGTTCAGGTGTACCAGAAGTCTCATTATGGACCAATCTCCTTCAAATTTTGTAAGTAAATGCTCATAACCATGAAGAACGTTTTTACACCGATCCACTGATCTAGCATGTTTTTCAAATTTTAAAATGAATTTCAAAAATTTTGAAATTCATTTTAAAATTGGAAAAAAATCATGGAAGTCTGGGTCGGTGTAAAAACGATCTTCATGGCCAAGTGCATTTACGTGCAAAACTTGAGGGAGATTGGTCCATAATGAGACTTTTGGTACACCAAACGCATTTAAACTTTTTGGAATTTTCGAACAGCCATAACTCCCGAACCGGATGTTGCGCGCACAAACGGTTATCACGCCACTGTATACAAATCTTCTGGCTACAAAACGTCATAAACCGAAATAAAAATGTGTTTGGGAGTGCGCGAAAGTTTTCGTGCATGTACACAAATTTGATACCATATACCGGGCCACTTCCCTTAAGCTGACAACACTTTCATCTGGGCCGAAAAAAGCTTCACAGACAAGCGTACAGAGTACATCTACGAGTATAAGACTTTAAATACAATTACAGACATATCAGAGTAATATAGATGCTACGATCAGTGCTACTGCGCTATTCCTCGCATACAGTAGTGTTTTGCAATTTGCATTACTGGAAAGTGGAAACTGTACTGAATAATGAAGCGCACCTTGTAACCGTCCAACTTGGTCAATAAACTGTAATAGTATGCGATGAGAGTATTAATGGCGTGACTGATTTCCATATTCGCCCTGATACGCACACAAACTTGTATAATATACTTCGACTGGCAGTGCTATACGGATTTTGGTATTACGTACCATAATATTATTTTTTATATTAACAAAGCGCATCATGCATGGCATATTAAGAAAATCGTGCCGTATGTGCCAAGTGCACACCAGATTCGCCTGCATTTCGCCATTCCACATCCGTCCAAAATGCTGTCGACGGAACTGCGTCTTCGGGATGGGATATGAAGAAATTGCGGATGGTGGCATACTTTTGAGTTCCGATCGCTCTATACCGGAATGTAACGATGGCTTACAAATTATTCCTCCTTCCGACTTTTTCTGTGGGATTAATATTCATAGACAGCAGCATATGTATGCGCATGCTGTCGTGAAGATGAACTTATCCATTAAACTAGGCGTGTATAAGGGAACCGCGCCTGAATTATATCGCTACCGAACCTAAGTAATCCCTGTACTTGCTGCCGTCAGCCGGTTTGAGTATGACGTTGTGGTGATTTATGTACCGCGCCAGAACCGCGCCAGATTTATGTACATGGTGATTTATGCACCGCGCCAGATTTATGTACATGGTGATTTATGTACCGCGCCAGATTTAACCATATGTATTGTATATGTACTGTATAGCCGTATGTATGTTTACAATTAATTGACAACTGTTAAAAAGTGAGGCGGATGAGTTAATTTAGAAATTGTTTTGCACTCAGGGACTATATCCAAATAATCACGGAATATTTTTTATCGAGTGCTAATATGCTCGGAAGTATCATGCGCCGAGTACATAGCAGACAGCCTGACTAGCTTTAAGTTAGTAAAATTGTTACAGAAACTTAACTGTGCGTTGACTCAGCGATTGGCGCACCGGAAGCGGCTCTTTTTATCATCTTACGCGAACAGTTATTCGGGACAAAAGTACAAACAGCAGACAATACATTAAGTGCTACTGCGCAGATTCCTTGTAAACAGTGTATTACATTTCTGCACATCTATACGCGCATGCGGTTGATGAACATCACCTAGCCCACTCACCGCGTTGCGAAATGCAGGAGACGAATGCACAAAGTTCACTGCTCTTAATATAAAAAATATTTTATCTAAACCGTGTACCGTCATTCGCTTAATGCGAGGTTTCCAGCGATTTGGTCATTTTTGCTACAATTCGTATGACGCGGTCTGGACATGAATTTGAGTTGTGTGAATGTAAAGTTGTACCAGAAAAATGATTATACTGCATTACTACGTTGGTAAAAAAATTATGTTACTTCTACTCCTTCAACTATTAGGTTTTAAATTCAAACATTTCAGGCATAAATTCACTAAGCGCTGTTTGGCAATAAAGTAATCAGGAAACGCCTTCTTGTCCAGAAACACTGTAAAAGCTTATCACACACAGGAATTTGAATACCGTTTCATTTAAAGATTTAAAATATTCAGAACTGAATCTGGGGTGTTGGGACGGTACCGCGATTGTGTTAATGCAGCGCTAGCCGCTTTCTCTCTGTTGAATAGCGCTTTCTCCTTCGATTCCCCCTAACGGAAGGCACAATATTCCGTCTAGCAGTCTCGTAGAATGCCAGACAGAGTATTTTGTGGCCAAGGTCAAAAGTAAGAAAGAACTTTTGGAAGAAAGAACTGTTATGTGGCCAAAAGTAAGAAAGAAGTTTTAGAAGAAAGAAGTTTTCTTACGGTTAGGTCAATAGTAAGAAAGAAATTTCTTCAGTCAAAAGTAAGAAAGAAATTTTTATAATGGTGGCTGTACATTGAGAACAGTTTTACTACCGCGGACAGTATGCACAGTTCACACTTCACAATTAATTCAATATATTGCAATATAGTGCATTCTTTGTTGGCACTGCCGCTCTGCATGCGGCCACAATAAGTCGTACAAGATGCCGGCTAAGTTTCTCGGCAGAACTTAGCGATTGATCGCAGCTCTTCTTGGCTGAAGTGGATGGACTTGCCCAAATTTGGCCACATAAAAGTTGTCCAAATTTGGCCGCGTGTAATCTGCATAACAGAGTTAATACAGAGTTAAAATTACTTTCTTACTATTATTTTTGATATTGTCCATTACAGTTCTACAGTCGTCGGTTCTTTTGGGGATTTACAATATTTATTGGTTTAGTCACTACCTAGCAGTTTAACATCATACACAAAAACAAGTCACAAAACAAAGTAAACAGCACTTAAGCCATCAGAACGTGGAACAGTTGATGTAACCGACAGCGCATTCCCGCGCTGTATTTCGATGCTAAGACGCTGTAACAAGAACTCGTAAGATCGTCGTTCCCCAGTAGCATCCTTTAGGCGTTTACCCAGCTCACGTAAAAATTTCAAACATGATGGACCGACGACACCAAAAGTCTCGAAAGCTAAAGCGACAAAATCGTACTCGGTTAACAAATATTCGTATTTGCTACATTTTTCCTCTTCCGCTTTCCTGGCAGCCTCTCCAGCTTTAATACTGCTGCTGATAACGTTAGACAAGGCAACTGTATCGACGCATGTCACGTCTCAAGCCAATCGTAATCCGTTTCTCCAAGGCAGTAGTGACAAACCATCCGGCCGGCGATTGTTCACGGGGTCAGTGCCTCTCGGTTCGAGTACAGCCGGTATATTAGCAGTAACCAGGCTTCTGCGAATCACTTCGTTCAGGGATGTGTGGCGAAGGAAACGTCCGGCGCTCTTTTTACACGAAAGTTCGTGGTGGCCGTATTGGTCGACAGGTTGACGGCAGTCAGCGCAGAGATGAGGACTGCAGATTGGTGCGCCAATTCTTAATCCGACGGCTACGCGGAAGCTTTCATCAGACATCAGCGTTCCAAGGGAAGGTACAGGGAGGGCGTTTAGCCACTTTCCCGATTCCGGCTGTGCAACTGCAAGCAAGCGCGCACAGTGGGTAACATCGTTTTCGAACAATTTCACAATTACTTCGCAAGACTTTTTAACTACTGCTGCATCCCACACTTTCTGTGACCGTCTAACGTTTTCTGGTGGTAGCTCTGTACCCGAAGCTGCTTGCCACAACTGGTGCACTAAGTCATGCTTATCCGTTCCAGAAGCGATGCTTGAAACCAGAGACGACGTGGCGTAAACCGAAGCCAAATAGGCTGAAGTCGCTAGTTCTGCCACACGCCTGATTCCTAACTCACCACTGGAAACGGGAAGCGAAACCTGAGCCCAGGTGACACTATCTAATCTGACGTTGGTGACTGACTCAAGTGCCGATTTGCTCACGCTATCAAAAACCTCTAGCTCGTCTGTACAGAGCCACGTCGGACTAGCGCGAAGTAGGTAGTTCATTTTCGGGACACAAATACAGGTGCGCAGGAGATAATATGCTTGATGAGCAGGCAAAACACGTTGCCTCCTCCTTTTGGGAATTGTAGGGTTGTGAGCGGTTGCAGATTGTTTGCAGGAGTGCCTGATTGGCTGCACGCACAATCCAACTCCTCCTACAATCGTTCAAATCCGACTAGTAAACAATTTTATTTTTGTAGCAATACAAATAGACAGTTTACAGCGATGAAGGATTCGAAACGGGTAATAAAAGCATCGCATACCAAAATAATTATAAGCCCAAGTGAGCCTGAGCGTAGGTGAAAAGATAAGGGCAAACGGCCCCAGATTAATCGCCGACACAGTGGCTCCATCATCTTGATTTTGCAGTACATAGAAACGCTTGTATCACCACCTACCAGCAAAAAATTTCTGTGTTTCCATTTTAATAATGTTGCCGAGCAGGCGATGCATATTGCTCTTAAACTACAGTTCAACTATTACTGGCTTCCTCATATACACGGATTTTTCAGCATTTCGGCATCCCCCAGCCAGCTACAGTGCAATCTGCTAATTTGCACAGTATACGGATGGGGTATGAAGAAATGCGGAGGACAGAATCATAACCTGATCCAACTACCATATTGTTAGCCGCTTCGCTCGCTGCGGTTGGGTGGTGTTTGTGGCTCTGCTGTCCGATGTCGAATTGGGCCGGATGAGGAGGTTTACCAGCGGAAATCGGGCTATTGGCCATCTATACTACTACTAGCGATCCGCTAACCAGGTACGTCTATGCAATGTACAGAGTCACACCGGGATTCAACATTTATTCAGCACAGCCACGGTTGTATGCATGATGATTTATGTACTCAGTAATAATAGTATCATAATTATATATATTTGTAATAATAATATTAGCATTTATTATAATTGTGCTGCATGATACAAAAATGCTGAAAAGCCACGCTGACCGCTCGCCTCGCGGGTGACTCTGCCGTCATCCTGTCGCCGAAAAAAATCGAATAAGGCCGGCAGTTAATCACTGCGACCGGCGAAGTTGGCAATGCGAAGAACATGAGTTTGGGCAAAATCGGTGAATAAGCCAAGATATTCCCAGTCCCCATCCGAACACCAGCCATATTATACTAGGCCTGTTTGGCCGCTGGCTGGAAGATGGTGAAATGCAAACGGATTCCTGGGAATATGCCACTCGACAAAATTATTTACCCTGATCTCTGCGCCTAGATATAATAAACAAGCCCAACGCCAGTACATTCAGCACCGACAAGCCCCATTCGGCAAAACACCATTCGGCAACACCATGCACACGTGTAATAATTACGCGTGTGGTCTGCTTGTTCGCTTGAATTACACGCTCTAACAGATCTGGTTCCCTGATTCACTGAAATATACTGTATTTCAGCGAATCAGGGGACCAGATTCCCAGGATTAGCCAACCGTGTGAATATGCTTTTATCTTGGCAACGTTCCGCTGCATGCGGCGAATTCATTCGCAGGGTTATTTTCTGCTGAGTAGATTATCTTGGAAACGTTCCGCTGCATGCGGCGAATTTATTCGCAAGGTTATTTTCTGCTGAGTAGATTAAAAATTCGTTTATAATTCAAAAGCGCAACAGGTGGTTATAAGGTTTTACTGCAGCCAATGTCGGACCGGCACGTTGTTGCCAGTGTACATGATAATACCATATACTCCGCACTTTCTACGTATTAAAATTGTAATATAAAATCTTTATATGAAAGATGCAGGACAAAACAAGTAGAAATCGGCGGGTTGGTCTGCGATATGAAACCATCTGCTTTTTTTGTGGCACATTGAATTGTAAAATCTTGAGAATTTTGATGGACCTGTATTCTTATGCTTTGTTTTTCCATTTCATCGATTGCAAAGACCGTAATCGCCCTACTGTCTGTCAGCAGAGCCTAAATTACTGGTATTAGCAGACAACCGGGCTGTGCTGGTCAATGTCGAATGTACAAAACATTTTGAAAGAGAAAAATTCTGCGTGCTTAATTTTCAAGTAAAGATAAGTATTTTATAAGAATTAAAGAAATATTATTGTTCGTTACATAAGTAAAAAAACACAACTTTCGCTAACTATCTGTAAAGAGGTACAAAAGAAATTTCAGTACCGATTTTCTCAGGTAAAAAAGATATACTCGTGTTAAACTGCCAAAATGTTCTCAAAGATAATTTCTATCAAAAAACATGCTCCCATACTTTGCCATTGATTTGGAACAGCGTGATAGGTGCGGTCAAGTAATTTCCACCATCCGGTTCCGCATCTCTTCATACCCCATCCTAAACCGTGCAGATCAGCCGTATGCAAGGTCGCTGGATGGGGAATGCCGAAACGCTGGCCAGTCAACTCGGTGTTACCGCGGAAGCAACTACAATTTCGTAGAATAACAGCATGCATCGCCTGCTTGGCATCGATGATAAAATGGAAGCGCAACGTACTTTTCGGTAGGTATGTGAGTTTATGTCCGAAACAGTACGGATGCTATGCCGTGGCACAAATCGCTTTATACAAGCGGAAGTATCGCGTATACATGCACCTTTACCTTTTGCTTCTGTGTTTGTCTGCCAGTTCGCAATCGGTCATTGGTATTTATTTGTTTACGCGGTCGACGTGAACCGCATGCTTTTGGTTCGCCAATCGCTCGAACATTCGAACAAACAATTCCAAAACATTAATTTCCTGGTGAGTGCACAGTACAGTGACCCTGTTGCCTTATTTCAAGAGCGGAAGCAGTTTAGAGTCTAGACACAACGATCATCGTACGCCAAGCACATGGCAGGCGGCGACGCTAGCTCAAGGTCATTGTTGTTAGTGAAATTGTTATAGAAGTTTATATCAGTCTTATGGCTGGCCGATTGGCGCATGGGAAGTAGTACGAACGTTAACTGTAATGCGGTGAACGGTGTTAATTTGTCTGAAGAAGATCATTAAAGACAGACGTACGAGTACAAGTTACGCTTCCGGCTAAATGATACGATCTTTTAGCCGGATACGATCATTTAGCTATTGCGCTGAATTCCTCGCAAACAGTTTGTTACATTTCTACACAAAATATTATATTCACGCCTTAACCCGCAGTCCGCACTAGGTTACCAACGAGCTTAGTTTATATAATAGTATTATGCGATGATGATAACAGTTTTCTGACTGAGCTCCTACGAACTCGCGTCCTTCTACTATTAACGCCATACGGACTTGAGTTAATCGTACCATTAATTTTGTACACGGAGAGCAACATGCGAGCAAAATTAGGAAAATGTGACTTATGTGAGCGCCGTGCGTGCTGGACGGTACAGCGGCCCAATTAGCCTGCATTTCGCCATCCCCCAGCCTGCTATTGTGCAGTCAACTTACTGCACTTTCCGGATGGGGTATGAAGAAATTGCGGAAGATGGATTACTTCCGAGCGCTATACCGGATTATAATATCGGCCTCCAATTTATTCCTCGTTCCGAATTCCGAGTTTACATACAACTCTTATTCATAGACAGCAACATGAGGGTGCGATGAGAGTTTACAACTTGAAGGTGAGTTAATTAATCAGAACACTGTCGCGGCTGATTCCTTGCCGACAATATATGTTTTATTACTGAGTAGAGTATGGAATTCTGGCCTTTAAAAAATTTTGAAAAATCGGCTTATTGAGTTGACTAACAGCACTGGAGTCAATACATCATCGTTTTTCTAATTCCGGACGCTTTTACAATTAATTTTGGGTTCGTCTTGCAAACAGAAGAAACACGATATCCTTTGCGTTGTTCCACATTAGAAAACTTCATAATCTTTTATCTGTTAAACTCCTGTACGAGTATAATATGTAAGAAACCTAAGAGATCCAGTGCTGCCATTACAGCTGGTGCGGATTTATGGTACCTTCGATGTACGACCATCATGTACTGCAGTTTGTACATGCAGCCATTTTATCAGTGAAGTAAAACAGAATGCGCGAAAACAGAGCAAAGTCCCCGTTAATGGAGTTTGGCAGTCACTATGGCTCCTGTGGTTGCAGTAATAATAACTAGTATAAGGTCTCATACGCCCTTAGGGCAAGCGGGCGGCGGTTTTTAATTTTTAGTGAATAAGGCAGCGAATGTATGAAGTACTGTACAGTCTTATAAACACGTAAGTGCTGAAGTAATCTTGGAAATTAATAAATTCTGTATAAGTTTAACGGAAGCGCAGGGTACATGATACTATTAATACGTTTTACTCCGAGAAGACTTTCGCTTTCGCGTAATCCCACGTACTTTTTTCCATTCTGTTAAGACATTTTGTCGAATTGCATATACCCACAAGAAAGCTGTTGGTGGTCGCATCATACAGCTGGAGAATTACAGAAATGGAGAAATTTCAATAAGTTAAGTAAACCGGTATATCAAGGGTCTCATTATAGAATGTAAAATACCTTGTTCAAAAATTACATGTAAGTAAATGCGCATGAATATGCACACCGTTTCTACACCGCACAACGGCGCAGTTATTTTTCAATTTTAGAATAGTTTCCAGGAAATATAAAAATTATTTAAAAACCTGAAAGAATTAGCAACACTGTGTTTCTTTCACTTCCGTGAAAAATCTCCTCAATCGAATGCTCGGGTAAGTTTTTCAGCTTAAAAGGTGTTCATGCTTTTGTGTCATCTGCAGATTAGAAAAAAACTGTCGAATAGATTTAAAGAAAATTCAAATATCTAGCTGTTTGTACAAGAGTTTGTTTTTCTGCTGCATTCCCAGAAAGCAAATGATACAATGTTAAAGATTAGGTCAAAATATAATACGCATCTTCGAGGAGCAAATACTTGCAATTAGGGTTGTCATCACGTCATCACACGCTATCACAATCACGCCGATTTCCTGTTCCCAATCCCATCATGCCGAAGAACTGTGGCCGTGATAATGTGATGGGATGAATGATGGGATTGGGAAGTGATGGGATGATTTCCATTGCCCAGAAATGTGTGTTTTTGTGCCAAAATTACCTGTGCGTCGGTTATGCTGCAAAACTTTTGTGCGCTACAAATTTTTCTTCCTTATAATTCAGACTAGCGCTGCTTGGGGGAAAATTTATAGGCAAGACTTTTAGCATTTTGGACATTACTGTACGCTTCGCCGCTTCCACCACCGTCCATTTGATTTGGTTGACAATGCATTTTCACTTGTGATAACTTATAAGTGTTTTACAACATTTTTACTTTATGAAAACAGCAAAATAATTTTTATTTCAAAATATAATCGAAGTGGCTATTTTTCCGCAGTATTTGCGGCAAAAAAGCCTTAGCCAAATATAATTCATTAAAACTAATTTTATTTTCGTCCCACCAATCCCACTATTCCCATCACTTCACGTTCACATTCCCATCACATCCCACCTCAAAAATCAGGGTGGGATGACAACCCTACTTGCAATAACCATTAAAAAATAATCGACAGTTGTGTTCAGATTGACCGCTATTGCAACATTAGGAAACGAAATTTGATAAGCTAGAACTTATTCAATTTGGAATCATACCTGAACTAAAACAATGCCTCGGAAATTTGCTGTGAATTCTGAAAATTGATAGAAATTCAGATACAGAATCATAAAAAAAATTATACAGAAATCACATTTTGATACAAAAATTGACTGTACACTTAACGAATCAGCAAAAATAAATTTCAAAAAGTAACTTATTGGATTAGAAATTTAAATTTAAAAAAGATTTGCGCTTAAATTTATTGTTTTATACAGTAATACTTTGGAATTCACGCGAATGCCGAAAGTACAACAAAACTTTTGGAATCAAGAGATTTTGTGTGACCCGTACTTAACCCGTTCTACACCATGCGTGTTAGACCGACATGGTGGAGGACTTCCTCTCTATAATCCGTTGTTATGATCGTAGGTTGTTTTTATTGGTTTTATTTCAAAGAAGAGATGTTAGACAACAATTTATAGTACAGAACTGGTAGCTTCACCGAGTCCATAAGGTCCAGGGGGTGACCAAACATGGTCAAAACTGACCAAACGGGGCTCCCGGAGGTCCTGCTTGTCTTGACCGCCACCCACACAGCAGATAATTACCAAAAAAAACACAGGAGAAGTAATTGCTCAGCTTTATAAAAGAGCGAAGAAACATTTAGAGCAAAACCGCTCACTGGTCAGTGATGGTCAATTCAAAATACCATGTCGGTCTTGACACGGTTGGGCATGGTTCTAATTAATTAATATTCCTTAAAAATTCATATCTATTGGCAGAAGCATCGTACACGGTACGATAGACAACCAAAAGAAAGCCCATAAAAAGCTGTATTAACTGAATGGACCATGACGGTCAGCAAAGCGACCACTGGTCAGCACATACGAGAAATCCGAAAAATCTATTTTTTGACTGAATGCAAAACAACTGCGTAATGACTGATTTTGGTTGTTTTAAAATATATATGGCCCGTACTCTCTACAGTGGACAGCAAAACTGACTCAACGTCGGGCTGTACCAGTGGCGCAAATAGCTGTATCGGATGTGCAGTGCATTTGCCTGTGTAGAACGTTATAAGTGTCATGCACTGCACTGGCTACTCTATTGTTCCTGGGACAATTCATATGTTCTTTGCTAATTTCAACCGAGTTAAACTATAGTAATGAGAGAGAAATCCTGTAAATGTTATTAAGCTCGCGTTAATACTCTTCCATTTGAGCTTTCGCCCTTGCATCAAAATGCTCAAACACATCATTTGGTTCATGAGCGTTCGTGCCTTGTAACCTTTAGAAATCAATCTGTGCAAATTAAGCGGAGAATTTGACGTATAGGAGAAATGAGAAATGGCTTAGAAGTCCTGTCTTCCTTTCTGAATACTAAAATTTGTAGTTATGTCTTTACTTAAGTGACCGGTTGTTTTTAGCACAGCTTTACTGACTTGCTGCGCAATACTTAACCGTATTTCTCAATAACTGGTCGCTTCGCTCACTTGTAAAACACTTTGAAGAAGTTGGACGCTGGTCAATTAACGATGGTGATCAGCGCAGACAATTTTCCTGTTATTTGTCTCCGGTATCCCATTCATTTTCCCGACCGGATACAGCATTACTCCCACTGTACACGTCACTCGGACTGCATACAGTACACGTTATCTACATTAAGGCCGATGACCAGTTGTCCTAGACATAAGCAGAAGCTGTACCGACTCTATACATAGAGTTGGTCCTGGCAGAAGTGACCAACTATTGTGAAATACCCAGGTAGCACTTACGCAGTGATGCATATTAGTGCTTTTTCGTTTAAAAATTTTCTTTGACCACTGGTCATGTCGATGACCATCACAATGCACCCATCTTAAAGTACTCGTTAAGATCTATCGTTTGAGCTACTGACATATTCTATGCGATTTTTTTATCAGTTGTTATAAACGGCAGTGGATAACATGTCGGCGCAACATGGTTACCATGCGTGTTAGGCCGACATGGTCATCTCCTGCTTGACCAATGGTCGCTAAAATTTTGAAAAAATATTTTTCTCTTAACTGAATTTTTCTGTCCCAGACTGCCAATTTTCGAAACTGTAGTCCCATCCCATCTAGTACCCGGTTTTCCTGGGTTAAGAAGAGAGGAAAACTTTAGCTAAAACAAATTTCGGAAGTCCAAAGTTATGGAAACAAATTTCTTGCAGTGCGAAAGGAACTTCAGCAGTAACCCTTTCAGATAAAAAAAGATCAAACTAATCAAAAAATTATTATTCTCAAAAACATGCTCTGCAATGAAATATATATATGGGGAAAACGAGTACATATTTTGCGATTTATCTGGCGATCAATGTGTCTAGACTGCTTCCGCTCGCTTGCATTATGTTTTCTTGCGATTTTTCATTGTGAAACTTTGTGCACCAAGTTAACTGTACACTGCGGCTGTACTGTGCGCTCCGGAAAAATGCCACTGAAAATTATTAATCTGACTTTGGAACGATCAGCGCACCGGATGTTGCGCTTCTTGTCGACCTAGCAAACAATTGCTCGATGACCGATTGTAAACTGGCGCAAAAACCAAAAACAGGCAAAAACATAAGGCAAAAGCTAAAGACACAAGTGTACGATACTTCCACGTGGATGATGCGATCAGTGTTCCAGCAGTGATTCTATTTCTGTCTAATGCTCTGCTTGGCACATGAACTCGCATTCAAGCCGCAAAATTTTTGTATTTTCATTGATTTTTATTATGAGTGCCAAACAGGCGATGCTTGTTATTATTTTACGAAACCGTACTTGCTTCCTCAATAACACGGCTCACGGAGTGGATTGAACTGAGTTCGCTGGCATTTTAGCATTCCGCATCCAACTCCTAGCATTCGGCTGACTGCACGGCGTACGGATGCGGTATGAAGAAATGCGGATGATGAAGAGTACCTGAGCGCACTCATCACGCTGTTGGCTATTTCGCTCGCTACGATGGGGGTGGTTTTTTATCCGTCGTTTCGCCGAATGGGAATCGCGGCCAACGAGTTAACATAGTAGTCTACGCAAGCGGAACATGGCGCATGCAGTTTAGTCACCGTACAAGCTGTAGTTGTGAGGCTGATCTGTAGGCGGATGTGTTTTATCCTAAGACTCCTAAGATAACCTTAGAAACCTAAGAAAACCTAAGAAACCTGAGAAAACTACGTTGAATATGGTCATTTGTCATGATTTGTGGAAACGTATTTCAGTCAAAGAACAATTTTCCTTACTTGAAACATGTTTAGATTATTTTTTAGGATGTTTCTTATACGAGTACTAGTACCTAAAAACATATAGGTGTTAGCAGCACTTTCCTTGCCCACCGGATAATGTGACTAAACCGAGAAGACCGTGACCGTGTCCGTGTCCGTCTCTCGTGTCCGTGGGGCGAATCCAAATTGTTGAAGTATTGATTCTAGTGTAGTAAGTCTACTCAATAAGCCAATACTGCAAATTTTTTTAATGGTCAGAATTCTACACACAGCTCATAATAAAACATATATTGTCGGCAACAAATTAGCAATGACGTTATTAATTAACTAACCTTTGCGTTGAAAACTGCCATCGCACCCTTATGTTGCTATCTATGAAAAAGATTGTATAGAAAAACTCAGAAGGAGGAATAAATTGGAGGCCAGCGTTCTATTCCGGTAGAACGGTCGGAAATAATCCATCTTCCGCAATTTCTTCATACCCCATCCGGAACGTGCAGTCAGTTGACTGCACAATAGCAGGCTGGGGGATGGCGAAATGCAGGCGAATTGGTCCGCTGTGCGGTCCAGCATGCACGGCGCTCACATTTTCCTAATTTTGGACGCATGCTGCTCTCCGTGTACAAAATTAATGGTAAGATTAAACAAGTCCGTATGGCGTTAATAGTAGAAGGATGAGAGTTCGAAGGAGCTCAGTCAGAAAACTATTATCATCATCGCATAACACTATTATATAAACTAAGCTCGTTGGTAACCTAGTGCGGATTGCGGGAGAAGGCGTAAATATAATATTTTGTGTTGAAATCTAACAAACTGTTTGCGAGGAAATCAGCGCAATAGCACTGATCGTTTAATTACCCGGAAGCGTAACTTGTGCTCGTAAGTCTGTTTTTAATGATCTTTTTCAGACAATTTACAGTCGTTCACCGCACTACTGTAAGCGTTCGTGCAACTTCCGATGCGCCAATTCGGCCAGCCATAAGATTAATATAAACTTCTGTTACAATTTCCCTAACAACAATGACCTTGAGCTGGCGTCGCAGTTGACATGTGCTCGGCGCACGATGATCGTTGTGTCTAAACTCTAAACTGCTTCCGCTTTTGAAATAAGGCACCGGTGTCACTGTACTATGCACTCACCAGGAAATTAATGTTTTGAAATTGTTTGTTCGGATGTTTGAGCGATTGGCAAACCAAAAGCATGCGCTTCATGTAGACCCCGTAAACATGTAAATACTCAACGAGCGATAGCAAACTCGCAGACAAATACATAAGCAATAGGTTTGCGAGTATAGGCGATACTTCCGCGTGCATATTGCGATTTGTGCCACGGCATAGCATCTGTACTTCGCACATAAACTTGTATACCAACCGTAAGTTTGTTGCTGCGCGTCCGTTTTATCATCAGCGCCGAGCAGGTGATGCACGCTATTAACTTTACGAAACTGTATTTGCTTCCGCGATAATACGGAGTGGATTCGTCCGCATTTCGTCATTCCCCAACCAGCAACCTTGCATGCGGCTGATCTGTACGATTTAGGTATGCAGAGATGCGGATGATTTCGATTACCAGACCACACCCATCACGCTGTTCCTATTAAGTTATGGTAGAGTATGGGTCGGTTATTTTTAACAGAATTTATTTTTCCGCATATTTTGGAGGGTTAGTAAATAAATCAATATACTTTTCTTTTGCTGGAGAAAATCTGTACGGAAATTCTTTTTGTGCTTCTCCAGCTGGCGAAAGCTGTCTGTTTTTATAACTGATATCTCGAATAATTTACATTTCTTTCTTGTAAATTATTTATCTCTTCCTTATACAGACCATGCAGAAATTCTGTTTTTCAAAAATTTGTTGTACTTTCGACTTTGACCAGCGCAGCCCGGTTGTTGGCCGGTATAAGCCTCTGCTAAAAGAACGCACCGATTATTCGGCAGTGACCGTCTTCGCTTTTTTTCGCACATCTTGAATTTTGCAACCGATAAAATGGGGAAAAAACGTAAGAAAAGGCATACGTAAAAATTCTCAAGATTATACATTTCAGTGTGGGACAAAAAAAAACAGATGGTTTCATTGGTTTGATATCGCGGACCAACCAGGCGCTTTCACATGTATTGTCGTCCACCTTTCATATCAAGGTTTTACAATAAATTTAATACACAGGAAGTGCGGAGTATATGATAATTATTATGTGCACCAGCAACATCGTACCGGTCCGACATTGGCGGAATAAAATCATTAAACCACCTGTTGCGCTTTCTTCTAAATTATAAACGAATTATTTACATACTGAGCAGAAGACATAGTCCTTTATTGATTTTTACACTGCGACAGTCATTCCACTGGGGCCAAAATTTCTGAGCAGAAAATAATAAATAAAGCTCCGAATAATTTGCCGCCAACTTCGCCGGTTGCAGTGATTTACTGCCGACTTTTTTCGATTTCCGGCTACAGGAATACGGAAGAGACTCCCGAGCGGTCGGCGTAACTTTTTAGTATTTTGGTATCATGCAGCATAATAATTATAATAATATTATACGAGAAATTTCCGCTAGCTTACCGTCCCGATTTGACAGCCGACGGCACACCCACAGACACACTCCAAACGCAGCGAGTGAAGCGGCCAGCAACATGATGGTTCTGTCAGGTATTCTGTCCTTCGCATTTCTTCATACCCCATCCGTACACTGTGCAAATCGGACGATTGCAAAGTATCCGGCTGGGGAATGCCGAAATGCTGGCAAATCCGTGTATGCGCGGAAGCCAGTAGTAATTATTTAACTACCTGCAGTTTATAAGAGTCATATGCATCGCCGGCTCGGCAACATTATTAAAATGAAAGCACAAAAATAGGTTGCTGGTGTGTAGTGATATGAGCGTTTCAATGTACTGTAAAATCAAGACGACAAAACTATGTCGGCTCGTAACCTGGGGCCATTCGTCCACATCTTAACGCCAACGCGCAAGCTTGCTCGGACTCGTATCTGAGTTTGCGATGTTTTTATTTACCCGCTGCGAAGCGTTCATCGCTATATCGCCTTTGATATTTTTTAAAGGTACCCCTGTTGTCGCCATAAAGTGTCTGTTTCTGTTGCTTCAAAACCCATCCTGTTAATACTCGTGCAGTTGTACTTACTATTCGGATTGAACGATTCCACGAGGTGCACGATTGTGCGTCCAGCCAATCAGTCACTCCTGCAAAGCAGTCCGCATCCGCTATCAATCTTACAATCCTCAGAAGAATCAACGACTGGAACGGATAATTTATGAACAAATGTTAACGCGGATGTATCGTATTCATAACGACAGAATGATGACAGATACTCGTAACATACCTAGATAACTTTCGTGTACAGTCAGATTATATAGCTAGTGTATGACAATACGGACAGACATTCAGGTACACAAGCTGGTAGACAAGCTAGACATTTAAACAACCAGTGCAATATACTAAGAGTCTAGGACAACCAGAAAGCATCGATTATCACGCACATTACACCACATCTATCGTTAACCTGCAGCACAAACTTTTCCCAGCATTAAAATATCGTGAGAAAACATTATGCGAGCGAGAGAAGCAGTCGAGACAGTAGGCAATACGATACTGTTGCCAGCAAAAGAGCAAAACGTATCTTGCAAGCCGTTTTTATCACGCCACTTCCTTCAAAATGTTTTGGCTGTTTAACCTTTTTTCTCCCAAAGAAAATGTCCCTCACAATTTCTGTAGTACATTCGACGACCGAATATTTTTTTTCAGTGTCGATTCGAAACATCTCTATCCCCAGATTTTCTATATTTTGGCTAATTATTTTAACTTTTTTTTTGATTAGAGAAAGTTTCTGCTGGAGCTTGTTTTTTTTTATTTTCGTCTGCCAAAATTTGTTGTTTTTACCTTTGACTAGATCAATTTTCATTATAGTAAAGTTCTTTCTCTCGTCTGGAAAACCGACTACAAGAATATTCTTTCTTCCAAAAATTTGTTTTCATCGACAGTGGCCAGCTCTGGCCGGTTGCTGCGCGCAGCCCTTGATAGCAATAAGCAGCTGATCTGCAGCTACGGTTGTTGCTCTCTTTTCGCCCATTTTGGTTCATGCAGGTGATAAAATGGCTGGTTTTAGGTAGAGGTACAAAGACCGGAAATTATCAAGACTGTAGTTAAACAGTGACACATAAAGTTCGGAATACTTGTACATTTTATACCAAGTTCGGAAGTTAGTACGTAAAAGTCAACACGTTATACTATACATATTGTTTCAATACCGTATAAAAGCACCGTTTATAATGTAATCGGCGCATCGATACGAAAGACATTGTTCACACTTCACATACGATAAGTAGGAGATCCGTCCAATGGAAAGACAGATAACAAGGTTAGCCAACTTTCCGGTGGCTTCTTCAGTCGTCAACGATTTTCTCGTATTTAAAGACCGCTAATGCTGTGTAAAATATTTGCGGTGATATTCACGGCGTCTGTCAGATACAACAGTTTAATGTCTGTGCCCGAATCTTCATGCCGTGGCTGTTTCCAGTGGACTTTATCTTTTTTTGTGGGCAGTTTAATAATGTATCCCGCACACGCTGCCATCGTCAGCGTGTGCAGGATACATTATAAATCTGCCAACAAGAAAATTAATCTTTTTGCACCATTTGCTAGTACCGCTGCAGTAGTTCCCTGTAGTTGATATTTACAGATTTTTCGCCACAGTTTTCTTGAAATTTGTTGATCAGTTGAAACGGCAATGCCGGAGGATCGCGCGATGTCAAAGCATCGCGATTTTTTTCGGCAATGCCGATAAAGGGAGCCTCCATGAAATACCGGCAGATTTTCAGCGTTGCAAATTCTTGCTCTCCAGATAGCCATTGGATAAGCTGCTGTAATAATGGCCCGAATATGCTCTACTTACGATTCTTATAAAACATGCAATAAGCGCATGGAGCATGTGGTAGCGGCCCACTTTGCGATACAGCAGTTAATAAGCTTTGAACTGCTACGATGGTATCGTAAGTTTCTGGTGTACAGCAATTTTATAACAGCGTCCTTGTGCTAGTGACAATATTTTTTTTATCTTACTGATAACGGTCAACTAAATTCATCAAGCTAGTCGCGTAAAATCCTGCTGCTCCATGCGTTACGTGTATACGACGCTTCCGTTATTGTCTGTTAGGCATACAGCACAATCTCGCTAGAGCAGGACATAGTACAAAAGTATAAACAGTTGGTAATTATTCTGCAGTTCACCAAGCCTGTTAATCAGTTTAATATAAATACTGTAATAATACTTGTTCGAACGCAGTTCAGAAAATTGGCAGGGTTGCCAAACATATGGTGCGATATGTGGTACCAAATATGTGCTTACCAAACGAGTGTAGTTTTATTTATTTCCGATGCTGCATCGCGATATAATCATACGCATTACATAATGATGACAATTCACTATTGTAGACACAAGCAACTGGATGATCATTTGCTTCACTAGTGTGTTTACATTAGTGTTGGGCCGGCCCGGCCCAGGGCCGCGGCCCGAACGGCCCGGGCCGAGGTCAGCCCGGCCCTTTTGGGAGGGCCGCGCCGGGCCGCGGCCCTCGGCCCGGGGAGAAGAACCATGGCCCGGGCCGCGGCCCGGGCCGTGGCCCGTTGTGGACGTTAAATATGGAAAAACACGTAGAAAAACAAAAACTGTCATTGGGATTTACTGAAATTTAGTAGTTTTCGATGAGTTTTTCTTAATTTTCATAGCATTAAGCGTTTCTAGGAGAAAATCCGTCTATTTTTCCGTTGACATACCCGCTGCAGCCGCTTGCATACTGACATCCGGGAATGAAATTTAACTGTGCTGCAAGACGGCCCGGGCCGCGGCCCGGGGACATGTCGGGCCGCAGCCCGGATCGGCCCGCGGCCCTGGCCGTGTAAACGACGGCCCGGCCCTCTTGCTCGGGCCGGGCCGCGCCGGGCCGGGCCGGGCCGACCCAACACTAGTTTACATATCCAAAATTTAGTATACATATATAGAAATTATACGTAATATTTTTACTACTTTGTGTATAATGAAGCGACAATTTGTAAGAAATCCGCAGTGACGCTGCATGGCCCCGTTAATTAAATTCACTTTGCCCTTGCCGGAATCCATATGTTGCTGTTAAAAATATTAGCTGCAGAGGAAAAGCCGGAATTAAGATATCAGATACCATACACTTCTTTTATCAACAGGAAATGGAAGACAGGTTTATTACAGGGAAGCCACAATTCGATAATAATGTTAAATTGGAAGCCATCGTTCAGTTTCGGTAGAGTGGGAGCATTCCATCATCCGCAGTTTCTTCATACCTCATCCGTCGCCTGCACTCAGTCGAGTGCTATTGGCAATGGATGCGGAATGGCGAAACGCCGGCGAATCTGGCCTGATATCCGGTCCAACTAGTACATCGTTCTTGTCTCATAAAACGCTTCGGTAATCCAAAACTGGTAACACGGGATTCTATCGAGACAAAACACGGGTTTGACGGCTATCAGAAGAACGGAAATCAGTCCCACAAGTATTTTCATCGTCGATTGATATTACATTAACAAGTTCGAAATCAGCGGTAATATGTTGCGCGTCTACGTAGATGTCCAGAAATGTAACACACTGTTTGCGAGAAAAAGCGCAGTACATAGCACCGATTGTATCATCTGCGCGGAAGTTATGTCTGCAGTTTGTACTTTTGTCCCGAACAATGGTCTGTGGGGTAATAAAAAGCGCCGCTACGGTTGCGCCAAACTGCCGTCAATCGGTCAACCATCAAACTGATAAATTTGTGTAACAATTCCACTTACTCGAAGCTAGCGTCGCTGTCTGTCATGGACCCGGCGCATAATGTTTCCCGGCATATTAACACTTCTGTGAAGAAAATATTCCGCGGTTATTTGGATACGGATGTAGTCTACGAGCAGGCAAAGTATTCTGTCCTGCATTCTACGAGACGCCAGACGGAATATCGTTCCCTCCGTCAGTGGTGTTGAAGGAGAAAGCGCTATTCAACAGAGAGAAAGCGGATAGCGCTGCATTAAGACAATGCGGTGCCGCCCCAACGCCCCAAAGTCAGTTTTAAATATTTTAAATTTTTAAATGAAGCGGTATTCAAATTTCCTGTTTGTGATAAGCTTTACAGTGTTTCTGGACAAGAAGGCGTTTCCAGATTATTTTTTTTTACCAAACAGCGCTTAGTAATTTATGCCTAAATTTTTGACTTTAAAACCTTATAGTTGAAGAAGTGAAAGCAAAATAATTTTTTTACCAACGTAGTAGTGCAGTATAATCATTTTTCTGATAACATCTTTACATTCACACAACTCAAAATCATTTCCTGACCGCGGCATACGAATTGCCGCAAAAATGACCAAATCGCTGGAAACCTCGCGTTAAGCGAATAACGGTACACAGTCTTGATAAAATATTTGTTAGATTAAGAGCAGGGAACTTTGTACATTCGTCTCCTGCAATTCGCAACGCGGTGAGTGCGGCTAGGTGATGTTCATCAACCACATGCGCATATAGATGTGCAGAAATGTAATACACTGTTTACAAGGAATCAGCGCAGAAGCACCCAGTGTACTGTCTGCAATTTGTAGTTTTGTCCCGAATAATTGTTCGCGTAAAATGATAAAAAGAACCACTTCCGGTGCGCCAATCGGTCAAACATCGCACAGTTTTTTAGTTTCCGTAACGATTTTACTAACTCGAAGCTAGCCAGGCTGTCTGCTATGTACTCGGCGCATGATACTTCCGAGCATATTAACACTCGGTGAAATAATATTCTGCGATTATCTGGATATTGTCCCCGAGTGCAAAACAATTTTTAGAATAACCCATCCGCCTCACACTTCTAAACAGTTTTCAATTAATTGTGAACATACATATGCCTATACAGTACATATGCAATACATATGGCTAAATTTGGCGCGGTACATAAATTACCATGTATATAGCCACAACGTCATACTCAAGCCGGCTGACGGCAGCATGTACAGGGATCATTCAGGTCCGGTACCGACATCCCCTCATATACACGCCTAGTCTAATGGATAAGTTCATCTACACGGCTGCATACGCACACATATGCTGCTGTCTATGAATATTAATCCCACAGAAAAAGTCGGAACCGGGAATAAGTTGGAAGCCATCGTTACATTCCGGTGAAGAGCGATCGGATTTCAAAAGTATGCCACCATCCGCAGTTTCTTCATACCCCATCCCGAAGACGCAGTCCGACGACTGCATTTTAGCCGGATGGGGAATGGCGAAATGCAGGAGAATCTGGTCGATGTGCGTCCAACACGAAAAGCGCTCCTTTCCTGAGTAATTCACCATGCACGATGCGCTCCGTTAATAAAAATAATAATATGGTAGTGCCAAAATCCGTATGGCGCTGCCAGTCGAAGCATACACGATTGTGTTCGTATCAGGACGAGTGTTGAAATGAGCAACACCATCATTACTCTCATCGCACAATTATTACATTAACTAAGTTGTACGGTTACATGATGCGCTTCATTATTGTATGGTGTCCACTTCCCCGTAATGCAACAGACTTTATGCGAGGAATTAGCGCAGTAGCACTGATCGTAGCATCTGTACTACCCTGTATGTCTGTATTCTGTAAGTCTTATACTCGTACATGTACGTTTGCTTGTAAAGCTTTTTTTGGCCAAGTTGAAAGCGTTCTCAGCTTAACTTTTCGCATGGGTTACGGTGCGCCAATCGGTCGACCATCGGCTTGTGCAACTTCTAGAGCGATTTCCGCTAACATGGAGCTAAGGCCGCCGTATGCCATGCACTCTGCGAATACTGTTTCCCAGCGTTAATTCTCAGTGAGAACGCATTAAACAAATGACGGGACAAAGTCTAGGGTAGATGAAAATTGATGTTTAATAGAGAAAAAGCATAAACTTTGTATCGTCGTACTTTGTAGTTTGTGCCTGCATGTCTGAGCAGCAGTAACTGCAGCTAGAAAACTAAATTGAATTAATTAAATTATTTAGGTCACGGCTTCAAGAAATTGGCTCACGGCAGTGACGGCACCATCACAAAGATTTAGGCCGCTGAACGGAAAACTTTCTTACGAATATTATTCCTTATTAAAAATAAAAAAATTAAAATTAATTTATTATTTTGTTTACCTGAAAAGATTTCTGCAAAAATTCCCTTGATACTCTAGACGGTGGAAACTTGTTTTTTAAACTTTGGACCTTAGAAAACGTTTTTCAACTAAAATTGTCTTCACTTCCTAAATACGTATAGCACAAACTTTCTTTATTTCAAAAACGTGGCTTTTGTCTAAAATCCATATTGAAGAAGTGTCCGGAATGGGAAAAACATCGAAGTACGGTATGGTAGTGTGGATTGCAGAACTGTTGGTAGTCAACCCAGTAAGCCAACACCGCAAACTGTAAAAAGTTCAGAATTATACACTAGCAACGCATTGTGTACAAGAGATCAACTGTGACAGTGACACTGGTTTGCCTAACGTTGTAAACAGTAACCGCATCTACTAGTTGCTGCATATGTAAAACTCGGAATGAGGAATAATTGGAAGCCAAGGTTTTATTACTTATTCCGGTAGAGCGCTCGGAAGTGCTCCATCTCTTGCAGTTTCTCCATACCCCATCCGTAAATTGCAGTCAGTCGACTGCACTATTGCCGGATGGGGAATGCCGAAATGCAGGCGAATTTATTGGGTCGATGTTCGGCCCCGCATGTACTGCGCTTATGTTTCTAATCAATTTGTGGCAACACTTGATGATCTCCGTTTATAAAGGGTAAGCTCAAATAATTCTGTATGGCGCTGATAATAAAAGGATACGAGTTCGGTCGCGCATCCACGCGATGCAAATCCTTTAAATTCAAGAGGCTTCGCGAAATGTATATGATAGTTTGAAGGTATAGTGGCGGATTAAGGCGGAAACATAATGCGCAGAAATGCAACAAACAAACAGTCCGTTTTCCGTGTTACAGTCTCGTAAAACAAGAGCATACATGGCCTGCTCGGCACCGATGGGAAAACGGAGGAGCAATATATTTACGGTAGGTAAACGAGTTCATGCGCGAGGTAAAGATTCCGCTGATGTTTTGTCTGAAGTGGGGCACAACGCTCCGTTGCGCGCCCGTGAAAGATAACGCGAGTTTGTCACCACAACATTCTCAAGCCGAAAGCTAACGGCTGCGCTCATTGGTCCGCTACGTGATCCACAGACGAATTACAAAACGTAGCTTTGAAGCTGCGTTTTCTATTTCACACACACTTTCACCTCCGTTGTTCAGCATAGCCAAAAGAGCTTTACACAATGGTCACCAATATGCGTCTGCGGCCCTGCATTAAATTCATTTGTGTTTATGCAGAACGATTCATTTAGCAGTCAGTGCTAGCGTTTCATTTGCTGATCCACTGCTTGTTACTGGTCCAACGCACTCTCATTTTTTGCAGTGCGTCATTCAACAATGACGCATACTGCTTTCACATTTTATTTCGCGATATTTTTCTCGAGAAGTTCAGCTAGGATTGATCGGGCCTAGTGGCACAAATCGCATCATCCACGCGGAAGTATCGCATAATACAGTGGACGAAAATTGTTTTACATTCGGTCCTGGACCGAATGACCAATAAAAATAAATGGCCAAGAACAAATGACCAATAAACAGAAAAGGCGTAAGAATTTGAACGATTGCACCTTGCGCATTTTCCAACGAAAACCATCAAGCAAGATTTCAAAAGAAAGAGAAAACAATTTCAAGAATTTCCATAACAAACAGTCATTCGGTAGGATATCTAAGAGAAAATCGAGCCGTTTTAGCTTCTCGTAGATAATGCTTACGATTTCTGTGTAAAAAGTGAAACAAAACCGTTAATTCCAATCCTTTGCTCTGTCTGTAAGAAACTTTAGATGCAACGACAGCGTGATCTTCTAAGCCAGGGAAATATGATGCGAATGCGCCGTAGGACAATTTCCAGCGGATGACAGTCTAAACCTACAGAATGATCTTCTTTTACATACAGCAAATGTGGGAACGATGGCGAGTGATCTACATATTGCACCGAAGGGAGAACGGCGAAGCAATATAGGTCAATAGGAGTATATATATAGTATATATATAGTATGTATAGGTATATATATATTTATATATATATATATATATATACCTATACATACTATATACAATATATATATATATATATATATATAGTATATATAGTATGTATAGGTATATATATATAGTATATATATAGTATAGGTCAATTGAATTTCGGTAACCAATGCGCGTTGGGTAACGGAAAAAGCATAAAACGTTGTCGATGAGCCAGCGAAACATTATCAGCGAATCGCAAAAGGAGTGCGGTTGCGTACCGGGAGGAAATTGAACAACAAAGCGAAACTCAAAAGTAAATTTTACTAATTCTCGAATTTGGTAAGTGTGATACCATTTCAAAAGATTAATTTTTATTTAAAAGTTTGCATCTGTGTCACGGTATGTGCTTTCGTTCCAAACACATTGAGTTTTATAGGTAAGGCGTGCAGGTAAGGCATTTTGGGAAATAGGGCGCTTCGACGTCGACGCGCTACGGTTATACGGATAAGTAAGCTGATAACCCATCCCAGTACTTCGGTTACCAAACCGTTTACCTGCTTACGCGCCATGACATCACGCTTTTTACGTGACTTGCGCTTGCTTACACAGAGCAAAAAGCTTAGCGCGAAAGCTTACACAGAGCAAGTGGCCTTTCCCATTGTTAAAGAGCCATGTCAGGCAACATACGAAACAAAAAATGTGTCCTTGCTCTTGTTTTCAATTGGGCTGACATTAGGACTACAGTAAATTCAATCATTCCCTTCATAAAAACGCGATGCTACGTGACACGCAGCCATCTGCCTTGGGGTGCTGCACAACCGGCATCACGGGGCATAATGCTCATGTGTGCATAAATAAACTGAAGAAATACGCTACCGACGCGACCCAATTGTTCCTCGTACAAAAAATATTCTATATGAAAATATATATCAATCGTTGTGCACCGTGTATAAAAAGGCGCTGTGACTGTGCTGCAACAGCAAACATTGTAAGAACATTAAATCATTTTTAACCGTGACCTACCATCGGTTAATGCGCTGATAAAGTACAGTAGGTGATCTGGATTTTGAAGGCTTCTCGATACGTACTGCCCCTTCGCAAGGTCTCCGCTTCCGGCGGCGTCCACGTCGGCAGATCATGCCGCGCCTCACAGTGCAAAATCCGGCTCTTATGGGGCTCTTCTTCCTAGGAAGGTACGGAGAGTGATCACGGACAGCCGCGGATCCCGGAAGGACAGCTCATGACGAAGGCCAGACTGGTCAGCAGCAGCAACTTCCAAAAAAGCGCCGTCACTGTCGAGTGTCGACGCTATTTATTGTACTCAGTTAATTCGGCGTTGTGTCAAGGGGCGACACACAAGTAATTAAAACGCAATTAAATCTGACATGAAGTAGCCGGCGCAACCGATGGTAGCAGACGCATCAGTGTATACCTGAATCGTATCACAACGAGTCCAGTCCGGTTCTAGAAATTTAGCTGTTCCATTCCATTTCGGGAGGAATTCGAGCCACTAGTCAACATCTCTCTGGAAATCTTCACCGAGCCTTACTTCGGTTTTGGTTGCACTCTTGACCAGTGACAATTGCGAAATAAGCCGTCTTGTAAACAGCCGACCAACGGGCACGCATTTAGAGGCGAACATAGGAGAGCCTATTAAGCTTTGTAGTTCGGTACGGTTGCATGCGGTTTTAGACTTCCACGTGTTAAGAAGAGCAATGATTTCGTTCAGTTTTCCATGCGGTAAACTAAGTGTTTGTGCCGCGGAATCAAGTACAATTCCGAGAAATTTCAAAGTGGTAGACGGGCCTTTAGTTTTCTTAGTAGCCAGAGGGACACCAAGCGCTGTGCACAATTCAGTAAATTTAATCATAAGCGTGGAACAGAGTTGCTTATTAGGAGGTGTTGCAAGAAAGAAATCATCAAGGTAGTGCAACATAAAGATATGGCCACTAACATTCACAAAAATCCAGTGTACCGCGTTTGAGATTAGACAGAATAGAAACGGTGAAGAGCGAGAACCGAAAGGAAGGACAATATCGAAATAGTAATAACCATTGCACATATAACCCAATAAGTGCCAGTCAGCAGGTCTGACAGGGACAAGTCGAAAAGCATCTGGAGGTCGAACTTTGCCATGAACGCGCCTACTCCCAGCTTTATAAGCATGCGTACAGCATCATCCACAGTGCAGAACGCCGTCCGGCTTTGGCCGTTCACCTAACGAGTAACGATGAAGACTGGGAATGGCGGACTGGTGAATGGACCCACTGAATGCAACAAGGATATCTCTGTATTATTCTGCGCTTGTAAATGCTCCGAATACATGCGTGCAGATGCGGCATTAGGCGTGTGTAGCCGGCAAACATGTTGGCCTGTTGACTGTTGGCGAGCCCGGCAGGAAAGTGGTTTTCCTCCCATAGATCTGCCGAAATGCGCTCACACTTCTGCCGACCCGACCCTATGCATTGCCTATGGGAACTCCAATAGATCAGCCGAACCGGCGCAACAGTGAACTTGACACTTCTAATGAGCGCAATTTCTAATTTCACTTTTGCGCCTGTCTGGCAGATCTATTGGAGTTACCATAGACAATAATGCATAGTATCGGGTCGGCAGGGCTATTGACGCAGTGCGGCCAATCTATTGGTGGTAAAGTTGTTTCCGAAATACTTTGATGTTTTGGGGGTTTAATTTTAGCCTTGCAAAGCAAGGCTAACTATTAATTTTTATATCATAAAAAATTTTAAGAAAAGACAAAGGATAAACAGTAATATACAATTTTATTTTGCTTAGTCTGTGAGATTAATTAGAACTTAATTAGAACACTTCACAGTTCACAGTAACAAACAAACTCACCTATCTGTAGTTGGCAAAAATTAAGCTTGACATTAATACAGGTCGCGCACTTCTCTGATTTATTGTCGTCATTTGTCGATAAAGTGTGCCGAGGCAGCTGCATCTGATGTTGCAGCTGCCCGCGCTATGCATACAGCAGCTGCTCGCGCTCATTAGAAGTGTCAAGTTCACTGTTGCGCCGGTTCGGCTGATCTATTGGAGTTCCCATAGGCAATGCATAGGGTCGGGTCGGCAGAAGTGTGGGCGCATTTCGGCAGATCTATGGGAGGAAAACCACTTTCCTGCCGGGCTCGCCAACAGTCAACAGGCCAACATGTTTGCCGGCTAAAGGCGTGGACAAGCTTCGATTAGGGCCACAATAGCCGATATCTGCTCCGTGTCGTAATATGTGCAGTATATATGCGACGTACTCCTGATCTATGTGTTCGCTGAGGTGGCTTGCAAAAGCTTCAGCTTTCAACGGTGTGATGATATTACTGGGCACTGTTGCTTGCTTTTGATTTGCACTGGAAATCGCGGTGTTCACGTTGGCGACAGTTGGCGCACCGGTGTTGACGACCATATCGACAGAACAAACCGGCAGTGCAGTGACCTTTATTCCAGAGGTGGCACACTTTGTCAACTTTTGCTCCCCCGCTACCAGCAGGGAGGCTGAGAAACGACTGCCCAACCCATGAAGAACGACGGTTGCTGGTGCTGTTGTGCAATGTCGGACATTCAGGTCTGATGTGTCCGAATTCTAAACAATTATAGCACTGAACCACAGTATTTTTCACTACACCGCCTGTGGGTTGACCAGCGTCATGCCCAAGTGGTTGCATTAAATACTTGGTATAAGCATCATCGTTTCTGCGTGCCCACTGCATTGCATCGTCCGGATTACGGCACACAGCTAGCCGGAACTGCCGGTCGTAGGCAAGCCACTGGTCAGTAGAGATTCCTTTCAGTGCCGCTATCTGCGCGATGTGGTCTACGTACTTCATCATGGGTAAGTCCAGCTCAGGGTATATGGCACACCGATACATTTTCAGCACTGAAAACGCTCTCATCCACTGATTAAAGTCTCGAATCTGCACGCTTTTACCAGCTGGATTTTTTTATGTAGACGGCACTTGAGGAGCACAGCTGAGCAGTAGTAGATCGGGAAGATGGACGAATTCCTTTTTTCTGAACAGATTCGGCAGCAGAGTGTTTTCAACTGGTAGCAGGAGACTCTTAACGTTCTGCGGTAAAGCCTCAAGTACTGCTGCAGCTTTTCGGGTTACGGCTGTAGCACTACTAGTACCAATGAATTCGATCTCAGTAGCGCCATCTGTATTGAAATCTTTACCTGGATCGGAAACAGGAGACATGTCCCGTAGGTGGAGCTGCGGTGCATTTACTTTGCCGGCATCCTGGATTCGAATCTTGCGAGTTCCTGGTGAGAAGGATCGGACACTATCATCAGCAGCAGGGAAGACGGTCGCTACCCACGTCGATAGGTCGGAAATTTGCTTTTTTAACTGAGCAAGTTCTTCTTCCACCGTTGGTTTCTTTTTTGTGACACCTTGACTAACACCCACACGTCTTCCTGCAAGCCGCTTGCGTCGCGTAATTCCGCGACCGGTGCCACGTGGTCGCCCGCGTCCGCGGTTTGGAACGTCAGGTTGCGGTGCCATCAGAAAAGTAATATAATTGCAAAACAAGAGAATGATAAGGGAGCGGAGAGATAAATATATACCGGTTAAATGTGAAATATATAGATATAAGCAGGAATATACAACTGGAACTTATTTATAGATCGTCAATCACAACGACGTGAATAGGAACGTCCGTAAATTTGTCGTAGGACACGCAGGCGGTAATATACAAATTATCGAAATATTTGCACATTAACTTTCTGAAGTTCGTAGAACTGCACAATTTTAGCCACAACATTTCAAACCATGCAAAGAAAAAACCATGCAAACCAGAACTACATAAATTCAGGATGCAGCCGCAACTGTTCTGAGACTTCGAATAACTTGACAATCTGTAAGCACGTTTCTGGACTACAACCCACCACAAGACTGTTGCTAAGCAATGAGCGCCAGTAGAATACAAAAGAATCACTTCCGCTCAAGTAAATTAACCATAATTGAATGCCACATTTAATTGTACATGAAATCCGACATGTACAACAGAAAAATTTTTACTCAAAGCTGTGTTATACGAGTCCTTATGTCTTCAATATTCAGTGATTATTAACCACAATTCTTTGATGAAAATAGCTTTGACTGTGCAATGCTGGGCCGCTGAATGGATGGAATGCCGCATGGAATGAGGGAATGCGGGGAAGGACCATAACTATTGCAACTGTGAGAAAGTGCAAACAACAACAGGGCACTTTGCCGCGTGTTAAACCGTTTGAGGATATTGGATGTAACGCTAATGATGGTATTGGATGGTGGGTAGTACCTCATACCCTAATTTTTGAGCGATAGTGTCTAATTTTCATTGGGTAATTGTGAATCATTTTGCACTTTTGCCGATGAAATCATGATCTCATCTTCAAGAGTCAATAGGTCAACAAAGGCGTAGCCCAAAAACTTAAATGAGTGCATAATATGTATATACACCTTGTCCACGCCAAGTTGGCGGCATCCATTTAAAAAATTCCCATGAACCACTAGTCCATAAATTTACTTTGTTAAATTTTAATGTGATAACTGAATCTATCCAACACCATTTGCAACTGGAGTTTCCCAGATTTGAGCTTGTTATGAATTACAGGAATTTTAAAACTAGAGCAGACCACTTTCAAAATGCGCTGCAGTTCAGCTGTCGCGGTTTCGTCCCTCCAACATAAAATTCGTTCTAAATTCCCGTTTATAACAAAATCCAAAGACGCCAAATCTGTTGACTTGGCCATCCATTGGCCCTTTGGGATGCACTGCACATCATTAACTTGATGCTACTCCTGGGTCAGGGTACCGGTATAACGGTGGGCGTGGCCAGACTGTAGGACGACCTCCTTCGCGAGGTCACCATACAGCCGAGAGAAGCCCTCCTTTAACAATCACCACAAAATACGATTCACGAGGTATTGGGCATTACCTTTTTCACTAGCATCTTCAGCATAAGCGCGCGACCTTCCATTGTAACAGTTTTCAATGGACATCATCCCTTTTTTCAGTGAGCGCCTTGTTTTGGCGAAAAAACGTTTTTGCTCCCCTTGGCGATTTGCAGGTTACGTCTAGCCGTTGACTTTTAGTTTTTGTTCACGAAGTACTCTCTTAGGGATCCCCAAACTGGCCTTAATTCCAAGCGCCTAAAGTCATTCCTGAATTTCTGGCAGAATTGAATTGTGTTTCAGCACTGCCATGACTCATTCCATCGATGCCTTTGCTTCGGAAGGTGTTTCTCGTGGCATCGCAATCGAAAACCGATTGAATTTTTGTTTACTAAATGCGCAAAAAAAAACTGCACCAGAAACTATAAAGAGATCTGGAAAACATGCGCGACATAATCTGGCAAAAAATCAGAATGCCATGCCGCCAACTTGGCGTGAACAGGGTGTACAAGTAAGCCCTCCGGCTTCGCCTTCGGATTCCTTGTGATCTTGGATCACATTTTGACAGAATTTTGAAAATTGCCATTCCTTGTAAGATTTTAGTTAACTTTATTCGAATTCGGAGTGTTTTCGATTTATGAAAAAATTATGTAGAAAACTAAATTACCGTACAAAACATTTTTGTACATTAATTTTGCCGTACAAAATAAGTAGAAAACTTTATCGTTTTTGGAGAGCGCGGTTTGCGTTTTTTATTTTGCTTGTAGTTTTCTTTCAGCTGTTTTTTCTTTTCGGTCGAGGTAGTCGAAGATGTGCGAGAAGGGAATTTGTTTTTGCTGGTAGGTGGTTGTATTTTTTCAGGAGAAAGATGGTCGAGGAAGTGTTAATCGTCAATGTACAGATAATTCGCAGCGATTAAATTGCAGACGAGGGCTCGTGCGGGCTCTGATTCTGCGCCAGGTGCCAAAAAAACCGGGAGCAAGGGAGTTATCAAATGTTTGATTTTTATTAAGTTTACTGCCTTACCGGTATCGATCCAAACTCCAAATAATTGTTTCTTGATTTTTGCACCTCAGTTTGCGGCTTTCAGTTGAAAGGTTTTGGAAAATGCAAATTTTTTTTCATTATATGCATTGAAAAGTTCCGCCTAAGTGAATAAAGAGGATTATTAGTAAGGAGTATTTAAATTTATTAATAAATTGATGGAAGAATTTTTGTGTACCATTGGAAGCTCCACTTCAATTTCTACTGGGGCGGAAATGCTGTAATCCAATACCGAAAGAACAGTAACTCCTTGCTGTTCTTTTGCTGAGATAACCGAATCGAAAAATGCCATGAAACCTAATGGGATATTATAGTAGCTCTTTGAAAATTTCTAGGCAAATAAAATTGTGACTTTTTGCTAGAGCTGGGCGTTTTAAGTAGCTTTCCAGCTCTGCAAGAGGCGGTAGTAGCAATTGTCCTTTCACTTTGGCGATCGTGAGTTGTTGTTGAATTTAATTTGGAGCTGCGATGTCGCCCAGCGCTGGTGTTGTTTTTGATTGGGTCGGATGGATACATTGCGGAATTGAAGTAACTAAAAACAATGACAATAATATAATAAGTACTAATGTATAATTAGTGTTACAATATAAATGATAGGCAGAAACGCATACGTCGCCAGGTTGGTACTTTGCAATATGAAGCTGGGTGATGGCATTATCGATACTGCACCATTAATAGTGCCTGTCCGGTCACCGACTACAATGTTAACTATTTGCTTTCCATTTGAAGCGGTGTAGGGCTTCTTAATTGATATAAGGATCAGTTGGATCACACTAAAATTATATGATACGTATAATTTTCCTATTAACAGCGCTTAGATAAACCTGTTTTGTACGGAAAAGAATAATTTCATCTGAACTTTGTAAGGTTATTTATGCGTACTCCTACAGTGTGTGTTCCTGTAATCATCAGATGTTGCAGATTGAATAGTAGTAAAGTCATGGATCGTATCGGTTGGAGGCACAGGATGGATCTTATGCACAAAGTCATCTGGTAACGGAATTAAGGCACACTGAGACTGAGCTGGAGTTCTTGCAATTGTCTTGTTCTTCACAACTGTGCGATCTCTGGAAGTAATCTTAACGTTTTTATTTGAATGCAATGAGGAACTTCATGTTTCAGTACACTTACGATAAGTGTATAACACTGGCGAACTGAACTTGAGCGTATACTAGGTCTTTAGGAGAAAGATTATTCTCTTCAGTAAGCCTGGCTGGAAAGGTAGTTGCTCCCTCCCACAGCGTTATAAGCATGTAATTGGCCTTGACGTCGCAGGCCTACAAAAACGAAACACTTTGTTTATAGGAATGTAATTGTTAGAAAGGTTTAAACGAAAACTGTCTCCTGTACTTTTAATTGAATTACTTCCGAATTAAATTAACTGTTTTCTTACTTTTATCTGGACAGTACAGTTCTGGAATTCCGGTTTGCTGTTGGGATTAGAGGAGAAAATACCGAAGTCCATGCTTGTGTGATGACCTTTAAGGACTGGTTTTAAGGGAAAAAGTTGCGTTTGGGTTTGTTCTCAATATTTTGCGGTATAATATCTTTTATGTTATGTGATTAAACAAAAGTTGTATGATAGTGTAGTATACGGAGCGCTATCATTTAGTTTACGTTGCAATAAATGTATCGTTTACGTACACGACTATTACATGTTGTACGTGGACTTAAATTCAGCGTAGAATTTCTTGGAGTCTTGAAAGCTGCAGTTATTGCAGAGCAATAGTTTAAAGTATTAGGTAGTACACCGTATCAGTTTGTTGCTTAGGTACCAATAAAAATAATAAAATGCAGTCCTATTTGACTACTCGTACGTTTACTCGTACCAATTCTTAACCCGTACTTGCACACTTGTGCCCGTACTTCTCCAGCGCTACCGTCAACACAAAAGCACCCAGGTATTCCGTTAACAGCGTAGTCGATTATTGTGTTAAATGTGACACGTTGCTGGCTATTAAAGGTGACCTGTTGCTGTGCTGATCGTTCCTTTTGTACTCCGATGTTGTAGGCCTTGGATGAGTCATAAGATACATCAGGAAGTCCGAAATCCATTAATATCTTTGAAGTATGGTCAAGTCTTAATCCGATTTCTTGCAATAACTTTTGCTCAGTTCGATCTGTCTGTAATTGGCCGAAAATTCGGAAATTGCGGTGCATTTCTTCCTTGAATCGATTGTACGAGCTGGCGCTCCTTCGGTGATTAGCAAAACAAACAAAGTTCTTAGCTCATATGGATCACGGTAAGCCTTTACAGCATCTTCTATACAAAGTATGTACAAGCCCGTCCGGAGTTAGAGCACGATAAAGAACAGCTAACACATAATAAGCGCGATGTTAGCTTAGTCGATAGCCACTGCACTACAGTTGGCGCAACTCATTAATTTACATTGTTCGCTGTTCTCTATCGTGCTCTAACTCCGGACCGGCTTGTACTCATCATCTTGGTCGGTTAAACCGAGCGCAACTGCCGCACCGGGAAATGTGTCGTGTTCCATCCACCTTCAGCATGTGTCAGTTCCATCCACCTTCAGCAGTTCTGAGAAGGAACGGGCTGGTTTGTGCAACAGCAAAAGTCGAAGGTAGTACACTTCACCAGCAGCGGGACGTTCACCGGCAGCGGGACGTCGTTTCCAGACACCAATGCCCGTCAACGGGTTAATATCCATCCGTGCGAAATGGTCCGAAGTTCGTTTAGTCACGTAGTGACTGTGTGGTGAAAGAACTTCATCTTTCCAGCAGTGTCCTTTCGGGCGTGTTTTGGAGGTACAGGTACTGTAATTCTCGTAGTACTGCAAATATGTTAATTGCTCGAAGCATTCATCTTTTGGTCGCTGCATGTAGCGTTCTAACAATGAGACTGAATCGTGAGCTGCGCTCCTGCTGTTCCTTTCGTAAACTATGTACTTCTTGCCCGGGACAGGGACAGGGCAGGAACGGACAGACGGATATCTTTTAGTTAGTGGAAATTCAAACATGCGATAAGCGGCTTCTATTGCTGACAGGTATCGCGCATTGATGTACTGTTCTATTTCGTTCAGTAGAATTTTGCCCTTAGTGTAGTCTGGACATTGGTAGAAGTACTTGTATAAATAAATGATTATATGGTACGAACTTGAGATTTCGACATTAATGTGGCAGCAAAATATCCGTAACAGCTTTGGATTATAAGGTACGACGAACTGGTCCCTTTCAGATCGCCGCCGGTAATGTATATTTCCTCGGTGATCCATATAGGTAAAAGGGTTCACAGGTTTAGGATACTAATGCCGGCATCTAAAAAATATCAAAGTATGTTTAGTATTATTTTTTATTATTTTAAAGATGTACGATACGTAACACGTATTTCCACCAAGTACAGTCTTACATTTTGTGCTTGATTTGAAATCAGTCTTGTAGCAGCGCTGCGTATGGTGATGCATCATGTAAGTGGAGACCAAATTGTATGAATCTCCATCTTCCGGCATTGGTAGCTCTGCAGAGGTTAAAAGGTCAATGCCGCTCATTGTCGTGAGGTTCATTTTCGACTTTCAAAGCTATATGGGCATGAGGAAGGCCCCGCTTCTGAAATTCAGTTACCTCGATGCAGTAGATTTTAGTTTTCCCGTTAAGGATTAAATGGGCAGATCGTGTTATTTGCGATTTTTTTGCGTGGAACACTTGTAATGTAACTTCCGGCCGATCTGTGGCTGTTTGTTTCGAATGCAGCTTTTCCACAATCTCCGGCCATTTCGGATTGGCTCTCATTGTGATGAAAAACGTAGGGTTACCATAGCGTGATGTAATAGCGAGAGCTTCGGCTATACGTTTACGTTTTGACCGCTTTGAACCAAGAAAGCTCTCTGGAAGGTATGTCCCACTGGAGTCGCTGGGGCCGTCCGCTTGAATGGTCTCATCGAACAACAGATCTTGTTCGTTAATATAGCGTAATTGATTTCTTCTAATAAAGTCCAGCCTTTCTTCCTCTACGGAACTGTGTCCATCAACTAAGAGCTCATTTAGTAGTGCTCAAAGGTACTGCAGTATTTTGTGACGCAGAATAAACTGCCGAAAAAAGGTCAATTGGGTCAGATTGTACATGGCTTTATAGTTGACCGACGATCCTGGTTCACCGTAGGGACAGACCAACACGTACTGTGAAGGTAAATATAAATTCGAAGTGGAACGGATAAATCTTGGTGCAAGCTCTGTTTTTTTTCCAGCACACAATTGCTCGTTCTTGCAGTGGTTGGGTTTTATCGGCAACAATTATTGCAGCTATTTCATTGGATGGCGTTTCATGTAGTTCCAGTCTTGCTTCTTCGGAACAGTGATCGGACAACCGCTTAAACTGCTTCCAGACTGAATTACGATCGTTCAAAATTTTCTTTATAATTTCGATAGTCGTTTTGGATAGTTAAAACTGTTTCATGTCTTCTTGCAGGAAACTTTGATCGTGGACAAAAAAACGTAAAGGACCACGTTTGTCGTTTCCAGTAATTCTTAATAATTTACTAAATAATAATTTTTCCTTTAATAATAATTTAAATTACAATTAATAGTACACTTATTAACTTAGGTTATTTCACATAATTTATTTTAATTTAAAGATTTGTAATTAGTAATTGTAATTTATATTTAATTTACCACTAAGCATTCGGCGATAAAATTTTCCGTTCATCAAGATGAGGCTTGACAATCCTTGCATGACCGGTTTGAACTGTCCGGTATATCCGGTTTCCGATAGGGCGAAGTAGTTGTTGTACTTCCGACAGTGCTTTTGAAAATCAATTGACTTCTGTGCGAATTTGGGGTAGCGGCTCGGTATTTCCGGAAGATCTATTACCTTTTCTGGATGTTTTCCATACTTATTGCAGCATAATGATACATTTTTTTCTATGGTTAGACAATCAGCAGAACAGCGGTCGCAGGATTTAAAAGTGTAGGTTAGTATTGATTTTCCGTAAGAACTGAGTATTTTTGTTGCGGAAATTTGTGGCCTCATTTCCGCTTCCAGTTTTGTGGCGAGCTTTAGCGTTTGGTCTGACATCTTCACAAAAATCTGCCTATACTCGGCTGCCTTGATGGTATTCCGCTTTCTTCCGCGTAAGAATGTTTCTTTACTGAAAAGGTTTTTCCTTTTCGGCATTTTATTAACGTTTTGGTACCAAAAACCGGCAAAGCTGTGTGAACTTGAAAATTGATATTAGGTTTGTTATTATTTTCTTTGTAGTTCTAAGCAACTTGCATTTTTTAATGGTTTTGTCCAAGGTCACCTTGAATTTCCTGTTGTACGGATGCCGGTTTCGATACCGGAAGAATTTTTTTGAAATCAAAATGCATGTGACACAGTTTCCAGACATGCCCAGTCGAATGGCATTAGCGGTTTTCGTTTTGTTTTGTGGTTATTTCTAGCAGGATCGTACGGGGTTTTCCGTTGTAATTTAGCTCTTTTCCTTGATATACAACAGTCTTTTTCAGCTACATTTTGCTAAACTTATTGACCTGTATCGATGAGATTGATATTTACGCATACTAAGGTAATAAATAACTTTCTAATAGAAATGAGATTTCACCGAATTAGAACCCGAATAAGATGCACTGGTTAATTACATTACAGATATTGGATCTGTATATTGGAAACTTATTCTCGTGCACTAAAAAAAATGATTGAAGCACATAATTTAACCAGCCGGCCAGATTGATCGGTTGGTACCCGTACTGACCGTACATACTTGTTCGTGTCTTCTCGGGTTGAAGTAGTTTATCAACAGGAATTTTATATATGGAACGTTTCGTACCAAAGAAAAAAACTGGAACGTTTTTTTCCTTCTTGTAGTCACTGTAGTCATCCGTAGACAACCTGTAGACTCCCTGTAGACAACCTGTATACACCCTAAGAAAACCTAAGAAACCAGGTGACTACAGTATGTCTACAGTAGTGTCTACGGGCTGTCTACAAGTGACTACCGGTGTATACAGGCGGAGTATCGAGCTGATGCTAAAAAGGGCTACCTGTATACAGCGGTAGACATGTAGACATCCTGTAGATATCCTGTAGACATCCTGTGGACAGCCTGTAGACAAGCTGTATATATCCTAAGAAAACCTAAGATAACCTAAGAAACCTAAGAAACCAGGTGACTACAGTATGTCTACAGGGGTGTTTACGCGCTGTCTACAGTGCGTCTACAGATGTATACAGCAGAACATCCAGCTGAACCTAGGAAGGCCTGCCTGTATACACCGGTAGACATCTGTAGACACCCTGTAGACAACCTGTAGACACCCTGTAAACATCCATAAAAGCCTAAGAAACCAGGTGACTACAGTGTCTACAGCGGTGTCTACGGGCTGTCTACAGATGACTACCGGTGTATACAGGCAGAGTATCGAGCTGAACCTAAGAAGGGCTACCTGTATACAGCGTAGACATCCGTAGACTACCTGTAGACACCGTTGTAGACACGCGGTATACATCCTAAGAAACCAGGTGACTACCGATAGGTCTACAGGGTGTCTACAGTATGTATACAGATGTCTACTGTGACTACAAGGAGCGAAAAAACGATTCAGTTTTTTTCTTTGGTACGAAACGTTCCACAGGTGTGAATTTGCGCATGCATCTGGAATTTATCGGGCATGGGAATTTGCAAATCGCGCTTTCGTTATATTAGAGCTGATGTATATTATATCCCGAGCAGCCTGGACGTCGTCAGTTTGTTCCGGATACATCATACGTCCGCCCGGTTTTCAGTGCAAAAAAGGCATATGCGTACTAGGATTACATAGCGGAACAATACCAGCGTAATAGTAGCAAAATAAAACTGTAGAATTATTTATTAGATGTTACGTAGTAGCAGTAGACTAGTAGTAGTACTTCGTACTGCCCAATATTGATAATTTATCGAGAAAAGAGGCTAAATGCAGTACCGCGACTGTAATGCATTAAGCCTCTTTCGTCGATACATTTATGTAAAATACATAGTAAAGCGTTTCATAATTGCAAAATATCTCGATACTTGTCCATGCGTGTCTGGTAAAGGTTTCGCGTTCAACAAACGGGTTTCAACGATTAGAGCAGTTTTACCCTGTGCTGAACATAAATGTTCGGTTCTTGAGAAGCTGTCTGGTTAGATGAATCTGTCCGTAATCGGAGCGCTGATTAGATTAGAGAGCTTGTTTATATGGATTTACAAAGACTTGTGGGTGGCTCTGCAGTCTGCACACTGCCGTCTAAATGAGCGTACCCTAATCGTATACTTTATAAACGTTCTTGCTGGCTAGTTTGTGGCCGGCATGAATGTTCACACGTTTCACGCCGTCAGAGAAGGATGTATACGTACAGTACTTCCGTGTGCCACTGCAGTTTTTATTCGATGTGTTATTCCATCGTATTGCTTTGCACATGAGCTCCTACACTTCCCGTAAAATTATTATAATTTTTGTTCTTTCCATTTATTAACGGTGCCGCGCACCAGCTGCATGGAACATCCTCTAACTTGTGCTTAACGATTAGTTTATTCGGCTAGCTTTATAGAGAATGGTTAGATTTATCCATTTGGCAATTTATTTATCGGATATCGGAGATAGAAGGTCCAGTTTCAACAATACGTAGCCGGATTCGCCTGCGTTTCGGCATTCCACAGCCGGAGATCTTGCAGTCGAATGACTGCAATCTCCGGATGGGGTATGTAGAAATTGTGGATGACGGATTATGTCCGGGTGCGCTCCCGGAATAAGACGAAGGGTTCCGGTTTATTTCTTCATGGAACATATTTATTCGTCAGTTCAGTTTTTCGGAGGCGTCTACACTGAAGACACTAGCAACTGGGAAATAGATTGGTGGAGTCTGGCTTGATTAATTTCTGCCAGACAGCGTAATAAAACAGAATAATTTAAATGTTTAGGACAGTATAACTGCTAATTTCCTGCACACCATGTGTTGCTCTCTAGATGTCTAACCAATAAAAAAATTTTCGGTTGCAGTTTGACGAGGTGACTGTGAATTTTGGAATGTCTACATGACTGTGAAGTTTGGAATGCATATGCCGTAATACCACGGCAACCGTTAAACATTACTGTAATAAATTTAACATTCTGCATTGGCAACGGTATAACTACTGTGTGGCTGCTTTCCATCGTGCGGCTGTTGTAGGCTGCTTTTTCAAGAGGCCGCACGATACACTTAACAAAATCTTTAATAATTGCAATTTCATACATTACCCATGACTGCATCACCGCATTTTACTACATACTGTACCAACACATAATTATGCGTTGATATGCAGTGTCGATCCCCAGAAAATTATTGGCATTTTATGTGCGAATAGTGGGCACAACAGACTGAGTTAAAGATTTTTGTGCCTTTACGTTTTTGTTGACTTCCTTGCTCTGTTGCGAGCTTGCAGTTCGCATCACAGTCGCCTGCTGCTATTATCATGGACATTATCCAATAAAACGCAACCCCGCCTCTACGTTCAGAGAAGTTACTCGAAACATTTCTGTGACAAGACTGCATAGTAAAAGTTAGTTCCCGAAAAACTTTGTGAAAACCAGTATACTAGTGCAAATTACAAAGTGCTTGATCGAAAACTTGATAAATAAGAAACTTAAAACGGGACTCAATGTGGTGTTGTGGTGTACCGCTGTTTTTAACAGCAAATGAATCATAAATGTTTCAAGGTATATCATAAATGTTTCAATGTATCTTACTCACCACTGATCGGGGAGTGACCGCAAAGTTGGCGTTTATTTTGCTACCGGCAACCGGCATCGTTTAATACAGCATTTTTACATATCATCTGCTGCAATATACGAGGACATGATGTAGTGGTAATAAATTTTACATGCATGCATCTCCTTAAAACTCCGAAACACGTCCATGCACATATTAATTGGTGAACTGCGTTTGTGATAAACTGTTTTTTGGCCTTCAAAATTGTTTCAATAGGGAGTAAGACTTTATTCTTTTGTTTATTTGCGCAGTGCTAACAGGCTCTCTTCTTTTTCAAGTTGATACGTTTAAGACTATCCGTGATTTTTGAAACGAGAACACGCACGAAGAGAGTGCAGGAGAATTTCGAAGCCCTTATTCGACAGATATGGCTAGAAAACTATACTCACTACCTTATTTGATAATTCCGTTCATTTGCTTAAACAACGCTATGGCACTCTCGGACAAGGAGGAAAACGTTATAATAACAAAAGGTAGGAATAGAATATCTGCTTTCCCGTTAATACAGCCCTGCTCAGCCAAGTTGGGGCAGTTTTCTCAAAAAATTACCACACGCCAGCCATTAAGAAATAAATAATTATTTAATTTTTACATAGTTACCCGATACCTCCAGCATCTTTTACAATTTACACTAAAGCTTTCTATGCTGAGGCGTGTTTCGAGTTCCAGTGAGGCCAAATCAAGAGCTGGCATGCATAAAAATACTGCTCAACCCGTGGACAGTGGTAGCCTTCCTCCCCTTCGAAATTGTTTTTACCTTTTATTTGAGGCTGCAGTCTATAGGTGATAAGTCTACATTGTTTGTCATCCAAACCTCTTGCGAATCATGTCCAACATGCATGAGTTTCAATCAAGCCAGCGTGACCTTTTCAGTTGGACTGCGAGCACTGTCAAAGCGGAGGGGGACCTCCTCTTCGAGCCCACTGTACAGTCGCGGAATGCCGCAGGTACCCATTCTTGAAAAGGTCTTTTTAACCACGTACTAAGCGTCAACTTTAAATGTTCTGTTCATTAAAAAAGCTAAAATAGTTCACTGCAACGAAATAAAACAGCACCCACAACCTTTTTTTGCGATCTGCTTCGGTGGAGTTACCTGCAGTCGTCTCGGCACTTCCGTTTCCCCACCGGTGCGCTGGATATTTGTCAGCACATCAAAACTGACTAACAAGACTCAAGTCTTGTTTACAAAAAATATTAGCTCAAGGGCACCTACATCCGTCAGCTAGGCAACCATATTCTTCGACGGGCCATTTTTAACGTACAAGTCTATGGGAGGTGCACTTCTCTGGGCGTCAGCTCAAACCCTGATCGCTTAAGATTTTTTTGCTAACCGGCAGCGAACACCTTTTGTGGTCCTCAACGGTTCTTAAAAAAGTTCCCCAAAAAATATGGGTTGGGGAATATTTTGTAGAGTCACTTATATGCATACAAAAAATAATCACTACCCCATCCCCTGAATAAGTGCTCGGCTCCCTGCTGGTTCTTTAAAAGATTGTGGTGTTAATATTTCTAAATTCGCAATAAAAAGTTATGTTAGAAAAGTGCAAAAAGAAAAACAATGTTACGCGTTAAATTATTTTGTAATTTATTTAACACAACTGCCCCAACTTGGCTGAGCAGGGCTGTATATGTAATCAATATAGAAAAACAGCATTGCTCATCAGTCTCAGAAAACCGATCAAATAGATTAGTCGACTAAGAGGGCGAAGGTCCTCTATGTTCTAGAAAACTGGACTTTTTGCCACGTCGGTCACGCACTAATAATCCGTAGAATTAAAGCGAAAATAATCGTGATAATATAAACGCAAAAACAGAGAATAACATTACATAAAACATAAAAACTTATTTAATATTTAATAATTAATATCATTTGAAATCCAATTACTGCAAAGATAAAAAAATTATTATAAAGCAAATTAACCATTGCGTGTTTTGCAGATCTTTTTCAAACGCCTATTATGATCAACTTTATGGACGATTCAAATATCAAGCTGTGGCCGAATCGCACCGCCATCCCTTACGTGATCAGCGAAGTGTTTAGTGAGCATCCAAATAAGTTTTAATGGTTTTAGTAAGCTACAGAGTCTTTACATACATAGTCTGACAGTCTAATAACTAATTTTAATTTGGTGAAGGCTCCTCATGCCATCTTTTGCCACCTTTGGCTCCTAATACCACCTTTTGTAAACCATTTTTGATTCCACAATCTTCGACATCGGAGTGGTCTGCCTGTTTTTAAATCGACGCGCTCCGCTTCATATAATGCTGCATAAAAGAGTACAGAATCAAATCCTGATTTCAATTTTTCAGGCTGGTCTAGTTTTAAGGGGTAGGATTTCTTTCTTTTTAAAACGCTCCAATATGATATTATGTTTTCAGATACCTCGTTAACGCGAAGTGGCTAACGAATTTTCAAAATAATTTCCGAAAATTACCATGGCTCATCTTACAGAGCGTTTTTATACTACATAACACGATAATTGTAATGAGTATATCTTTTACGTAGGCGCTGCACGGTTAAAACGGGCAAGCCTAATATAACATATGGCAGACGTAGTCTGTCTATATATGTATTATATTAGTATAGGATCCAACGTGTAACTGAAAGGTCAGGATGATTCTGTCTGTTCTGAGCTTTTGCGTCTGTCTATCCCCTAACGGGGAAAAGATGCAAAAATAAAGGACACTAAAGGTTATCCTCAATCCTGCCTGTTCAGTTGCCGATTCTCTGCCGGATTCCCTTTCGGGTATTGAAGAGATGCTGTACATCAGTACATGTATCGCCAAGCTAGACGGTCGGTATTCCAACAGCAATCATAAAATCGTAGGGCAGCAGGCTTGCATTCATATTGTCTGACGACAGTATTAGCGGATGACTCAACTCACTCTCCATACTATCTGCGCTCAGAAAAAAATTATTGAACTGGAACACTTAACTGCTCGTTTCCCAGGACAAGAATGCTGTGTCCAGGATGAACAGTGCATGTCAAAATAACGTATTGCTATACCTCAGAATAGTTCAGGCATTCCGAAATTCTACCCTAGAAGATCGACAACTCGTACGCAGATGAACTCATGGTTCCGATTTAACTGGCATCAGTGAAATGTGTATTTTCCCCATCAGTATCCAGTATCCACAACGAATTTCTTGCACGACGAATTGCACGACTGCAGTGTTTTACAAAGGAAGATTAATTAGATCGAAAAACTGCACCCACGTCACCGGTGTAGCCATAATGAAAGGGAACACTGGAAGCGATGGTCCGGTGGTATGGGTGCAGTTTTTCGATCTATGAAGGCTTCCTTTGTAAAACACTGCAGTCGTGCAAAAGGAAGTCGGTGAGACGGTAAAATTTAGTTTTTTTTCAAATTTTTCACTGCATATTTTTATTATGTAATAATGATATTGCCACCGCCTACGTATTCAATTCCTCCGTATATTCAATTCCTCTACGGAGGAATTGTCACGAATGTTTTTTCGTTAACACGCAAAAAATTAAAGTTGTGCAGCTGGTAGAGGGGGGCACATAAGGTTAACAGCAACATAATTGGTTGCGCCGCACTTATTGTGAGTGATGCCATATTCCTTCAATCGCCACCGACATCAGTCGTTGGCACTGAAGTAATCACAATCAGGTGCGATCAGAATCTGCCATTGCCCGATCCAGTTTTGTTGAGCTTGTTGACAAGAAACAGAAACAAAAGACGCCATAACCGCAAATCTGCTTCTATAAGCTTCTAATACTTCAATCATTTAAATGGCCGTTTCAAAATATTTTTTTTCAAATCTGTACTCTGTAAAAATCGACTTCAAATTTTTCACTTTAAAAGCTACATGAAAAGTTATACTAGAAAAAATGAAAGAGCTACACAAAACCGGAAAAACGAATATTTTATAATTTATTTTCAAAAGTGTCCGAACTTGGCGTAGCAGGGCTGTAATATCTCAGTAACAACGAATGCGTTACCACCATTGATCCCGTTTTAAAGTACAAAAATCATTTCGTCATGTGGTATATGCTATGGTGTCTACAATGTAGGACTGAATGGTCGCGTAGCCCCATACCCAGCATTCTGTACGCAAGCGGTGCAGTGCACTTGTACGAAACGGATATTTTGAACTCAGTCGTACAGTACACTGCGCTGCATTCGTACTGAATGGGGAGATGTTGGGTATGCGACCATTTCGTCCTAAGCTGTAAAAGTGTAATGCGTCGGCGGTATTCCCGTTTTCGCAAAAGGGCTGAACTGCTAGCCACTTCGCGTTAAGTGTACGATGTTTGCAACGTTGACATTGTAAGTTGCATCCAGAAAAGCACTTCGGGTGTGTGTTCGAACTGTTTTTCCAGTCACTGACTAGGTATTGGTTCCACCTCTGCTTGAAATTTTTTAAAATTGAATGGTGGTATGCGAAGCGGTATCACTCAATTTTAAAAAAAGTCAAAAGCGGTCTGCAAAAGGTAGTACTAGGAGCCTACGGTGGTAATTGGTAAATAGATGGTATGCGGAGCTTTCACCTTTTTATTTTATTATCGCTATTCGATATTATGGATGAGTTGACATTCGTTTTTAGATGACTGCTGTTGAGTTACAATATCAAACCATGTACAAAAGATTGTCATGCAGTAAATTCATGATTCAGGCGCATCCGAACAGCAAGCGATTCTTAAGGCACTCCGCATCATGGAGATGAAAACAAGAGGATGCATTTTGTTCAAGCCTATGAGCGACGAAGATGATTACATCTATTTCTACGGAAACTTTCAGGACCAGTGAGTTTAGGCCCTTGTATCTTTAACCAAAAACGACGGAACTGACAATTTAATGTGTCTTTACCAGATGTGACTCGAAAGTGGGCAAAGTGGGCGGGAGACAGTTTGTTAATCTGGCCCGGCCGACACGCTATTCCTCAACATCTTGTGTAAACACGGGCAGGATCCAGCACGAGGTGATGCACGCTTTGGGCTTTCGTCACGAGCAACAACGCCCCGATCGCGACCAGCATGTCGACGTACGCAGTCACAACGCAATAGCGGCAAATTACCCTACAAATTTCGATATAATATCCTCGATCAACACTTTTGGACTTAAGTACGATTACCACTCCGTTATGCATTACGAAGCCTTCGCTTTCAGCGCTTCAAAGAACAGTCCTGTACTAATCCCCAAAAAAGGTCTGGTGGTCCGTATGGGTCAACAACTGCGCATGACCCCGAGCGATGTTGCAAAGATAGTCTTGGCCTATAACTGCCCTTTAGCCATACATCCCGCCAGTAAAACGGTCCGTGACAGCGAGAATTTTCCAAATTTCTCGCTGGATCCGATAGAGGCAGATACGTGTCAAGTGCAGTTTAACGATTACTGTGTGCCCGATAAAATCACCCAAGAGAACTGTAGGAGCCGAAATTATTTTCATATTCGTTGCCGGTCGGAGACTCCGGTGTCGGATCTAGAAAGTATGGCGGTTGTTATGGCCAATGAGACCAAGCGACCGATATTCATAACTGTCGTAGAACGACTCAGTGCCAATTATTCCTTCGAACCGATTCGAACCCAAATCGTGAAGCTGCAGCTACACAATTGCACCAACATTCGCGTGACCCTGAGGCTTAAGCAGCTGAATTTCGTCCATTTACTACACTTCGAACTTCATCACTGTCACCATCTGATTATCAAGAAGACGGACTTTACCATGTTCCAGCAGTTGCGAATAATTACCTTTCACAACACTACCGTCAGTACTCTGCAGCCGGGGACATTTACAGATTTACCAGAATTGCGGAGACTTTCCTTGGAAGCATTGTCGGACAGCCAGAAAAATTACAATTTCGAAGTGCCCTATCGAGAATTTTTGCGCCGTTTGCACTGCGGTTGTGAATTTTCCTGGTATCGATCATGGTGGCGGAGCAACAAGCACTTACGTCTAAAAGTACTGAAGGAGGAACTGTACTCTTTCGATGGACCTACCTTTGACCTGCTCAGTAATGATGAATTTTGCAAAGAAGATGTGTTTCATCCCATCAACTGTCGTGCTGATCCGTTTCCTCTTTAAAGCACAGAGTGGATCAACTATTACACCCAACTTGAGTACTCGATCAACGAACCGCAGTGCAGTCAGACACTCACGGTTACATCTAGGTTTCCGACATTGATTGTGAACTCCAATACAACAATAACGTCATCGTTCCCTGCGGCGTTTTGACCTTGGCCAGGTGATGTGTTGGAGGTAGACGGTTGCACAGCATTCCAAAGGTTATCGACTTACAGCGAGTAAGGAAAGACTAGTAAAAGAGGTTTTTGAAAGCTCAAAATAGTCAAAGTAACCATTACTCCATTGTCCATTAGCAACAGCGTTACTATAATTTGCCAAAGCAATCAAAACCTAAACGTTATTCACGACCATGACTCTATTTGCCAAACCCGTTATACGCTTACGAGTTATGGAGACACATTAAATTAGCCGTTCCCGCCAAATGCAAAAACTGCTACCTTGGTCAAATTATAAATCCGTATTAACCGTCTTCATGAAACTTTCTTGTAGAAGCCACAAAATGCATATAAGTTGAAGCTTTATAAAAGGCCTCCGTCAACTTCAGCACAAGTAATCGAAGCTTTCGCTCAAGCAACAATTGGTGCTCAGTCTTTCAAAGAAGCCCAAGAACAAATTAAGGAAGCAGGAGATGCAGTATTGGATCTTGATTAAATAATGCGATAGAAATATAGAAATAACATTTTCTTGGCCGCATGCTTCAATGTTGTATTGAATAGGGAATTTCACATGGTTTAGGCTCCGTACACTGCAAACCACGGCGTCAAATAAACAGTACATTATCAGACTGCAAATCGTTTAAAATGCTTCAGTACGGATGCACACTTGCAGCGACGTACAGCTGAAAAATAAAACTAATGGAATCGAGAGTGAAGAGAGCGTGACCAACATGCTCTCGGGGAGGTGGTTAGATCACAAACAAAAGATCAACAGGCAACATGCGCTGGCTTATCGTTCAACCATAAGCCGTTGAACACTTGAAACAGATAGTTTTTACGGCACACCGGCAACTCGCTGACGGACATCTTGCTGACCGACAACTTGCTGACGACTATTTGCTGACCGAAAAAAAATGGTTTACCGACAATTTGTTGAAACTTGAAACAACGAATAGCTGAACGACATTTTGTTGAAAGTTGGTTTGCTGACACCGACGATTTGCTGACGACTATTCGCTGACAACCGAAATGTTTACCAGACAATACGCTTACACACTAAATTGTTGACAGACATCTTACTGACCGACGTTTCGTGGAAACACCGACAACTTGCTGACCACAAATTTATTCTGTGGCCCATCAAATCATTGTAAAACTCAATTTGGGGGATTATGATCGGATACCACAACCACTTCTCCAGCTATTAACAGCAGTAGGCTTTTGCGGTAATCTGCGAAAACTATGAAACCCAAGAACCTAAAAACTGAAGAACTTAAGAAAACTAAGAAAACCTGAGAAACCAAAGAAACCTAAGAACCTAAGAAACCTAAGAAACATACGAAGCCTAAGAATAACCAAAAAATAACATAAGAAAACTAAGAATAACCTGAGAAACTTAAGAAACCTAAGAAACCTAAGAAACCTAAGAAACCTAACAAACCTAAGAAAACTGAGAAACCTGAGAAACCTACAAAACCTACGAAACCTAAGACTAACCTAAGAATAACCATGTATTCATATAAATGTCATGTATTCATAAAAATACAACTTTACTTCATCATCGCCGGCAGTCAAGTCAACTGATGGTCAAACAGTGACCTGCGTACGTACATCTAGGTTGGCAACCATACCGTTGCCAACCGCAAGGTTTCAGTACATCACACCTTTCTTTCTTATAAAAAAAAGAAAAAAAAGGTTATGACCTTACTCGTACAAAACGTAAAAATTAATACATCAACCTGGTAAAATTTACTCGCCGGCGCTTTCCATGCGTTCATCCCGACTGGAGCTCAAAGTTACAGGATGTCGTATGGCCTTCGCTCCTCGGCGGAAATGTACTTGTTACTCGTTCGCTCGGGACACTTCCGGGACGAATGCCCTTTTTCGTCACACGTGTTGCACCGCTTGTCGCGGAAGTAACAGCTGCCCGGGGAATGGTTGCGGCGGCCACACCGGTAACACTCTTTCCCGGCACCCTGACTGTTCTTCCTTCCTTTCTGGGAAATCTTGTTAACTTCAGTTTTCACATCGTCCATTTGCAACTCTTTTCTGGTCATTTCTATTTCAATGGCGGCATTCAAGGCGTCCTGAAGTGTTGCCAGCGACTTTGTACAGAGTTTCTTCGTCGCCACTTCATCTTTCAGCCCCATGACGAATGCTGCAATCATATTCTTCTCCCTTACGTCGTCCGGAAAGTTACATGTCTCCGCCTTCGCCCGAAGGTCACCCGAAAACTGGATCAAGGTCGCTTCCGGCTTCTGCTTTGTACTGAAGAATTTCACCCACTGGGCGATCCACATTGTCGGTGCCGTGTAAGCAGAATCCAGGCGTGCGTATAAGTCGGCGATCGGTAGATCCATCGGTTCCTGCGGCTTGCACATCTTTGCCAAAAGTTCGAGTGGCTCCGGACTCAGGGCATCCAGAAGAAAGACATAGTGGCCTTTTTAAAAGATCTGAGGCCTTCACGCCAATGTCATGTATTCGTAAAAATACAACTTTACTTCATCATCGCCGGCAGTCAACTGATGGTCAAACAGTGACCTGCGTACGTACATCTAGGTTGGCAACCATACCGTTGCCAACCGCAAGGTTACAGTACATCACAACAGAAACCTGAGAAATCGGAGAAAGCATGAACCTAAGAAACCTAAGAAAACTAAGAACCTAAGAAACCTAAGAACCCTAATAAACCGGTGTAATTATAACAGTTAACAGGTATTAATAAATAATTAATATGGACTCAGACTAGAACATACTCAATAACTTAATATGGTGTAATTAATAGCAGAAATTTATATTTCAATTATAAGTTTTAACTGTCACAGTATTTCTTCCTTTATATGAAACGAAAGAAGATTCCAGTTTTCGCGTAAATATCCCTGATATGCGTTGAACTGGTCAGCAAATTGTCGGCCTGCGAGTTGTCGATTACCGACATTTCGCTGACCGACAAGTAAGCTGTCGTTCAGCAAATTAGTTTCAGCAAGATGTCGGTCAGCCAGTTTGTAGAAAAGCGAACTGTCGGTCCGCGATTTGTCGGTCAGCAAGTTGGGGTAGTCAGCAACAAGTCGGTCATCAAATTGTCGGTCAGCGAAATGAAGGTCATAGTGTTGTCGTGCTACCAGTTTTTACGCGTCAGCCAACGACGTTGGGTTACGGCGCCGTACGTCGCGAACGGACGTAAATCAACCCGTAACGTTAATCTCTGCCCGAAAGTCGAACTGTACGGATCTTGTTTTGTGAAATCATAATTTTGATAATATTGCCGAAGCGTCCTACTTGCATTTTCTTTACGTACCACCGCTGCATTTGTCACGCATTTAAATGAAAGATAACAGCCCTTCGTGTAATGCCAAACAGCGACAGCACCATCTGTATAAAAGGTATACTTATAGTCCCATCTCTTTATATATATAACAACCTTTATTGAGTTCCATTTGCTGTTATGCGGCAAAAAACCCCTATTACAAATTAGGGGAAAAGGCACGCATAACCTATTCTTTTTTGAAAAGTTTTGTAAACAAAACTTGTGCAACGGAAACTGCAATAAGGTAAAAGACCGCTTGCCTCCTCTACTTTACACATGAATCTTTTTTTTGGTATTTTCCTAGAAAAAAAATAATTAAAGCAGAGATTATAGTGGTTAAGAGTAAGGAAAGGACGATCACAATACAAATTATGCAGGATGTATGGCAAGCTACAATGCAACACACCAACCGCATAAAAAAAGCCCATCCGGATACAAGAGCATAAGTGTTCCCGCGAATTCGTGCGAACAAGTGCACTCACGGCAAAAAAGGTTACTCCCTTGAATTCCTGGGGCAAGGAGTCTTTCATGAGCTCTTGCAAGTTTGGTTCAGACTTTAGAGCAAGAAAAACATGCACATATATGTATATATATGTATGTATATAGGGGGAAAAAGCAGTCTAGCCGAACCATTGCCCTGTACTGCTACCGTCAGCCGGCTGGAGTTTTACGTTGTGGCTAAACATGGTGCTTATGTACATTGTACCGCGCCTGATTTAGCCGCATGTACTGCCGTAACGTCACACTCCAGGCGGGTGACGGCAGCGGTGCCGTGAATTGGTTCGACTGACATGGTTTTCCCCCCTATATATGTATGTATAGATGTATGTATATATGTTTGTATATATGTATGTATGTATGTATTCATAATAAGTAAGCTTTCTGATCCAATCAGCATGCGAAATTTTTGCGAACTCACATTTTTTGGACTTCAAAAATTCTTTGAATCAAAATTTTTGTCACCTTTTCATTACGTACCACACAAAATTTCTTTGTTCCAAAAAAGTCGTTTTTTTTCCGAACTCCATATCGTAAAAGCGTCCGGAATGCGTAAAACGTCGAAGTACGGACTACGGAGCACAGAATTGTTAATCAACTCATTACGCAAATGGCGCCGATTTTTATACTGGCCAGAAATTACTCAGAGTTGTATATTTGGGCACTAGTAACACACTGTCGGCCAGAATCAGCAGGGACATTGGTCTGATTAATTAATCTAACCTTCACCTTTTAAAAGCATTCACACCCATATGTTACCATTTACGAACTTGAAGTCCATTGAAAAACTCGGAAGAAGGAAAAATCTGGTGTCCAGCGTAATATTCCGGTACGGCGCTCCGAGATAATCCATCATCCGCAATTTCTTCATACCCCACCCGTAAATGGCAGCCAGTCGACTGTACCATTTCCGGCTGGGGAATGCCGAAATGCAGGCGAATTAATTGGGCTCATGTCCGGTCCAGTATGCACAGCGCTTATTTTCCTAACATGGCACGCATGTTCGTGTCCGTTTATGGTCTGTTTGTGGAAGGGTACAGTTCGGTTGCGTATTTGCACGATGGAATTCCGTCGGAAAGTTATTTTATTTTCAGCGTGTAATATTATTATCAAGAAATAACTTTGACGGTAATATAGTGCGGATTAAAGCGGAAATGTAACGTGCAGAAAAGCAACAACACAAACACTCCGTGTGCCGTGTTACGCGGAAGCAACTACAATTTCGGAAAATAACTACGTACATGCATCGCCTTTTCGGCACCGATAGAATGGAGGCACAACATACGAGTATTTACGGTAGGCAAACAAGTTCATGTGCGAAGCAGTACAAATGCTTGCCCTGGCATAAATCGCATCATCCAACCGGAAGTATCGTATACTTGCAACTTTACTTTTTGAATCATGTGTTTGCCTGCCAGTTTACATTTACCGATTGCAGCAGGCCACATTGTGACTCACTGAACTCCTACATGAACCCGGATCAGTTTTCCTTTGCAAGTATCGACGATGCCATTGCGCAAAGTGCAGCCGGTTGTTATTACGGTATTGTGGACATAAAAAATGCATACAGGCAGGTACCGGTTTTTCCTGCCCACCGGCAATTTCAGGGATTTAGATGGGAACTTGACGGGGTCACATCATACTTTATCGATAACTGTTTGTGTTTTGGCTTAGCATGTGGCCCCGCAATTTTCCATCGCATTTCATGCGCAATTGCCCGTATTGCGAGATTGATGAGCATAATTATTGTTCCTTACCTGGATGATTTTTTAATTATTGCGCTTACCTGGTATCTTTGCGTAACTGCACAAAATAAGTTGATTGAATTATTGATTGCTCTCGGTTTTCCAGTTAACTGGAAGAAAGTTGTCCCACCAACTCAACGGGTGCAATTTCTCGGTTTGATTTTGGACTCTAACGCTGAGATAATTGAGCTCCCTTATGAAAAAATTGTTAAAATTGTGAAACAATGCGAGTCTATACTTTTGTTTGAGAAGGTCACGAAAAAAGAGCTGCAGCAACTAGTTGGTCACTTGTGTTTTGCGTCTCGCGCCGTTCGTGGCGCTCGCACCTTTTCTCGTTTGTTTATTGACTTTATGAATACTTTAAGGAAAGTCACCACCGAGCAAGAATAACAGCACCCGTAAGACATGAGTTGTTGTGGTGGATTAAGGTAGCGCCAATGCTTAATGGTATTTTCTCTTCCAAATTCGGGAAGGAACGTCGCCGTGTGTTTGTCAATACTGATGCATCATTGGGTGGGTTCGGCGCTGTTATGGGAAATAGTTGGGTAGCTGGGGCCTGGGACGATAGTTTTGTTCCTGCAGATATGTTAATAAAACGATGCTGGTTGTTAGCCCCCCATGTGCACAACAGTTTAAAAAATAACATCAATTTTCTAGAGCTGATTGCAGCCTGTGCAGCAGTGTTGGTGTGGTGTCAGGTATTCCGTGGATGCGAAGTGGTCATTGTCAGTGACAATGCATCAACGGTAAGTTTTATAAACCGTGGAACGACTGCAAACATTCATGCCCTCAAATGGTTAAAGTTGTTATTTTATGCCTCGTGTGACTACGACTTTGTTGTTACCGCAAGGCATGTCGCAGGTGTTGATAACGATATTGCTGATGCGCTCAGCAGATTGTCGGAGGGCGAAACACAGTTAGCACGGTTCCTGTCAATTTATGGCGCGCCACATAGTCATGTCGGCGTGTATAAAGAGTGTTTTTACAGGTATCCGAACGTTCTCACTTCAAAAAACTTTGAAGAGATTACAGCTTTCAGCTTATGCACCAAAGTCGCTGAAAACGCGGAAAGTACAGTGGGAAAAATATGAAACGTTTTGCGCCAAGTTCCGTCTGATCGCGGTCCCAGCAGAGCCACGGACGCTTGCTTTGTATGTCGCGTATTTGTCGAAAACGATGGAATACTCTTCGGTTGTAAATTATCTCGCCGCGATTGCAAGTTTACACCATAATTCTGACCACCCCGCACCGGACTTGCAACACTACTCTATACAGCAAGCCTTAGCCGGTTTAAAGCGGTTACGGGAAGAACACCCGAAACGGAAAGCAGGTGTGAGTGTTGAACATTTGTTATTGATTTATTCTAATTTGAACCTTGTTCCAGCGCATTGTAAAGAAACCTTTTGGTGCGCTTGTCTTTTCGCCTTTTACACCCTGTTGCGGCGAAGTAATTTGTTTTGGTCCAAAGATAATAAATCGTTTTTGCGCGCTCAGTCCGTGAAGTTATCAGGTACAATATTGATGGTTACTGTGCCCGTTTTGAAAACGGCGAGGTTTATGGGGCAAACAATAACTGTTCCTGTGAAAAGTGTCCCAAATTCTGTGTTGTGTCCAGTGAAAGCACTCCTGGCGATGAACGCCAGGATAACTTTATCACCGTCAGACCCGCTTTTATCGTACAAAAATCTGAAAGGTCACATAGTTCCACTGACGGCGCAAAAATTTACTGAGTATCTACGAACTATTTTGAAGTTTGTAAATCTGCCGTATGGTTTATTTTCTCCCCACTCTTTCCGGAGAGGCGGGGCGACATTCGGTATGTCTAGTGGTTCAACGGCAGAAGAGCTAAAAGCTCAAGGTGGTTGGCGCAGTGCATGTTTTGAAAAATATGTGGAACGTGACGCAGCGCTGCAAAAACGCTTCGTTATGAAGGTGTCTGGTGGTGTTTCTTCTGGGTTGCTTGGGCATGTAAAACCCGTCAAATAAAACGAAGTTGTTCATGTTGGCAGACTTTGTGTGTTTAGGTCAAGATGTTGTTGTTCTTGCGAAAATTGTTGCCGTCTGCTGTACATGCATAGATCATGAGCTGAACATCCGGTGCACAACACCGCGCCCAAATAAATATCCCATGCTCTTTGTACAACATCGGTTTCCGTTTGTCCTCGACGTTTGACCGTAGTTATGAAAAAGATTCTTGCTGGAGAATCTGAGTATAACGAGGTCAAAACGGCTGACCCTTTGCTGTTATGAATGGATCGAAAGCGGATTCCGGACCTAAAGCGGATCCAGACCTATCTGCACTCAAGCCTATATATAGCAGCGACCACGCACCAACCTGTTTTCAGTTAGTTTTAAACTTTTGCCTGTTCGGCTTCTCCCACCCCTCCCGCCGCTTTGTTTTCTTTGTTTCCCTTTCGTTTCCTTGGGCATGTAAAACCCGTCAAATAAAACGAAGTTGTTCATGTTGGCAGACTTTGTGTGTTTAGGTCAAGATGTTGTTGTTCTTGCGAAAATTGTTGCCGTCTGCTGTACATGCATAGATCATGAGCTGAACATCCGGTGCACAACACCGCGCCCAAATAAATATCCCATGCTCTTTGTACAACATCGGTTTCCGTTTGTCCTCGACGTTTGACCGTAGTTATGCACCGCGTCACTTCTTTAAAGAAGCGTTCCATTTACTTAACGGAGTGCACTTTGCACATGATATAAAAACAATCAAGGACGTTGAAGACAGTGTTATAAATTAATTTTATTATAAAGAGCAAGTACTTGTAGTGACACCGACCACTTCTACTGCCTATCTCTTAATTCTTTTCGTGCTGTTCCAGTACTCGGTCTGGACGAACAGAGTATACAATCACATGCTGAACGGCATTGTTCCGAGACAAGCACAACTACCTATTTGCAAAGCTGCAGTAAACAAGCTTTCTAATCTTATCAGCGCTCCGATTACGAAAATATTCTTAAAAACAAACACGGTTTCACGCACCGAAATTTTCTGTGCCGTACACGGTATACCGATCAGTATTATACAGAGGAAGAAGCCGGTTTAGTTTTGGTGCACTTAGAATATTATCCAGACACTCATAAACTAAAGCAAAGAGACATTGTGTAGTTTTTAAACGCTTTGGTGAAAATTTTCCAGAAATGTATCGAAATAACAGGCTAGATGCAGTACTGTCGCAGTGCTGCATTTGGCCTCTTTATCCGGCTAGGTATGTACCTAATACTCATAACGGACCTCCTACTCATAATCCTACTCTTAATTCAGAATTCATACTCATAATGGCTCTCATAATCATAATCGTACCTTTCTCCTACCGGTCATCATATTTTTGTTCATAATCATAATTCATACCGTTGCCGGTATTCGTACCAGTGCGCCCCTCCGCTTACAACTAATGTTATTAGCAAATGCATTATATCTGTATTATTTATTAGATATCGTGTTATTAATAGTAATCGTCCGTGTTAAGCGTGCTTCGGAAAATTTAAATCTTGGTTTAATATCTGATGGTGCCGTTGCTAACAGGGATCAAACTAATTGCGTTATTACAGTTCCACTTTTTTTGGAAGTGGTGGATGGTAGTGGTAGATGTAGTAGATATAGATAGATGTAGATAGTAATAGACGCAAGTGGCCAATGGTAGATTTCTTACTTACAGAGTAGTCCTTACACGCAGATTTTATTATGTACTTAACTTTCATTACTCAGTTTAAGTTTACTGAAGTCATTTTTTAGTGAGGTAATTTTCTGATAAATATTTTTCTCTTCCAGTTCACATGAAATAATTTGACGAGTGGACGATAGTGGGCCGTTGAGTATACTAACGTGGTCTTAATTGCATACTTTATTCCATTTTTTGACATACTCGTACGAATAATGGTTAATGGTTAAAGTATGAGTTTGATTATGAACAAAAATATGATGACCGGTAGGAGCAAAGTATGATTATGATTATGAGAGCCATTATGAATATGAATTTTGAATTAGGAGTAGGATTATGAGTATGAGGACCGTTATGAGTATTAGGTACATACCTAGCCTCTTTATCCATAAATTTAGCAATAGTACACAGTACGACTGTTTAATAAATAATTGGATAATCTTAAATCATTTTGCACTATTACGCTTGGCGTTGTTCCGTCATATAAATTTGCTGTATTACTGCTCTAGCTTCGCACACCGGATGCTGTATGTATTATGTGTCCTGATCAAGCGTGACATCGTCCAGTTTGATCTGGATACATGATGCATTGGCTTTACCAGAATGAAAGCGCCATGCGCGAATCCCAGTTTTCACCACCGATTCCGCATTTGTGTTGTTAATTAATAGAATCAACAGTATACCGACGCGAACACGTACGGATAATAACCGTTCCCTCTGTGCAGGGTGGGATAAAATACCTGAGTCTTTTTTTCCGTGCGTGAGGCGGGGTTGCGTTTTATTGGATACTGTTCATGATAAAAGCAGCAGGCGACAGTGTTGCAGACTGCAAGCTTGCAACAGAGCGATGAAGTCAACAATTAAGTACGTAAAGACACAAAAATCTTTAAATCAGTCTGTTGTGCCCACTATTTGCAAATGAAATGCTAATGATTTTCTGGGGATCGACACTGCATATCAACGCATATGTGTTGGTACAGTATGTAGTAAAATGCGGTGATACAGTCATGGGTAATGTATGAAATTGCAGTTATTAAAGATTTTGTTAAGTGTATCGTGCGGCCTCCTGAAAAAGCACCCTACAACAGCCGCACGATGGAAAGCAGCCACACAGTATATATACCGTAGTTGCCAATGCAGAATGTTTAATTTATTACTGTAATGTTTAACGGTTGCCGTGGTATTATGGCATAAGCATTCCAAACTGCACAGTCATGCAGACATTCCAAAATTCACAGTCACCTCGTCAAACTGCAACCGAAAATTTTTGTAATGGTTAGACATCTAGAGAGCAACACATGGTGGGCAGGAAATCAGCAGTTATACTGGCCTAAATATTTAAATTATTCTGTTTTATTACGTTGTCTGGCAGAAATTAATCAAGCCAGACGCCACCAATCTATTTCCCAATTGCTAGTGTCTTCAGTGTGGACGCCTCCGAAAAACTGAACTGACGAATACAATACGTTCCAAGAAGAAATAAATCGGAACCCTTCGTATTATTCCGGGAGCGCACCCGGACATAATCCGTCAACCACAATTTCTACATACCCCATCCGGAGATTGCAGTCATTCGACTGCAAGATCTCCGGCTGGGGAATGCCGAAACGCAGGCGAATCCGGCCACGTATTGTTGAAACTGGATCTTCTATCTCCGATATCCGATAAATAAATTGCCAAATGGATAAATCTAACCCTTCTCTATAAAGCTAGCCGAATAAACTAATCATTAAGCACAAGCTAGAAGATGTTCCATGCAGCTGGTGCGCGGCACCGTTAATAAATGGGAAGAACAAAGATTATTTTTATTTTACGGGAGGTGTCGGAGCTCATGTGCAAAGCAATACGATGGAATAACACAGCGAATAAAAACTGCAGTGGCACACGGAAGTACTGCACGTATACATCCTTCTCTCACGGCGTGAACGTGTGAAGTTGTGAACATTCTTGCCGGCTACAAACTAGCCAGCAAGAACATTTATGAAGTATACGATTAGGGTACGCTCATTTAGACGGCAGTGTGCAGACTGCAGAGCCACCCACAAGTCTTTGTAAAGCTATACTAAACAAGCTCTCTAATCTAATCAGCGCTCCGATTACGGACAAATTCATATAACCAAACAGCTTCTCAAGAATAGAACATTTATGTGCAGCACAGGGTACACCGTTCTAAAATTGTATCGTTGAAACCCGTTTGTTGAACGCAAATCTTTTACAGACACGCATGGACAAGTATCGAGATATTTTGCAATTATGAAACGCTTTAATAATTTTCATAAATGTATCGAAGAAACAGGCTTAATGCATTACAGTCGCGGTACTGCATTTAGCCTCTTTTCTCGATAAATTATCAATATTGGGCAGTACGAAGTACTACTACTAGTCTACTACTACTACGTAACATCTAATAAATAATTCTACAGTTTTGCTATGTAATCCTAGTACGAATATGCCGTTTTAGCACTGAAAACCGGGCGTATGTATGATGTATCCAGAACAAACTGACGACGTCCAGGCTGCTCGGGATATATTATACATCAGCTCGAATAAAAAGAAAGCGCCATTTGCACATTCCCATGCCCGATAAATTCCAGATGCATGCGCAAATTCCTGTTGATAAACTACGTCAACCCGAGAAGACACGAACAAGTATGTACGGTCAGTACGGGTACCTACCGATCAATCTGGACGACTGGTTAAATTATGTACTTGAATCTTTTTTTCTTAATGCACGAATAAGTCTCCAATATACAGATCCAGTATCTGTAGTGTGCCCTGTGCGTAATGGCGTGTTTGCATTTTTTATGGAGACATACTGTGGGAAAAATGGGAAGCCGGTGCCTAGTGAAACTGACTGAGCCGCACAACACATGCAGTCCGTTTAACCGAAGTAGTTATACTAAAATTTTTCGATATGACGATAACAAATAACGACATCATAACAATCATAAAACACTCTAAATATTAACAAGTGTCAGGAGAATTAATAAAAGAAAATGAAAAGAGAATTAACAACAGTCAACTAAACAAAAGCAGATACTCCGGTGTAAACTAATTTAATGCAAATGGAAGCCTCGCGCGAAGCGCGAGGCTGACGAAGTTTTTTGTTTTGTAGGCAGACGAAATTCAATAAAAATTATTTAATAATATTTATTTAATTACGGATTATTCGGAGTCTTGATTGCATCCGAACCCGATCCGATCAGATGCACATAAACTCCGAAACCACTCCGACTCCGAATTTTCCAGATTGAAATCCGTCCAATCCGATTCGAAAATCGGAGTGGGTTCGGAGCGGATCGGATTTCCCAGTCCGTTGCAGGGCTCTAGTATCCGGTGGCATTAGTGAGGCTCGTATCCGGCGTCAGACTCTGTGCCATTAACACCTTCTGTCGACATAGCTTCTTCTTCAACGACTGACTCGCGGACACTGACGCCGTGCACAGCGTGTACCGAGTGCGATGGCTACCATCTCCGTCACCGATGAGCCGTTAGTGTCTGTGTCTGTACAAATTCGTACTGACGCCACGGCAGGCATTTTTCACGACGGAATATTCTTAGAAGGTGCACTGAACTCCGAATAAAGTGACTGAGGCGTCGAAGTAGTCGTTTCGTTCATCATTGTCGGACTGGCCGACAAACAACCCTTGGAGACTGGTATGGGCAGTGGTGTACCACATTCTAAGACTTCCATCTCAGTAGCCCATGGGCGCTTGGCGTGTGTGAAGGTCGGTACGAATTTCTGCACAATATTACCATCTGGCAATCAGCTGGTGCCCACTGCGACAGTTCAGGAATCTGACCGACAGGAAACAATCATAACCACGTGAATACTGCAGCACAAGGACATGTGGTAGTACTATGGATCTATTTAATCCTTGCTTGACCGCGCCGGCGCGCCCTAATGAACTTTGCAGAAAAAAAAGGTTTTTGAGCACACTATGGTAGCAATTGTTCTAAAGTTGTAAAAAAATCAGGCTGCTGTATTTTGAGCCTGCCTATGTGCCCTGGTCACCTGTCGTTTGTCCGGCGTGGCTGGATGCGTGCATTTCTCATCAATGGAAACTGTACTAAGCGCACCGTATCATTGCTTGGGATTGAAAGCGGTCGACGGTGTAATATCACCAGCCGACGACACGGGCGGAATAAATTTTGCGTATCTGATTGGTGGAAAGGGTTTTGTCGCAGCCGTAGAGACATGTGACGCAATATCTAACGCCTCTGTTGATCAAGAGATTTCGCACTGAAGGTTGAAACCGGTTATTCTAGCGAATATTTTTGCAGAAATGACTGTACCTGGATGCTTGTGGGTTGCGTAATCGACCGGAGCGTAGCGAAGAGCCTCTATATTCAAGACTAATGCTTTCGCTGATTTCTGTCCGTTGCAGAAGATCGTTACGGGAGGTTGTTACGAAAGCGTTGCTGCCTGGTTTTGTTGCGAATTTAAATTTAATAGGTAATCACCTGCTCACCTACGACAGCCCCTTGAAGTACGCACTTGTACAGGTGAGCAGTAATGAATGTGTACGACAGCACTTTCCTGCACTTTGCCTACGATATTCCGGCGTTCAACCACCGAGCAATAACCGAATCGGGCATGTCAAACTAAATAGTTCTTGGCATTTGACCATCATGCGAATAATTGCATTTCTTGCTGATTTCTTACCAAGAGAAATTCTTCCTTTATCAATTGTTATTGTGCGAATATGGGAAACAGATCGTGCAGTTTATAGCGCGTAGGTGCAAGGCAGTGAAAAGTCACCTTCTAAATTCTCTATTAAATATCTCGCGGTCGTGGTAGAACGATGATTTCGATGAGCTGACCGTTAAACAGCAGTTCGACAACAAGAAAAGCAAATGCTGAAAATTCATTAAAGTGGGGCGGGTTTTTCCCCAATAAAGGTATCTCTGAAAGTAGTAATACTCTCCGTTCTGCGTCCGTCATGTATGGACTGCGGTCGCGAAGCATGTCCATTCAGCATCCGCGCTGGACTACTGGGCTTCACCGGCAACGGTGAAGCGGCCGACATCCGTGCCGGCGATGACGGTTAGATAAATATATCATGCAGTTCCGGCACATCGGCCAAAACTTTTTTGGCACAAGAGGAGACTGGGACTTGGTTTTCAATTCGCAGTTCGTAAAAGAATAGTAGATTGTAGGATACCTTTTGATTGGCACTGTCCGCACTGGGACCGACACTGTGCGGCGATTCCAGAGCCGGCTTCTTGTCATCCAGACTGAGTCTGCCCAATATTTATTCGCCCTCAGCTTGTAACATGTTATTGCGGCATGAATTTATGTCTGCGAAAAGTCGCGCTGAAAACACTAAGCCCTGGTATTGTCACGTCTTGGCACAGATGTTTATTGTGCCACTCTGGCCGGATAGATACTGAATCATGAAATACTCGTAGTACCACATAAAATGCGTCCTCTACAGGTCAACACAGCCATGCGGGTTGCTACGCGCTAATATGGCGCGTAGCCACTACACTACACCTTCACCCTTAAAATGAAGTGAAAAAGCAGAACATTATGGCAAAATGAACATTATGGCAAAATGTCGAAATAGTCTTCTTCGACATTGTAGACGGTATCGACCTTTTCCTTCTTCTTGTTGTCCTTCTGCTGGCATGCCCTCTCTATGTGGCCTTTCATGCCGCAAGCATTGCACCTGGTGTTTTTATACCAGCATTCCTCGGGCGTATGCCGCCAGGATCCACTTCCGCCGGGACGGCATCTCTTCGTCACTTCCACTTTCTTCTTCATTCTCTTCTTGTCTCTTCTCTCTCCTGCTCTTATCCTCTTTCTTCACTCTTGTTTCTCGCTTCTTAATACTGTTCACCACATTCTCTTCCACGTTAGTTTTTCTCGCCTCTTTCACGCTTGTTTCATATTTGATAGCAATTTGGAGGGCGGCGTCGAACGTCTTCAGCTCTTGCAGCATTAGGTAGCGTCTTGTTGCGTCGCTTTTGACGCCTGCCACGAGCACAGCACTTAAATTCTTCTCCAGCACTGTTGCCGGAAAGTCGCATAGGATCGTTTTGTCACGTAAACGCGTCGCGAAGTCCACCAGGCTTTCTTTTTCGTCCTGCCGAAGACTGAAGAACAGCGCCCACTCGGTTATTTGGTTCGTGTACGGGGCGTAGGCCGTTTCCAGCTTCGTGACCAGTTCACCCAGTGTGAAGTCGGACGGCATCTTGGGTTTGCACATCGAAACTAAAAGCTGCAGGGCCTTCGTGTCCAGACTGTTTATTAGCAAGGCACGGTGCTTGTCCGTATGAAGGTCGGTCAGCACAGTATAATTATCATACAAAAACTTCCACGCCTTCCAGTCCATGGTTTCCGGATTGAACTTGGTCAGTTGATCGGTTGTGGTCGTCATTTTCGATCTCTTATTATATAGCGCTCGCTTTCCTCTTCTCCTTTCCCGCTTCAGAGTTCAGAGAATACTACACTTTACGCCAATTGTCACGTCTTAGCACAGATGTTTATTGTGCCACTCTGGCCGGATAGATACTGAATCATGAAATACTCGTAGTACCACATAAAATGCGTCCTCTACAGGTCAACACAGCCATGCGGGTTGCTACGCGCTAATATGGCGCGTAGCCACTACACTACAGGTATATTGACTAGTGGTACGGGTATGAGTTATGATTACGAGCAGAAATATTATGATGACCGGTAGGAGCGAAGTATGAATATGATTATGATATGCATTATGAGTATTATTATGATGACCGGTAGGAGCGAAGTATGAATATGATTATGATATGCATTATGAGTATAACTTACTAATATGAGTAGGATTATGAGTATGAGGACGATTATGAGTATTAGGTAACTACCTAGCCGTCTATAACTTATGTACTTCGTACCATTCTTTCCGTTCACTACCTTTTCGTTTTCCTGCTTTCCATGTTCTCCCTTGAACAGAAGTGGGAGAAGACGTTGTGACTTTCAAAAATTTACGATTAAATATAACAGAATTGTAAATGATAAAGAGATTTTTTTCATTTCGAACGGATTCAGATGCTAGAAGCCCGTGTTTAATTCTGAAATGATTTACCTCGAAGAAAGAAATTTGAAACGTTTGAAAGTTCAACCATCGTATGAGGATCGGTACGGGTATGCGTTATGATTATGAGCAGAAATACGATGACCGGTAGGAGCGGAGTATGAATATGATTATGATATACATTATGAGTATAACCTACTGATTATGAGTAGGATTATGAGTATGAGGACGATTATGAGTATTAGGTAACTACCTAGCCGCCCATACGGCCCCGCGTTATAGTACTTCCACGCAAGCAGTTAAAATAATTGCTATAATTATGATTGCTCAGTAATATGGTGGTCGTAGCGTTTTGTAGCAGTTGCATGAGAATGAGGTTTATGACCAAGTGAACTTTTTTTTTCTGCTACCATGCATGATGCGTCACGAGATTGCTATAAAAATTATTACTAGTAACCTAATATAATTAATTAATTAGTGTCAACATTTAGCTAGTTAACTGGCGAACGGTGTATTTAATAAATTAAAATTAGCTGTAAGCTTAGTAAATACTCGTACGATGGACTGAACTGGGACCGGTAACTTTTCACGCTAATAACTCACAATAATTTGAAGATGTACCGACTGCACTTCAAAGTTTAACGATTAAACGGTAAAGAGCAGTAGTAACCTTTAACGCTTTCCGAATAGTTCGCTCGATGCAGATATAATGATGTGCTTGATACGGCCATTCCCTATTCACAATAGTTCGGCTCATGCTGAAACATGTAAAAATCATTAAAAGATAAACCCATATACAGACTGCATCTGTGAGACAGGCAGAAAAAAACTGAACTTTCAACTTCGTGAGATACCAAATACTCATGTACATAGTTGCACGCCATTGATGTATCGCATATTTGCATCGAGCGGGCTATTTGGCAAGCACCAAAGCGTACTAGGCATAGTACTGACCCTTACCGTTTAACGTGAATTATTATTAACGTGAAAAGTGCTGGTCACAGTTCAGTCTCTCACACGCACCTGCGGATTCTGGCTGCTTGTTTCCGTAGTTGTTTCTGTCGAAAGAGGAGGAATAAATAAGGGAAGGAAATTTTTTTGGTCAAAAAGAGGAAGGAATTTCTAAATGAAGGAGATTTTTGATGTCGAAAAGAGGAAGGAATTTTTAAAGGAAGGAAATTTTTGTAGTCAAGAAGAGGGAGGAAATTTCGATGGTCAAAAAAGGAAGGAAATTTTTTGTGTGGTGATAAACGTGATTCATAGGAAGCAGAATGGCACAATGGTTTTTGAAAAACTTCTCTGGATGGATGTGGAATGGCGAAACGCCCGCGAATCTGGTCTGATATCCCGTCCAACGAGTACATCGTTTTTGTCTGAATAATACATGCATAAAACGCTCCGGTAATTAAAGCCGGCAACACGGGATTCTATCGAGACAAAACACAGGTTTGACGGCTATCAGAAAGTACGGAAATCAGTCCCACAAGTGTTTTCATCGTCGAATGATATTACATTAGCAAGTTCGAAATCAGCGGTAATATGTTGCGCGTCCAGATGTCCAGAAATGAAACACACTGTCTGTGAGAAAAAAGCGCAGTACATTGCACCGATTGTATCATCTGCGCGAAAGTTTTGTCTGCAGTTTGTACTTTTGTCCCGAATTGTTGTCCGTGGGGTAATAAAATGCGCCGTTACGGTTGTGCCAATTCGCCGTCAATCGGTCAACCATCAAACTGATAAATTTCTGTAACAATTTCACTGACTCGAAGCTAGTGTCGCTTTCTGTCAAGGTCCCAGCGCTTAATTTTTCCAAGCATATTAACACTTCTGTGCAATAAATATTCCGCGCTTTATTCGGATACGGATGTAGTCTACGAGAGGGCAAAGTATTTTGTTTGGCATTCTAGGAGACTGCCTGACGGAATATTGTGCCTTCCGTCAGGGTTGTTGAAGGAGAAAGAGTTAATCAACAGAGAGAAAGCGGCTAGCGCTCATTAGGACAATCGTGGTACCGCCCCAACGCCCCAGAGTAAGTTCTGAATATTTTAAACTTTTAAATCAAACGGTATTCGAATTTCCTGTGTGTGATAAGCTTTTGCAGTGTTTCTGGACAAGAAGGCGTTTCCAGATTATTTTTTCACCAAACAGCGCTTAGTGGATTTATGCCTAAAATTTTTGACTTGAAAACCTTATAGGTGAAAGTAAAATAATTTTTTTACCAACGTAGTAGTGCAATATAATCATTTTTTTCTGATACATCTTTACATTCACATAACTCAAAATCATGTTCTGACCGCGTCATACGAGTTGCCGCTAAAATGACCAAATCGCGGGAAACCTCGCGTTAAGCGAATGACGGTACACAGTCTAGATAAATTATTTTTTAAATTAAGAGCAGCGAACTTTGTACATTCGTCTCCTGCATTTCGCAGCGCGGTGAGTGTGGCTAGGTGATGTTCATCAACCGCATCTTTTATTACCCCATCCGTGAACCATGCAGTCAGGAGCCGAATAACAACAACTACAGTTTCGTAAAATAATAACATACACCGCCTGCTCGGCATCGATGATAAAAGGACAACATAAGGTATTTACGACAGTAATACTTACACAAATCATAAGAATATTTTTACTACTCTACGGTCTATGCATAATGAAGTGATTCAAGTGACCCTGCGTGCCAGAAATCAACACTCAGAAGTAACACTGCATGGTCTCGTTAATTAAATTCACCTTCACGTTGAAGACAGCCATCGCATTCAAGTGTTGGTGATTCTTAATATCGGTCGCACAAAAAAGACCAAATTGAGAGGTTATGACAGCTAAAACCACTTTTTAACCTGAAAAAGAAGATGCGCTTATTACAGGGGGTGATCAAAGATTAATACAGTTTAATATTCGTAAGAACGGTTTTCCATTCAGCGGCCTAAATTCTTTTTGATGGTGCCGTCACTGCAGTGGCCGATTTCTTGAAGCAGTTACCTAAATAATATACAATTAGTTCAATTTAGTTTTCTAGCTGCAGTTACTGCTGCTCAGACATGCAGGTATAAAGTACGACGATACAAAGTTTACTGCTTTTTCTCTAAAAAACATATTTTCATCTACCCTAGACTGTGTCCCGTCATTCGTTTAATGTGCTCTTACAGAGAATTAAAGCTGGGAAACAGTATTCGCAGAGTGCATGGCAGACGGCGGCCTTAGCTCCAGGTTAGCGGAAATCGCTCTAGAAGTTGCTCAAACCGCTGGTTGACCGATTGGCGCACCGTAACCCATGCGAAAAATTAAGCTGAGAACGCTTTCAACTTGGCCAAAAAAAGCTTTACAAGCAAACGTACATGTACGAGTATAAGACTTACAGAATACAGACATACAGGGTAGTACCGTACAGATGCTACGATCAGTGCTACTGCGTTGATTTCTTGCATACAGTGTGTTGCATTACTGGAAAGTGGACACTATACAATAATGAAGCGCACCATGTAACCGTCCAACTTAGTTAATATAATATTATGCGATGAGCGTAATAATGGTGTTACTCATTTCAACACTCGTCCTGATACGAACACAATCCTTTATACATACTTCGACTGGCCGCGCCATACGGATTTTGGCACTACCATATTATTATTTTTATTAACGGAGCGCATCGTGCATGGTGAATTACTCAGGAAAGGAGCGCTTTTCGTGTTGGACGCACATCGACCAGATTCTCCTGCATTTCGCCATTCCCCATCCGGCTAAAATGCAGTCGTCGGACTGCGTCTTCGGGATGGGGTATGAAGAAACTGCGGATGGTGGCATACTTTTGAAATCCGATCGCTCTTCACCGGAATGTAACGATGGCTTCCAAATTATTCCCGGTTCCGACTTTTTCTGCGGGATTAATATGCTTAGACAGCAGCATATGTATGCGTATGCTGTCGTGCAGATGAACTTATCCATTAGACTAGGTGTGTATATGAGGGGATGTCAGTACCGCACATAAATGATCCCTGTACTGTACTTGCTGCCGTCAGCCGACTGAAGTTTGACGTTGTTGCTATACACGGTGCTTAAGTCCCACGCCAGATTTAGCCATATGTATTGTATATGTACTGTACAGGCATATGTATGTTCACAATTAATTGAGAACTGTTTAGAAGTATGAGGCGGATGGGTATTCTAGAAATTGTTTCGCACTCGGGGATTATATCCAAATAATCGCGGAATATTTTTTCACCGAGTGTTAATATGCTGGGAAGTATCATGCGCCGAGTACATAGAAGAAAGCCTGGCTAGCTTTAAGTTAATAAAATTTTTACAGAAACTTAACTGTGCGATGACTGACCGATTGGCGCACCGGAAGCGGCTCTTTTCATCATCTTACGCGAACAGTTTATATTCGGGACAAAAGTACAAATTGCAGACAATACATTCGGTGCAACTGCGCTGATTCCCTGTAAACACTGTATTACATTTCTGCACATCTACACGCGCAATATATTACCGCTGATTTTTTGGACCTTGTTAATCTAAAATTATTCGGCGATAAAAATAATTGTGGTACTGATTTCCATCCCGTTAAGAATGACAAGCCCGTGTCTTTTCAGCGAATAAATTCCGTGTAACCATTTATGGGTTACCGGAGCGTTTAATGCATACAATATTAAGACAAATACGATGTTCTTGATGACGATGCACATTGGTCCAAATTTGCCGGCGTTTCGCAATTCCACACCCGTTGCCAATGGCACTCGACTGAGTGCAGCTGGTACGGATGAGGTACAAAGGCGATTCCAAAAGTTTCTTTCCCTATTTCATATCTTCTGAGCAGAAGCAGCTGGACGTAAGTTAGGTACACCACTGTCGAGAATGGTCAGTGGTGCAATGACTCATACACATCCGGCAGGCCAGTTAACCACTGGCTATTTATCGCATTTAATTTTTGCCAGTCAGTGTGGCAAAGCCTCGCACGCGCCTGTATTTCGACATGCCGTTTACCAAGGAGCATATTCGCACTGTTATCTTTTCTGAATTTTGTCTCGGTAACGACTGAAGAGTTTGTTTTGAAAAAATTAGTGGGGTTTTCGGACAGTATTGTCCTTCGATCCAGACAGTTAGGACTTGGTACAGGAAATTCCGGAACGGGCAGCAAATTGCGGAAGATGGTCGAAGATTAGGAAGACCGCGGACAGCGGTCAACAGCGCAAACATTGCTCGTGTTCGCGAAATCGTGCACCAAAATCCACGAGTGACAGTTTCGCAGATAATGTACGATCTGGGGATTGGAGCACAAGCGGTGGCGACCATCCAGCACGATCACCTGAATTTGCGGAAAATTGTGTCGAAATTTGTGCCTCATCTGCTCACGGAAAGTCAGAAACGGGCTCGTGTTGATTTTTGTCGGGATCTGCTCAAGCGCTGTCGGAATCATCCTCAACGTTATTTATCAAACATCTTCACTGGAGACGAGACCTGGGTTTACCATTGGGATCCGCTTACGAAGCGACAATCAAGGGAATGGACGGAAAGAGGGAAGAAGGGACCAGTGCAGGTACGCCGCGATCGCTACACTGAGAAGACTATGTTCTCAGTTTTCTTCAATGCCAGAGGCGTAATAAGTGTGACGCGTGTACCCGAAGGAAGAACAGTGACGGCTCAATTCTACATTCGTAAATGTTTGCGCAAGACCCTGGCTAAGCTGCAGAAAGATGTTGGAAAGAAGCAAATGCGCCACCAGCACCTGCACCACGACAACGCGCGTGCTCACACGGCCTCCCTGACAAAAAATTTTCTGAAGTCACGGAAAGTTAGATTACTCCCGCACCCACCCTATTCTCCAGACCTAAGCCCGTGTGATTTTTTCCTGTTTTGGAAGATGAAGGATCTGCTCAGAGGAAAACACTATAAAAATGCGACGGAAGCGGAAGCTGCCGTGAGAGGTGTTCTGCGAAGTCTTTCAGTAGATGGAATTTCTCATGTTTTTGATGATTGGTTGCACCGGTGTAAAATGTGCAATAAATACAAAGGTGATCACTTTGAATAAATAAAATGTAAGACCAAGGAAATGTTGCGCGGTTCAAAAGATATGAAATAGGGAAAGAAACTTTTGGAATCGCCTTTGTATGAAGAAACTGCGGATGATGGAATACTTTCCAGCGCTCTACCGGAACATAACGATGACATTCAGTTTACAGTAATTATCGAATCTGTGGCAGTGTTAATAATTATCGAATTATTAAGCATTATTGTTTATCGAATTCGTAGCACCTCCAGCATTATTAATTCTTATTAAAAAATAGGAAAAAACTCCTGCGGGTCTTTTCTAACAAACGCAAGAAATTTCCTATTTCTGTAGGTATTTCATCGCTTTGGGCAGGCAACATTGGTTTCCTGATCTGTGCAGTGGTGAGTTGTTGCCAACTTGCCGGTATATCCGTTTGCCGGTTGTACTAGGCCGTGGATGGGAAGTTATAGTCTTTGATCCTTTTCGTGCATTTTTACTTGCCCCAAGTGGCAGCGGTTGCTTGCATACATCGAGGTTATCAAAAAAATCTTATTTATTTTTTCGTTGTTTTTCCTGGAAACTATATAACATGTAGCTTGGGCTAATAATACTTATTTGAATATAATTATGTACTGTTAAATTTTATGTCTCCCTCTGCTATTGCCATTGTCAAAGAATTAGGCAAAAGACTGCAGCTACATACCGGGGAGTCTCGCTCACACGAATTTCTGCGACAACGACTGTCGCTTGAAATTCAAAGAGGAAATGCGGCATCTGTACTCGGGACCGTTGGTGATGCGGATAAATTAAATGAGATTTACTTGTTGTAACTCATTCTTGTATTACTCTATTATGTTTCGATGCATTAGGCCTTGTGTTCGATTAGACCAATAAAACTGAGAGAGCTTCAATCAACAAAAATGATCAATTGAAGAATTTGTCCCAATTAACGTGTGAAGGGACTGTGCACAATACGCTCATAGCATTACCACGCATAACTATGTACTCAATGTGTACTTATGTACTGGGTCATTAAGTTTGTTGAGAGAGAATATTAGCACGTATTGGTCTGCATTTCGCCATCCTCAAACCGAAAGCCAAAAAGCATTTTTTGAACGGGCCCGTTATTTTTCCACACAAATGTGCATCCTGTTCTATTGATCCTAAACGCAATGGATACCGTTATATTGCAGTTTTACAACCTTACGAGCAGCATTCTGAAGCATCGCACCACATTATTTTTGTGGCTGTTGACTGTTTATTCATTCTATCGTAATAATTACATATTATGAAGCAATTTGCGGTATATATATCATTTTGTGGCGCTTTACATGTAATAACGCCCCCTGGACGGTAAATTCGGGGGGAGGCGATAGTTTTCAAACGGGTTGTGGGAGGGGGGCTTATTACTTAGAGGGGCCTTATTATGGGGAGAGGTGCAAATTCGACATTTACGGTATTATTACTGAATACATTGTATGCATACCACCGTGGCTGTTCGCAACACATGTTGAATTCCCGTGCGAATGTTTTGTATGCACCTTGATGTGTTCAGTAACAGGTTTCTTTATGGCTCGTTATTGCCGACTCAACATTTTATTAAGGGAGTTGTGCCGATACTGTTACGATGCGCATGCACAAATTTGGTACTATGTACCGCGTCACTTCTTTTAAGAAGCGTTCCATTCACTTAACGGAGAGCACTTTGCACATGATAGAAAAAAACAATCAAAGACGTAGAAGACAGTGTGATAAATTAATTTTATTATACAGAGCAAGTACTTGTAGTGACACCGTCCACTTCTAGTGCCTATCTCTTAATTCTTTTCGTGCTGTTCCAGTACTCGGTCTGTACGAACAGAGTATACAATCACATGCTGAACGGCATTGTTCCGAGACAAGCACAACTACCTATTTGCAAAGCTGCAGTAAACAAGCTTTCTAATCTTATCAGCGCTCCGATTGCGAAAATATTCTTAAAAACAAACACGGTTTCACGCACCGTAATTTTCTGTGCCGTACACGGTATACCGATCAGTATTATACAGAGTAAGAAGCCAGTTTAGTTTTGGTGCACTTAGAATATTATCCAGACACTCATAAACTATAGCTTCGCACACCGGATGCTGTATGTGTGATGTATCCAGAGCAAGCTGACATCGTTCAGTTTGATCTGGATACATAATACATCGGCTTTACCAGAAAGAAAGCGCCATGCGCGAGTCCCAGTGTTCACCACCGATTCCGCATTTCTGTTGTTAATTAATAGGTTCAATACGATACCGACGCGAACACGTACGGATAATTAGCGTTCCCTCTGTGGAGGGTGGGACAACTTACCTAAATTTATTTTTCCTTGAGGCGTTATTGCTTTTTATCGGATAATGTGCAATGTGTATGGTTACAGTAGCAAGAGATGTGTTGTGCCCACTATTCGCATATAGAACGAAAATAATTTTCTGGAGACACTTATGTGTCGCTATGCGATAAAATGCAGTGATACGGTCAAGGATTCGAGGGTAATGTATGAAACTGCGATTAAAGATATGTTTAAGCGTACAGAAAGCAGTATACAGCAGCCGCACGATAGAAAGCAGCAAAACAATTGTAGTCGCCAATGAAGAATGTTAAATTAATGACTGTAATGTTGACAGTTGTTGAAAGTCACAGTTACTTCGATAAACTGCAACCAAAAATTTCTGTAATGGCTAAACATGTATACAGCGACGCATGATGTGCAAGAAACCAGCAGTTGCACGGGCCTAAATACAGCAATTAAAGTTATTTCACTTTATTGACTTTGTCTGGCAGAAATGAATCAAGCCAGCCTCCGCCTGTCTGTTTCCCAATTGTTAGTGAAAACGCCCAGACATACTCATATGAAAACGCCTCCAAAAAACTGAATGGACAAACAGAAATTCTTCCATGGAGAAAGGAATCAGAACCCTTCGTTACAATCCGGGAGCGTGCCCGGTCGTATTCCGTTATCCGCAGTTTCTTCATACCCCATCCGGAAATTGCAGTCAGTCGACTGCAAAATTTCCGGCTGGGGAATGTCGAAACGCAGGCGAATCCAGTTCAAGTGCCGTTAAAACTGAACCGTCTGTATCTGCCATCCGATAAATAAATTGCTAAATGCATAAATCTAGCCATTCTCTGTAAAGCTAGTGGAATAAGCTAATCGTAAAGCACAAGTTAAAAGATGTTCCATGAGTCTCATGCGCGGCACCTTTAAGAAAAAGGAAACACAAAAATTATAGTAATTTTAGTGGAGTGCATCAGTTCGTGTTATACGATGGAATGAATAGCGAATGAAAACTGCAGTGGCACACGGAAGTACTGTGTATCTGTACGTCCTTCTATGAGCTTGCTTTTGCTCTTTAAAAATGGCCACAGCGCGAACGTGTGAACATTCTTGCCCGCTATACATACGAGTCCTAACCTAAGTAGCCAGCAAGAATATTTATATAGAGTATACATAATTATGCTAAACGGCAGCGTTCATACCCAACCACAAGTCTTTGCAAGGCTATACGGTAAACAAGCACTCTAATCTTATCAGCGCTCCGATTACGGAAAGACTCATATAACCAGAAAAGTTTTCAAGAACCGCAAATTTATCTGCTGCTCACGGTTCACTGTTCTGAAATGGTGTTACAGAGCCGGTTGGTTGCATGCTTTTACAGACACTACGGTACTCATAAACAAGAATCGAGATATTTCGCAGTAAAGAAACGCTCTACTGATCATTCTCATAAATATATCGAAGAACCAGGTTTGATGCATTACAATCGCCGTACTGCATTTGGCCTCTTTACTCGATAACTTTATCATTACTACACAGTACTACAGTGTGCTGACTAGAAAATAATTCTAAAATTTAGTATTCTACTGTTACGCTGGTATTGTGCAGCCATATAACTGGACTACGAGTATGCAATTTTAGCTTTGAAGACCGGGCGTATGTATGATATATCCAGAACATACTGACAACGTCCAGGATGCTCGGGATATATCACACATCGACTTGAACAGAAAGAAAGCGCCATGTGCGCAAATTCCCATTTTCGATAAACTTCTGCTGCTTCAGCAAATTCGTGTTGCTAAATTGCTCAGTCCGAGAAGACGCAAACAAGTACGTACACTCAGTACGGATACCTACCGATCGATCTGGTAGGCTGGTTGAGTTATTTAAATATAGTTTTTTGCAATGTTAATTTCGAGTATAGCGTGCGTGAGGCATGCTTGCATTTTCATAGGATAAGTACTGACTGTACTGTGCATGATACTGAGCAGGCGTAATTATGTATAGTATGTACAAGCTTGTCCGGTAATTTCTGACGAATCTGTACAGCTATTTACACAGGTTTGCGTGTTACGCCAAACTTCACAGTACGGCGCGCCACTCCACACTGTTTAAACACGTAACTTGCATTTAACTGGCTGGTGGCGTAGTACACGCCATACAGTTGTACGAGGATAATAGTAACTGTCTGGCGGAAGGTGGCTAGAAATGGCCGGTGCAGTAAGCGACAATCTGTCTGCGGAGCGCATGTAGGAAATTTGATAAACGTAGTGAAGTGGCCATCGTTATAAGCGCAAACTTCGCGCTAGCTGCACCTTTACGTAGGAAATTACCGGACAAGCTTGTACAACATACAGATACATACGAGAATATGAGCAGACATGAACGCATATATGATATGTACATGCTAAACAGAACCGTTCGGAGACGAATTTTGCAAAGCCGTGATATACAAGCTTTCTAATCTAATCTGCTCCCCGATTACTTGTTTAACCCCGCAAAAGTTTTGCATTGCTGTATCTGTAGAATATGATGTATCTGTAGAAGCCGATCCGCTGTGCTAGCTGTATTACCGGCACCCATGAACCCAAATACCGAGGCGCTTTGTAGATATTAGTCTACTATTAAATATCCTACATAAAAAAGCGGCAATATTATTAAAATAACGTGAAGCCATCATACGTTCGCGAAGTACTGCAATGCTTAAAAAGAATTGGATCACTTTATAATCGTCACGATGCACCGGTTTTGTTCCGCCAGATGACGCTACTGCTTTGCCGTCACTGTTAAGCCATGAAAAAACGCAGATCTGTAATATAACCCAAACAGAGCTGGAACTGTCCAGAATGTCCAGGGTCTTCTTTTACATCTGCTCGGCTGCAAAGGGCCCTCTGCAGCCGCCAACAGATAGAGCTACACGTCGCGGATTCAACCGTGTTCAATCGAATCGACGGTATCGGATCGACGCGCGCTAGTACGGAAATTCAACTACAGTAACGATTACTTGTTCTGTATGGTAGGTATTCGGGCAGTGGCATACTCTTTGAAATTATTAAACATATTCGATGGATAGATGAATGATTGAAAATTAAAAAGTGTAGGAAAATAGAACAAACTTAAGCAAAAGCTCAGGACACCATTTATTAAAGAAAAGTGCGAATAAAAATGTGATGTGCCGACTGCTTGAAGAAGTTTTTTTAGATTTTTGTCTCACCGCATTAGATCGCATTTATATTTATCTGGCCTGGCACACAAAATGCACAACAAACTAACATAAAATGCGTCAACGGAAGAAATGTTTGCTATACAACTTTGTTAAATTGAATGTGCAGGCAACAGCACAGTGTACAGATATACAGCAACATGCAGCCATATTTATAAATGCTTGCGTTTGCGCTTAGATGGTGGACAGGGGCAGTTGCCGGAGCAGGCCGGGCACTCGGGCGGGAACCTGGTGTGACGGCGCTGATCCGACGGCACCCAGTCGAATTCGGGGGCGGACTCGGTCTCGTTCCCGCCATCCACCGTAACAGTTTCTTCATCAATGATGCTCGCGTTGGGCAGCGCAATGGACAGCGGTGTACTGTTGATGGTTTCCATTGCCGTGACCGATAAGTCTTCGGCGTCTGCGACGTCTGTATTTATAGAACAAAACGAACAACGGAAGCCACATGTAGAAAACCACAAAAAGACCTATTAGTATTAATTTTCTATTTTAACTGGACTTCATGCAGGACGTCTAACCATGCAACGGCGATGCCATGTTCTGATACGATCTTAATAAATTAACCTAAATCCTATTATAAACAATCTCGTGAACACGAGCGCAGCTTAACAAATCCACTAAAGTTATCACGGTCGAACTGTTGTTCTCTGTTTAAGCAACTTTGTGTATGTGAGCCAACAGAATTCGACCAATCGGGCCAAAGTTGCAAGCCGAGCAACAAAAATTATGTATTAAAAATTATCCGACAAAATATATTCACTTATTTATTACATACTTATGAAAATAACTTCGTTTATTGATCGAATTTGATCGTACATATTCTACTCTTGTTAGTATGTGGACGATTACAGATAAATATTCCATAGCAGGTATTGCTAACCTCTCGTGTGAGCAGCGCTGACCGCATCCATTTTCCATAGCGAAGGGTTTACAAATGCTGCCGACTGCTTGAAGCCCGTAGACAGTGCTCTAGTTGTCGGCGTTATGGCTTCGTTGTCCATTGCCGCGCTGACCGACGGAGAAGGCGAGGGGATGGATGTGGACAGCGGTGTCCCGGAGTGGAAGATCTCCGTATACGTGGCGGATGGACGTGGGACATCTGTGAAGATGAAAATTAATATGACTTTTTATAATGTGGAATAAACATCACAAGCAGATAGTCGTAAATAATATCATTACGGCAAAGTGCTGACTACCATCGTTGCACTTCTGCTCTCACTGTTCTGAATTACACATAAGTCAATTCACCTGAAGGAACAGACTGAAACGCGATGCTTTGAGCGGATGTATTTGTAGAAATCTTGCTGGCTGCATGATAAGAAGCCCGGTTCAGTCACAGCCATTAAAAAGAAGCATTCAAATACAAGCCAGCGATCAGAGCATTTTGGATTTACCTTTCCCCTGAGCGTCGTAGCTAGCAGTGTTAGTTTCCTGCAGCACGCCATTCGCGGGAGCCGTACTGAACCATTGCGTATGCAGCAAAACGGCGGGCAGCGTGACAACACCAGCCGACGACATGGGCGGATCCATTTCTGTGTGTTTGACTGGCGGAAAAGATTTTGTCGCGTCACTGGTCACTTGTTGCGCAGCATCTAAGGTTGCAACCTCTTCTGCCAAAAATCAGATGCACTGCGCACTTAAAGCAGTTAGTAAAACGAGTATTTTGCAAAATTTACCAGACATATACCAGGACAGAAATCCTGGATATTATACAAAATGTTGATATGTAACTAAGTGATTACGTTTTACCTTTGAGAAAATCAAAGATATTTTGTACCCAAAGCAAATAATTTCCTTGAATTCATTTAACGGCAAAGCTGCACGCTGGGTAATTACTTCATTTAGTAAATTTAGTAAATTATTTTACAGAAATAATTTAAACAATATATGTCTTGACACAATCATATAATACATGTTTAATTAAATATGGATTTTGCTCACTCTTGGACGCCACATGGAGGCGGTAGGCTGGTCCAACGCGCAGCGAGCACCAGTTGTTACAGTTTTCGATGTACACACAGGCGTATAAGCCCGCATGGGCCGTTGTAAACGACTTGATCCACACTTGTTCATCCGGCGCGCTATGATCCAGTTCAACGGGCGCGCCGCATTGCTGGTCTGGATAGATCCCCCCCCATTTATGACAAAATTGGCGCGCGTCCTTAGTCCAGTAGTAGAGACCGGTAGCGTGATCTTGGAAGCCGGGGAAATATGCGCGCCTGATGTGGATGCCCCGTGGGACGCTTTCTAGCGGATAACAGTCTAATTCCACAGGATGGCCTTCTTCTACATAGAGGGCATGTTGGAACGATGGCGAGCGATCTACGTATTGCAAAAAATTTAGAACGACGAAGCAATGTGATGCGAAGTAAAAGGCATGAATCAATATGATTATTACTGTAATCAGTCGGATGGGCATTGGGCAGTGGGACCACGGTTACTTTAAAACCCAACCGCTGATGCTCAAAATTTGCTTAAATAAACTGTCTAAATAGCGCGCAACTGATGCGACTAAGTTTTTCCTCGTAAAAAAAATATTCTGCACAAAAATACGAGTACACATACCAATAACCAATCGACGTGCACAGTGAATAAGTAGGCACTGTGGCTCCACTGCATCAGCTGACATTGTAAAAATATTATATGATTATTAGCCGTGACCTACCATCGGTTAATGTGTTGATCAAGCACAGTAGGTGGTCTGGATCGCGAGCGCTCCTCGATAAGTAATGTTCTCTCGCAAGGTGTCCGCTGAATCTGTGAAATGCAGGCGGAGTCCGCGGTGGCACATAATGCTGTCTCTCACAGTGCAGAATCCGGCTTTTATAGGGCTCTTCTTCCCACGAAGGAATACAGGGCGTTCGGGGACAGCCGCGGGTCACCGTAGGACAGTTCACGACGACGGCCAGAATGGTTTGCAGCGGCAGCTTCCACCCGGGCGCCATTACTGACGATGCTGTCTTTTTAACTCAATTACCGGCGCGGCAAGAAATGACACGTAAGTAAAAATGCAATACAGAAATATACGGTCTACACAACAGGAATTCACAGTGAAAGCTGTATGATACAAATCCGTTAATCATTAATAATCACAATTCTTGGACGAAAAAGACTTTGACCATACAGTGTTACACGAGAACCGAACTCGCTGTCAAGCCATCGCCGTGCCGTATGTAAAGAATGGAATGTAGCGAGGAGTGGGTGAATGCTGGGAACGACGGTTTATATTCTTGTTAGCTCGGAAATGCTTAGTGCCAAATGTACACATGTACATGTATTTAAATTTTAAACGCACCTTAGCATTATACGATGGACGGTTGTACGGAAGCACCCCTGACTTTTCTCGACCCGGCATTGGCTGTGGCAGAAGCAGTAAGAGCTTCCTGTAAAATGCTTACAACATTCTTGTGTTAGGAGTGCATCCGCTGAACGGCTCAATCGAACTGGTAGTTCTGGCACAAATCTGAAAGTGCGTTCAATCGCGGCTGAGTGCCATCCACGCTCCGGCTAGAACGATGCTTTCGAATCGCATACGAGACTCTCGTCCAGTTTCAGTCTATTGTTCGGGTTCGAAAAGCGAATTCCGATCCGTCTCCATGCCAGCAGCTAATTGCTGTCTTTTCACGCGTGATACGTATACACAATACACATTACACAGTACACTGTAGAGCAAACAAATTTGCACGTAAACTTTACACTTTAATCTGACGCTTGATGAAGTTGGACCTGAACTAAAGCCTCGTATTACTGGTCTTAATAAAAATTGCTTCGTATTATTTGTCTTAAGATTCATTCAAGATTTATTGGTTGCATGTTTGTTTCCTGGACGTTTTGCCTCGCTCTTCTTTAATAAATTTTCGCCGGTTAACGTGCAGTCCGCATCAGCTATTCGGTTGCGCCATGAGACTTTCTTCCTAACCGGTTTTGCAGATGTACAGTAAACTCAGTGAGATTTAACAACTGCGAAAATTGAACAACTGCGAATATTAAACGCCCGTATACGTACAGGAACTGGCGCGTCTCGTAGACTATAACACAGGGGGCCACCGCGAATATTGAACATCTGTATAAAGTGAACATTGAACGCTATTCTGGGAACCGTACTAATAAAATGACTATGAACATAGGCCTAAAATCCGGCTCCGAGATGTGAGAAAGACGGCAGTGAGAGAATAACTTTTCGCAACACCGTTTTATATGCGCACTGTGCACTTGTTTTTACACAACTTATAGTCTGTTTTCTATGCAGCTTTATACTGTGTTTTCGTTGATCTACAAAGTTTCGTATCAAAATGGCGTCAAAAATGTCAAGAGCCCTTGAAAAGACTATCCAGAAGTAAGAGGCGACCCCCGCTAGATATCCCCGGGGATCCATCTTGCTGCCCCTGGAGCACCCCAAGTTGCCCCCCAGGGGCAGCTACTGCGAATATTGAACACTCTCCTACACTGAACGGTTTTGAAGGAACCGTAGGTGATCAAAGCACGCAGATTTTACTGTACTAGTATTGCACTCCACTGTACAGCGACGAAGGGTTATCTGTCAGGCCTACTCTGAGCAGGCAATCGTATGAGGTGCGCTGCAAACTGGCAACCGAAAAAATGCTGCATCAACGTTTTCATCCGGATAGTCATGTTGAACGTGTGATGACACTGCTGTACTGGCTACTCGAAAGGAAAATGTTATAAATGCTCGAAAGGCCAATTAGATACAGACACAACCGATTAATTCATAGGTAAGAGGGCAGTTTTTTATTGGTTGATTACCAAGAATTAAACCTGTTGCAATATCGAACGGAAGTAAATCTGGCTATGAGCCTTAGACAATTAATTAAGCCAAATGGCTACGCGACTAATAAATTATAGCCGGTGCGGTTGTATAAAAATCGTTCATAAATATTTTACCTAGCACGCAAAGGTCAGAATAATTAAACAATACAACAACGCGGCAATTTCAGGCACATATGCTGATTGGATATCAGCGTACCATGGAAAAAGCTAAACCATATCAATAAATTTTATTATTATTTACAAATGTTTGCGCTTGCGCTTGAAGAGGGGACAGGGACAGTTGCCGGTGCAGGGCGGGCATTCGGGCGGGAAGCTGCTGGCGCGGCGCTGATCTCCCGGCGCATGATCGTAATCAGCGTCGTACTCCGTATCATTCACGTCCGCGGTCGACACCTTTTCTTCCTCCACGACTTGCGTGCTTGAATCGGGCGGCGGCGCGGTGTACGGCGGTAAACCGTTTGTGTTAGCTTCCGCTTCAGCCAGCGATGTGCTTTCGGCGTAAGCGACGTCTGCACAAAACAATCAGAAAATCCGTTTAAAAAATATCTTGTAAGATCTGAACCTCAAATTAATTACGTCAAATACCTACAGCTGTAAGTTACCAGATAAGTATTAAATAAATAAGTAATTTACTGATATTTAATCAAAATTATAATTACAATAAATAATTCTCATGACTTACGTAACTGCACATTATAATAGCGATACCACATAAATACGATAATGATACCATGGTTATAAATTTAATACTAAATATTATTAATAACACTAATCAGTTCAGGTACTACGATTAATAAATTGATAATATTTGAATTATGAAAACCAGTTTGTGATGATTGTCGTATGGCGCGGAAGGGGACACTATACTGCGATTTGACATCAGGTTTTCCACTGAATCACTGAAATTGTCAGGGTCGCACTTATGTTCTCTGTGTAAGCGCAGTTTTTTATTCATTCATAAGAATTCGATCAGTTAGCCAAGCATGGTGGCATGCTATCACAAAAAAACTAGTAAAAATGACAAAAACAAATAATCTTCCTTTTAACAAATATTTATAGCGTAATAATGTGTATTTAATTGGAGTAATATTTTATTATTAAAATTACTTCATCGATTGCTGAGAAATTTAAGATAACCGGCAATGCTTACCTGTCGTGTGAGCAATGCTGACCGCTTCCATTTCCCATGGCGAACTATTTGTGGGAAGTGCACTCAAGCCCGTAACTAGTACTGCAGGCGTCGGTGTCGTTCGTCTGTTGACCACTGCCGCGCTGGACGGGGATAGTTCCACTATAAAAGGCAATACGTTAAGCTAATCGCTTGAATGTTTTTGCAGCGCGCATCCTTATCAACCATAAGAACCATGTAAATTAGTAAGGACTTACGAATTTCGTCAGTGACATCCGAGTAATCGTTTTCGTCAAGCTCAGCGAATATTTCCGACGAGGCGTTTGACAACGCCGCAGACGAGATCATTGCACTGGCTTTTGCTACATTGGTAAAAAAACAAAGTACAGTTAAATCATAATCTTGATATAAGCCAAAGGCAATTTCGGTGCTCTGAGCGATCAGACTGCTAACCGCTTTTCGGAAAGAAGTCCCATACAGGACGCATAATTCACGAGAAAACCAAGCGACACGCTCACCTGTCGTTTGATCGTTACCTTGCAGTCCCTCCGGGGCGGCATTCGTCAGAACAGTAGCGAACCACTGGGTGGGCAGTAAAGCGGTCGGCGGCGTGATGACGTTAGCCGACGACACAGACGGAACTTCTGCGTGACTGGGCGGCGGGATGGATTCTGGCGCGGCAATGATGGCAGGGGCCGGAATGTCTGGCACTGTTACCTCTGTTAATAAACGACTCATCATGGCATAGGGCACTGAGAATGCTGATCAAGTAGGTATCACAACAATGGCTGCCATCCAGAAAAAATTGAAGACCGTTAATTTTCGATAACAGAAGATTTCATTTAACAGATTGCCAGTAAAGCAGTTAATGGCGTTTTGCTGCCGACATATTTGTAATTAGATTTGTTTATAAAGTGATAATATAAAGCATTCAAATACGTGTTCATCGATATTTTCTTAAATTTTTATGATACTAATATTTAAATCAAAATTTGATATGCACATGCATTTCGTTTTAAACAATAATTTCAGTAATACAATACTAATTCAGTAATATATTTTTATCATTTCAGTAATATTTCAGTAATATTTGTATTACTTTTGTACTTTAAAGGTTAGTAATAACTGATAAAAGTAACTTAAGTAAGTATTAATTTCGAATTTAGATTTACTGACCGGTTTATACTTACTCGTGCGCGCATCACGGAGGAGGTAGGCTTGTCCAACCCTCAGCAAATTGCCACTGCTACCTTTGTGGAGAAAGGCACAAGCGTAAACCCCCGCGTCCGCTGTCGTGAAGGACTTGATCCACAGTTCACCCTCCGGCGAGCTGTGCTCAGCGGCACCGTGACACTTATAACTCCGATCGGCCCACCCCCATCTTTCGCAAAAATGTCGCCCGTCTTTCGTCCAGTAGTACAGACCTTTTGGGCCAAGGCTATAGTAGTCGGAGTCGATGGGAATGCTCCGTTGGACATTTTCCAACGGGCGGCAGGGCAAGTGCACAGGATCGCCTTCCGCTACATACATTTCCACTTTAGACGAAGGCAAGCGATCTACATGTAGAGATGGGAAAACGATAAAGCAACATATTACAGTAGACTAAGTAGAGCCATATTTCGGTGAAGCCGCCATTTTGTCCAAAAACCCTCAACGCAATAAATTTATTGTTTACTTAAAGCGTTTACTATTTTATTGATAGTATAAGTAAACTTATAGAGGTACATCACTGCTGATAATTTTACGAGTACATTTTCATTTTGCTGATAAGTTTTATCCATAGTACTCGTACACCTGAGCGTGGTAATAAATTTTAAATTTCAAATTTTAAATTTTAAATTAAATTAAATTTAAATTAAAGAGTATTTTTGAATTTTTAAATTAAACAGAAAAGTACTGAGTTTTTTTAACTTTAAGGTAAATAATCACAGGACTTGCTGCTGTCCTTGGCTGGAGTAGAAGGTTGCGGCTGAATATAGGGCTAAGTCCGGCTCGGCACATGAGCGCCATGTATAAACCAAACGTCCCAACACACCTTTCCTGTACTTCTCTAGCCATCCGTCTGGAGTTTTCCATTATGGCTGCTCATAGTGTATACACTCTACAACCTACACTTATAAAATGCAGCCGTGTGGGCAACGCTAAGCATAATCCATTGAAATGATTGGAGCAGCACAGAGAAAATTGTGTTCTGCCTTCACCATATTTACTATCCGACACTGTTTTAAAGTTTACCCCACCATTATTTTTATAAGTACAGAATAAAAGAATACTAGGAAATACATCGGCCGCGGTAGCGTTCGTCTTGGACAGTCAATGAAAAGCGTTAGCATAATGTGGCAGCCCTGCTACCTGTAGCGTCTGTATGACATGAGCCTACCATCGGTCAAGGCGTTGACCAAGCACAGCAGTTGAACGGGGTAGCGCGGGCTTTTCTTCCAGAATGTGAGCATGTATTGGTTGTAATAATTCGGCGCCGGTCGTTGCTCCACATAGTGCCACATTAAACACTCGTTGATCCGGTCCTTATAGGGCTCCATTTCCCAGGGCGGTGTGGGTTTCTGCACTGGGCAAGAGTGGGCCCGGGGACATCCCAAGATCACGGTCAGACAGACCAGCAGCGCCGTCCACTTCTGCTGTACCATGGCCGATGATGTGCAGTTATTTCCAACTGGTACTCTATCTCCCCATCAATAAAATAATCAAGCTCTTAAAGTTAACACCGTTGGAAACTATATTTATTATTACTATGCAGGCTTTCGGCACCAAAAATCAGACTGTACTAGACCTTTAATAAGTATCACAATGCTAGTACAAAACTGAGTACCAAAGCAGAATATAATTTATGCTTCGATGCTATCAGAATATTTGTGAGGATGGCAGAATATTTGTGAGGATGGCAGCGTGAAAGACCTTTTGAATCATGCAAAAAGGAAATCAATCGAACTCCACTGTTGTAGCGATCGCCGTGTCGTGTGTGAAAAAGCGAAATGTGGCAGGACGTGAGTCGAACGCTGGTAACCAGCACCAAGCTATTTAAATACATAGTTTCAATTGGCAGTTTGGCATGGGAAAGCGCAGTGCGGATGAGCCTGCACCCGTACATGACACTCCCAACAATACAGCATCGAAATGCACCTTGAAAGACGTCCGTACAGGTGCATCAACACCGGTATCACGTACGACAGTACTGTCGTCAATCTGGCATTGGCTGCAGCCTGCAGCAGAAATGTTCTGTGGAATTGTACAGATACGACATCTTAAAGAACAATTCGGTAGAATAAATAAGGCTTTAACCGAGTTGGCCACGTGAGCAGATCGGTGACGATCGTGCCACTCGATTTAATTCTCTTTTCTCGACTGGGATCAGTGTCTTTTTTGAGTGGGATAAGTCTCTCGATGGTTCTGATACAGCCTTTTTACCATGATTACAGAAAATGCATATATTTCAAACACATGTACTGGAACCATGGCAAAAAGGCTGTGCCTAATGATCTTTGGTCTTGAGTAGTCAATTAATTTTTGTTTTGCATGTTCGTTAAACAGTGCATACGAAACCTTTTTGAACTGCATACTAACAATAAGTAGCCAAAAACTATAACTTTTTAAAACTTCCTAAACTCGGAAAAGATTTCTGCTGAGCACTGCGCTTCGGTCTTACAATGCATCCACTGGCGCATTTTCCTAGTTTCGAGACATGTTTTGAATATATCCGCAGTAGAATTACTTCGTATCATGCATGATATAACAGTGCGGAGGCGACTGTTTGTATTGAGTCTTCCACTCTACTCGTAGCTATTCTACTCTACCTCTATTAAAAGCAAGGAAACCGGGATAACTAAAATTGCAACGCTGCATCGCTAATATTTGAAACGATCCACTTTGCCAAATTGTGTGGATGCCGAGAACACGCACGCAGCGCGCGTGGTACTGGTACATACAGTACTCTCACAAAATGCGTAATTCAACGTCCTACAATGTACATAGTACGTCGCGACTTTTTTAAACTGTAATTATCGAGGTAAGTGTACACTGAAAATGATTACTGTAGTTTAATTACAGTACAAAAACTTATCGAAGTTTTATTACTGAAGAAAAGAATACAATGAAACCTGTTTTTACATACACCGGTAAATACGTACACCTGGAAATTATATACGCGGAAAGTTTAACCGGCGCGTCCCATAGACTGTAATATAGCTCTGTGTATACTGGTACTGGAACGACCGTTTATACCAGTACTCTCTTTAGTCTGGCAATGCGTAGACTGCCACATGTACAGATCTGTACACGACTCATCTAACAAGAGTCTATGACGTACAATTTAAATTCTACTGTAAAAAGGCCTTAACACTGTACGATTGACGGTTGTACGGAAGTACACCTGTACGACAATACTTTTTTCGATCATTGCATTGGCTGTGGCAGAACCAAAAGTAGCATTCCCGTAAAACATTTCTGTGTTAGAGACTTTATAGAGTGCATCCGCTGAACAGCTCAGTCGAACTGGCTATTTTGACATCGTATCTTAAAATGCGTTCGATCGCTGCTCAGTGCCATCCAGGCACCGGCCAGCACGAGCATGGCAAAATATATATATAGACTATAGTGTAGTGTTATGCTTTGGCACGAGGCTTTCACATCGCATACAAGCCTCGTATCCAGCGCCAGTTTATTGTTCTTGTTCGAAACTCGAATTCCGTTCCTTCCCAATGCCACCAGATAAATGTTGTCCTCTCACAACGCAAACGTATACATAATTCATGATTTAATACATCGTAGAAGAAATAGATTTGTACGTATACTTATCTGATATTTTAAACCCTGTGCATCAAGCAATAAAACAACAAAATAATAGCAACGGCCTTCCGCAAATCTGTGTATAAAGAAAACCAACAAATGTTTATTCATCTACATTCTTCTGACCGCTTCTAGCGACGCTCTAGCCGACTGCCGCGCCCTTCACGATTCCAAACCCGTTCAATAGTCCAGTATGGCTTCCAATTTAATTTGGGGGTCAATGAAGCACCATTTGCCCCGCTCTTCTTTACTCGATTTACGCCGGTCAGCTTGCAGTCCACACCAGCTATTCCGTTGCGCCATGCGACTTTCTTCCTAACCAGTTGTGCAGGTGTACAATGGTGTACAATGTAGGACAAAAATTTAATGGTCGCACAGCCCCATACCCAGCATTCTGTACGCAAGCGGTGCAGCGCACTTGTACGAAACGGATATTTTGAACTCAGTCGTACAGTGCACTGCGCTGCATTCGTACCGAATGTGGAGATGTTGGGTATGCGACCATTTTGTCCAAAGCTGTACGAGTAGTGCATTCTACCGTTAATGTTACCGCTTCCGGAATCCACTGGGGGGCGCTGGAGCCCCGGCTGCTGGGAGGCTGGTGCTCTCGGTGATCGGCTGCGTGCGGTGACCGTGGGTCAGCGAGAAGCCGGCCGACCGGGTCGGCGGAAGAAAGCGACCAGTGCCCTGCGCAACCGAAGGCCCCAAACAAAACCCCAAACAACCCAGTATAGGGATTGATAGTATAAGGACTGATGCAGCAGTTGGCATGGTTCCACGGAGGTATTTGGTGCAGAGTCTGAATTCCATTGGGAGAGCGCGAAATTCGGCTATGTGTATCTCGCCAGGGCAGGCGTCGTTGCGTCGCCGTTGCGGAAGCAGTGTGTGCTGATCCTGTCGCGGTATGGCAGCACAATGTAGTCTTTCAATGGTGAAATTCGCTGTTATGCAGGTTAGGTATGCATCGCTAGCGCAGTGTAATCCGGTAACCGTCCCGAATTGGTTCGTCGTTGTAGTTCCCAAGAGTAGGAGAGCAAACTTCGCGTTGGCAATAACACCGTCCAGGACGGAGGTTAGCTGTAGGTGCCAGAGATCGGAACCGGTCCTGCTTGCCGTCAGACATGGTGCAGTTGTCGTTAGAGACCCGTATTTTTTGTCGGTGTGGCTATAGGTGATAACCTGCCGCCCGAGATAAGTGCGGCCGTCGCTGTTGGCTGGCCTTGCCGTTGGAAGTAGGTGCGAGCGTAGCTGGGGGAACGCCGTGTCGCGAAAGATAGGTGGTTGTCGTTGAAGGCCTACCTTACAGTTGGATACAAAGCGGCCGTAATGGCAGGTAGCGTCTGGCCGTCGGAGGTGGCCGTGGTTCGAGGCCTGCCTTGCCCTCTGACGTGGGCACAGCCGTAGCTAGAGGCCTCCTTTTCCTTCCGCAGTAGGTGCAGCCCCCGCTGTTGGCTTGCCTTGCAGTCGGAGGTGGTGCGGCCTTAGTTGTATCAGCCTTACAGTCCGAGCAGGGCAGTCGTCGCAGACGGCTTGACTTTCCGTCGCAGGTGAGTGCGGCCATAGTTATACCTGCCCTGCCGTCCGAAGTGGTGCAGCCGTCAAGTTAGCTTACAAGCCATCGTTTGGGAGGGGAAACCGTAGCTGGAGGCCTGCTTTACCGTCAGAACTGGGTGCAGCCGTAGCTGCTGGCTTGCTGTGTGCCAGAGTTAGATGCGGCCATAATTGGTGGCTTGCCTTTCCGTTCGAGGAAGGTACAGCCGTCGCTGGTATGCGTGTTTATCAACGGCGGAGGGTGCCGCCCTTGCTAGGAGGCCAGATTGAATTCCAAGCCTTCCTTGGTGGGCCTGCGTGCCGTCGAAGGAGGACGCCGCGTTATTAGTGGTCTGACTTCCGTCCGAGGAAGGAACGGCCGACGTTGGTGGGCCTGCTGCCGTCGGAGGAGGGCGCCGCCGTTGTTAGATGTCTGACTTCCGTCCGAGAAAGGTGCAGCCGTAGCTGGAGGCCTGCTTTGCCGTCAGAAGTGGGTTCAGCGGTCGCTGCTAGCTTGCTGTCTGCCAGAGTTAGGTGCGGCCATGATTGGTGGCTTGCCTTTCTGTACGAGCAAGGCGCGGCCGTTGTTGGTGCACCTGCTTGCGGTCCAAAGACAATGTTGCGGTTGGAGGGGCCTGTCTGCTGTGCGAGGGAGGTGCAGCCGTCTCTGGTGGCCTGCTTGCCGTCGGAGGAGGGTGCCGCCGTTGGTGGGGGCCTGTCTGCCGTCCGAGGAAGGTACGGCCATTGTTGAAGGCCTACCTTGCCGTGCGAGGAAGGTGCAGCCGTCTTTGGTGGCCTGCTTGCTGTCGGAGGAGGGCGCCGCCGTTGGTGTGGGCCTGTCTGCCGTCCGAGGAAGGTGTGGCCATGGTTGAAGGCCTACCTTGCCGTGCGAGGAAGGTGCAGCCGTCTTTGGTGGCCTGCTTGCCGTCGGAGGAGGGCGCCACCGTTGGTGGGGGCCTGTCTGCCGTCCGAGGAAGGTGCGGCCATTGTTGAAGGACTACCTTGCCGTGCGAGGAAGGTGCAGCCGTCTTTAGTGGCCTGCTTGCCGTCGGAGGAGGGCGCCGCCGTTGGTGGGGGCCTGTCTGCCGTCCGAGGAAGGTGTGGCCATGGTTGAAGTCCTACCTTGCCGTGCGAGGAAGGTGCAGCCGTCTTTGGTGGCCTGCTTGCCGTCGGAGGAGGGCGCCGCCGTTGGTGGGGGCCTGTCTGCCGTCCGAGGAAGGTGCGGCCATTGTTGAAGGACTACCTCGCCGTGCGAGGAAGGTGCAGCCGTCTTTGGTGGCCTGCTTGCCGTCGGAGGATGGCGCCGCCGTTGGTGGGGGCCTGTCTGCCGTCCGAGGAAGGTGTGGCCATGGTTGAAGGCCTACCTTGCCGTGCGAGGAAGGTGCAGCCGTCTTTGGTGGCCTGCTTGCCGTCGGAGGAGGGCGCCGCCGTTGGTGTGGGCCTGTCTGCCGTCCGAGGAAGGTGTGGCCATGGTTGAAGGCCTACCTTGCCGTGCGAGGAAGGTGCAGCCGTCTTTGGTGGCCTGCTTGCCGTCGGAGGAGGGCGCCACCGTTGGTGGGGGCCTGTCTGCCGTCCGAGGAAGGTGTGGCCATGGTTGAAGGCCTACCTTGCCGTGCGAGGAAGGTGCAGCCGTCTTTGGTGGCCTGCTTGCCGTCGGAGGAGGGCGCCACCGTTGGTGGGGGCCTGTCTGCCGTCCGAGGAAGGTGTGGCCATGGTTGAAGGCCTACCTTGCCGTGCGAGGAAGGTGCAGCCGTCTTTGGTGGCCTGCTTGCCGTCGGAGGAGGGCGCCGCCGTTGGTGTGGGCCTGTCTGCCGTCCGAGGAAGGCCATGGTTGAAGGCCTACCTTGCCGTGCGAGGAAGGTGCAGCCGTCTTTGGTGGCCTGCTTGCCGTCGGAGGAGGGCGCCGCCGTTGGTGTGGGCCTGTCTGCCGTCCGAGGAAGGCCATGGTTGAAGGCCTACCTTGCCGTGCGAGGAAGGTGCAGCCGTCTTTGGTGGCCTGCTTGCCGTCGGAGGAGGGCGCCGCCGTTGGTGGGGGCCTGTCTGCCGTCCGAGGAAGGTGCGGCCATTGTTGAAGGCCTACCTTGCCGTGTGAGGAAGGTGCAGCCGTCTTTGGTGGCCTGCTTGCCGTCGGAGGAGGGCGCCGCCGTTGGTAGGGGGCCTGTCTGCCGTCCGAGGAAGGTGCGGCCATTGCCGGTGGCTTACTTGCCGTCGGAGGAGGCGCCGCCGTTGATTAGAGGCCTGTCTGCCGGCGGAGGGAGGTCTAATCGTAACTGATGGTCCTACTGCCGTTGGAGGTTACCACAGTCCTCTCCCGCAGGCTTTCCTGCGGTGATGGTGGGTGCGGCCGTGGCTAGAGACCTGGCTCGCTGGAGCCGTAGTTGGGTAAACCGCTTTACTGCGCGAAGGAGGTGCAGTTGACGCTGGTTGCCTGCCCTTGCCGTCCGAAGTAGGTGCAGCCGTAGTAGGGGCCTACTTACCGTCTTATGACAGTGCAGCCGTCGTTGGTGGCTTGTCCCGCGGCAGAGGTAGGTGTAGCGGTCCATGGCACCCTGTTTTTCCGTTTGCAACGGGTAACGGATGGCGAATTTCCCGTTGATCGTTTTATTGCGCTGAGTGGTTGTTCATCTTGCCCGCTGTTCGCCTCGTAATGATGGTTCTCCAGGGGTGCATAACGAACGGTGGCGTTCAAGAGCTGCCACGAGCGGGAGCTGTTCCGTTGGCTCTTTTTCGGATAGTGGGATTTAGATGACAAAGAATGCGCTAATATGAAATCAGGTGTGAACTTAGCCAGCGTCGATGGTAACAAAGCTAGCCAGCGTTGAATGAAACGCTGAGCGGTCGCAAAGACAGCAGCTAGGTAGAAACTAGCGCGTGATCAGCTAGATAGCTGCGCTCACACATGAACAGCCAACAAAGCTGGCGTGCGGACATCTCGAAGTCCTACATCCAAGCTGCAGATCCAAGAAGATGAAGATCTGTCTTGAAAAAAGAACAGATCACTCGCGCGCACACGATCGAATGAGCAAAACAGACAGCAATGAGAACTGCAGAAAGATGCAATGCGAGCGTACGAACAGTGCCAAGTGCAAACGGCATGCCCGTGCATGACGGCGGTCGCTTTGATCTAAGCGCCACGGCGACGCGCAGCGCCACCAACAGACTCACGTAACTCGCCACACACGGCGAAAGGAGAAAGAGCGGGAGCGCATGTCCTCCAGCTAACATTAACATCAATTAACTCGTTAATTGTCATTTTAGCGACAAAGGGTTATCTGTCAGGCCTACTCTGAGCAGGCAATTGTATGATGAACGCAGCAAACTGGGAATATGAGAAATGCAGCAGCGAATTTGTCATACGAATAAGCCTGTTATTAAAACATGTGATGACGTTGCTGTATTGACTACTCGAAAGGAAAATGTTGTAAATTTTTGAAGGGTGCATTTAGATATGGACACGCCCGAATGAAGAGTGCAGGACGATCATTTAGTAAATTCTTTACTAAATATCATGTGCTTCCAGGTCCTTTTGGTCAAAAAATTTATCTACTAGAGTAAATTATCTACCGCAAATAAATCGCGCGCTGTGCCTTAGACCAATGATTAGCCGAATAGCCACGCGATTAACAAAATAAGACCGGCGTGGTTGTACAAAAATTGTTCCTGAATATTTCGTCTGACACACAAAGGTCAGAATAATTAAACTATACAAAAAATGCAATTTGCAACACAAAGTACTGTAATGACACAGCAGCAGACACGAGTCGTCGGCCCGTTTCAAGATCAAAGAGACCGACGGTCCGGGTGCGCTGACCACGCCTCCCCTACGTTCCTTAAACCTGTGTCACTACAGTACACTGATTGAATATCAGTGTAACATTAAAAAAGCTGGGCGAAAGGTATTGTTTAAAGATGTTTCCGCTTGCGCTTGAAGAGTGGACAGGGACAGTTGCCGGTGCAGGGCGGGCATTCGGGTGGGAAACTGCTCGCGCGGCGCTGATCTCCCGGCGCATGATCGTAATCAGCGTCGTACTCCGTATCATTCACGCCCGCGGTCGAGACCGTTTCTTGATCTTCTCCCACAACGGTCGTGCTGGACATGGGCGTCGGCGGGTAGCCGTTTTTGAAGCCTTCCGCTTCTGTCACCCATGTGCCTTCGGCGTCAGCGACGTCTACACAAAACAATCAGGAAATCCGTTTGGAAAACATCGTATAAAGTTTAAAGCTCAAATTTAATTACGTTAAATACAGCTACTTACCAGGTAAGTGTAACTTAAATAAAAACTTATGGGTCGTTAATCAAACATATTAAATTACAAAATATTTTTCATACAGTAGTATACGTAAATATCATAGTGATACCATGTAAATATGGCAATGACACCAATTATATATTTTAACGATAGATGTTAATAATAAAGTTCATCAATTCAGGTTCTACGATCAAGTCTGAAAATGATGATAAAAATCGGAATTATGAAATGACTGTATAATAATTACTGTATGGCCGGCGGAAGGGGACCCTATACCTCTGTTTGATCTCACATTTTCCACTGAATTTGTCACTGGCGCACTGTTGTTCTCTGTGTGATCGTAGTTTTTTACAAGATTTCGATAAGTTAGGCAAGCATGGTGGCATGCTAGCAACAAAAAACTAATAAAAAAGGACAAAAACAAATATCCATTCTTTCAACAAATTCATATTTTTACCGTAACGTGACATGGTTTACTTACATAATTGTAGTAATATTTTATTAATAAAATGATCAAAGCGATTGTAGAAAAATTTAAGATTAGCCGGCATTGCTCACCTGTCATGTGAGCAGCGCTGAGCGCATCCATTTCCAACGGCGAACTATTTGTGGGACGTGTGAACTCCGAAGGTGCCTTATCGGACGTCGACGTTGTTGCTTCCGTGACCTTTGACACGCTGGATGGCGTGAAAGTCGAGGAAATCGACGTAGGCAGCGATCTATAGGCTTGGAAAGCCGTTCCCGCAATCGATGACGGTTTGGTGTCTGCAAAAATCGGATCGGAACAATTTTTGACTGCCGGTTGCGAAAAGTGCAAAAAAATTTTATATTTCATTACCAACAGGCGATGAGCTGGTGGCTGTCGTGGTAGTCGCGACCAATTCAACTGTAAGCAGCGAAAGTGAGTAACTAGATCGCCTGATTGATCATGCAGTACTCTTTGCTTACTACCAAGCACAGGGAGTTAAGTGTACCTACATATTTCACCAACGATGTCCGAAAAATCTTCTTCGGCATGGTAATCGACTATGTCGGACTGCGAGACTGCTGGAACTGCGACTGACGAAGACACTGTGCTGGATACTACTAAAATTATTTTTAAAATTATTGACAATTAAACACTGCAACCAAAAAGTTTTAAATGTTCTAACTGTAAACAGAGTGTTAAATGCTCTTGTTACTTCAGTTCTCGTAATTTCTTAGCCGTTAACGCACTTCTAGGGACAGTTTGAAATGCCGTGTTGTGAGCGGTTGTCGATCGCAGCGTTAAGAATATAATATCGTTTGGAGTGTGGTGAGAAAAATATTATGCGTTTGGAGAGAAAAACATTAAGTTTTTGCCGTTCGAAAGTCTAAATAATCTGTCGTACTCTGTATGGACAGAGCTAGTAGCGTGCACATAACGCTGCGCTAGTACTACGATTATAAATGAAGTGGTGGCTAGAGCTACCGTGTTATATATATATACCTGTTTTATTACCAACTCGCGGTGCTCTTTTGGCTACAGTGGGAGCCACAATTTCCACTATAAAAAAGAAAGATGAATAACCAAATGGCGCGAATAATATAATTTCGCTGCCAATGCTGTCATGCTTATTACCCGCCGGGTGAACTACAGATATTACATATTTCGCCAACGATATCCGAATATTTACCTTCAGAATAGTCGTATAAAGTTTCCGAGTCTGGTAGTGCCACTGGCCAGGACATGGCGCTGGTTTCCACTAAAATCGTTTTGTTTTAAAAAATGACAATTAAAAATTAAAATAAGAAAGTTGAAAAATCTCTTACTGAAAACACAAAACACAACACAAGTTTAATAATGCTATCCTTGTATTTCTGTTCTCCTAGTTACCAGCCGTTTAGTATTCACCTGAAGGGAAAGATTGAAATGTCGTGCTTTGAGCGGTCGTATTGGTCAAGCTGCTGCTTATAGCTGCGTGGAACAAGTGTCGGTTCAAACGCTTTGAATGGAGAAAAAAAATTTTAAATTTCAGCAAAACATGTAGCTTGATTACCTGTCGTTTGAATGGCGCTGGTAGCGTGCTCTTTCCGCTGCGCGCCGTTCGTGGAAACCGTACTGAACCACTGGACGGGCCGCAACTTGACCAGCGGCGTGATAACGCTAGCCGACGATACGGGCGTTTCGGCTTGGCTGGTCGGCGAGGCGCTGGTGGTATCTCGAGGAATATCTGGCACTGAAGTCTCTGCACCAAGAAAAAGTACGCACTCCATGTTACAGCGCACTGAGGCCAACGCGCGTCAGACGAGGTCAAGTGGGTATTTTGCGAAAATTACTGCTTTAATATAAATTTATATACAAATATTTTGATACATAATTTGAAAATTAATTTGGCATGCAGAGCGGCCAGCGGAGAAATTAATAACAAATTTGTATGGTGGATTGAGCCGTTTTGATTAATCAAATGAATAACGATGCTCACTTCTGGGTACGCGGGTTGGACAGCAGTTGACCCCGGGACCCTCAATGAGGACAACCAGACGTTAGTCGTATTATCACCATCCAGCGAAGCGTCATGGCAGTCGAATGTCAAGAATGTCGTGTTTTCCTTGCAGTCAACACGTGACACTCTCAGCACGCTCAGTGGTAAAACATGGAACTGTTTTAAGTGGTAAAGCTAAAGCGGAGCGACAGCATTATTCGTTGTACGAGTATTTAAATTCAATGTACACGTCGTACTTCTCTTCCGTATTCTAATTACAACCGAACAGGGAATGAAGATCTTCTAATAATGCCCAGACACGGAATCGACCTCGATTGTCAAGAAACTGGCGTGCTGCGTGCAAAGCATGGCTGTGCCAGGGTGTGCATATTCGGAAGGGAATTGCGTTACGCTGTTAACGTGGTCTCGAATCTCGATCGGCAAGCAAATGCGTAGTTTATCGGTCAGCTTGTATCCACAACGCGTCACACCAGCAACGCCCATCTGAATGTCCTTGTACAGGCGCATAAATGTCTGTATAGCAGTACGCATTGGCTGCTGTCGAATGTATTACATGCGGTGGACATGCTTACGACATTTCTGCGTTTATACAAATAATGCAGCCAAAGCCCATCCGCTGAACCAAATCAAGTCGAACCGGTAGATCTTGTAGAATGATCATGATACTAGCGCTACTCGTGTATCCCTTTGCTTTCCGACCGGGAAAAATTGTCACTTTTTAGAATTTTAGGAAAAAAGCTAGATACCAAAAATGAGGAGGAAAGTGATTATGAACCCTTTTTCTTGCCGAACTTCGTAATATCCCTCCGATAATAGCGATTGTATATCGTACTCTTTTGGTGTGCTAACGTTTTGTACTATACCAACTAGGAATACTTGTACGAGCATAGTTATAGTACAGCACTCGCAAACCACAATATAGGTGGTGGAGCAATCCTTTCTTACAAAACACTACATGGCAGGCAGGCACCTATCCTAAGGCGGGGTATTGCTAAAGTCTGTGACTGTGACTGGGTGGGACTGGGTGGGAGTGGGAGTTTATGTGACTGGGACCTTCTGTGACTGTGACCGTCTGTGACTGTGCCGGACTGGGCCTGGGAGCGATTGGGACTGTGACCATTTGGGACTGGGACTAGTGTGCGCAACTTGACGCCAAATCGACCGAAAGCGCACTTCCAGCCAGATTTAAACTGAAGTTTTTTTTTAAAGTTTTGCACCTTTAATGCATTAATGGTTGTCGTCAATAAAAGTTTACACAACAAAATTTTTAATAATAAAATTTTACAACATACAAGCCCTGGTCTCTCCCTGGTCTTGTCCATAAAAAAAAACAATAATTCAAAAACTGCATGAACTCTGAAATATGTAACAGCGCATCGCGCGATATTGACTGGAGCAGTGGCTGGATGTACAAGCACAGGAGGCTAGGAAACGCCTTTTAAGAAAGTGGCAAAATAACCGTTACTTACCGTTAACAGTAACCCATGTAAGTTCTGCAGCGAAGTGACACGTGTGCTCTTCTAGTATTGTTTTCTGACTAGTAAACCCCGCGCAAACTGCACGAAAGAAATTAACTAAGTACAGTAAATTACTTACCTTGCTTACGTGATTTATGGAAAATCTTTTATAGGCTATTTCTGCGCGAATTAACCACCAAATTCTAGAATATACCTTATTCTTACAATTAATGCGACATTTTAATTCGTATTAAATTTGTACTGTCCGAACTATATGTTTACAGCCAATACATGTGCAGTTCACTGTAAATTGTGCACAATACAGTATCATAATATTGTTCTATACATCTGGTGATTCTGGTCTAAATGCTGCCGGTGCCTTCAGTTGCACTGCTGGCAACAGCATCCATCCCATCTTCTAGCAAATTGTATATTTAAATTGTATCCTTATTATAAATGTTATCCATGCAACAAATTTTATTGTTAGGCATCAATGCTGCCTCATATAAATAGGTCCACTTTGAATGCCTTTGATAATACTATAACAGCGTACAGAAATTTCATCTTTCCGATAATTTTTCCAAACACTCATGAGTTTTAAACTGACCGCAGTTATGTACAGTAACACAGACTCACAGTAAATACGTAGTTGCCGAAAAACGTAAATTATGGTTATCGGTGTACTAATTTTCTACTGTTAAGAAATCAGTTACTTCATAATTATCAAGCAATAAACACTAATTTACTTAACTAGATACTCGTAATATGCATTTCGTATTTTCAATTCTTTTTAGTTCGTATTCTGAAATCTTTTTTTGCGCAAATTATGCTGTTAGTTAATTGGACAGATACATCGAAAATCACAAAAAACCATCCTCTGCAAACGAGGCGACGGTGTTATGGCCACGCCGGATGTTGCGCGCACAAACGGTTTCCACGCCAGCGTATACAAATCTTCTGGCTACAGAATATTATAACCGAATCAAAAATGCGTTTGGGAGTGCGCGAAAGTGTAAGTTTTCGTGCATGTACACGAGTGACGAGTCTCAAGCTCATGGTCAGGTGTGTGGCCCGTACCACTGCTGACGAATTGCAAATTTCAAAAAATTCTTTTTTTGTAAATTATATTCATTCATAAAAAATTAAAGAATTTGCTTTCGTAAAAAAATACGCTGACATCACACAATTTCAGGTAAAAATAAATTAACTGTTGTGCTGTTTAAACAGGCGATCTAAAAAGCTGCTATTTGATGGCCTCAAACACACGGACACTTTCAATCGTTCAGAGCTACCGCCTTAGCTTTCTGATTGGCCAGACGAATTTCGATTAAAATGTTTGCAGTTTAAACACACGCATTTTTAACTTCGGTTAAAAAACTGGCCGGAAGTGCGCTTTCGGTCAATTTGGCGTAAAGTAGCGCACACTAGTCCCAGTCCCAAATGATCACAGTCCCAATCGCTCCCAGGCCCAGTCCGGCACAGTCACAGACGGTCACAGTTACAGAAGGTCCCAGTCACATAAACTCCCACTCCCACCCAGTCCCACCCAGTCACAGTCACAGACTTTAGCAATACCCCCTAAGGCGACCATTGCATGACGCGTTTCAACGCATAATTAAATGGCTTTTCTGTCGGTATTGTAGTTATATTACTAAGATATAATCCCTCAAGATGCAACAGTATAGTCCAGAAAAAAATAAGAATTGTGAGCGATAAAATGGATAAAATGGATGTGATAAACTTTACATATACTATTTGTATGCTGAACTGAGCTGAACTACTCACTTGTACTGGGCACAACTGAAATTTTGGGCACAACATGGATGCGGACAGCTGGTCCAACACGTAGCGGACAATAGTGCAGGTGCACGTGTCTATTGTCTTCATTGATACAGTTCTCCATATACGCACAGGCATAGACGCCCTCGTCAGCCGCTGTGAAGGATTGGATCCACACTTCACTGTCCGGCGCGCTACGATCGACGCCATCATCGCACTTGTTTTTCTCACTGTTCCGCTCCCACTTTTCGCAGAATTTCCGCTGATCCTTAGTCCAGTAGTAAATGCCGCTTCGATGTTCCCCAAGACCCGGAACATGCTGGTGCTCGATGTGAATTCCCCGTTCGAACGTCTCTAACGGCTGGCAGCTTAATTTTACCGGGGCGCCATCGGTGACGTGCAACTCGAATTCAGATGATGGTGAGCGATCTGCAAGGAGGACGAGGAAAGTTTGCATCGCGTTTGATGATAGCAAGTACCGCATTTTTGCTTTGTTCCTCAAAATAATTGTGAAAGTGTGCAGCAGACCTGGGCAGTTAATTTCAACTATTTAACTTAGCGCGAGTTTTTTTCGAGTTAACGAGTTATAACTTAACTTTGAAGCTTAACTCGCCAGGACGAAAACTTAACTCTAGCGCAACTCAGAAATAATAAAGCGCAACTCGAGTTTAGCGTAACTCTGCGGATTTCAGTTGAAAGCAAAAATGAAATTAAAATATAGAAAATATCAGAAAAAATGTTATTTTAACCTTGGATCGCATAAATTGCCATAATTACAAAAGTATGTGTGTACAAAAGTATGTGCATACAATTCCTCGAGCCGACGTACACTACGACCGCCCAAGGCTTTGACTAGGTGAATATGCATCGGGGAGTCCATGCTGACAGTGAGTGTGGTCGTTCAATTTGAGCTTAATTAACAGCGTGCAGAGAACGTATTTTTCAAAATTTTGTCATCGAGAGCACAAATCATGTTCGACCAAAATCACACGGGAATTGATCGCCTATGCGTCTTCGCTACCTGCCCATAAGGGAAGCGTAATAATGCGGTCAACGCTGTCAAACAGCTACACTAACTTCGGTAGCCATTGTGAAGCGAAATCATAAAAAAAAGTTCAGCGTTGCCGGCGCTCGGCCCCAAAAAACCAGGGTCAAAAAGAGAGAGAACTTTTGAGAGGGAGGAATTTTTGTGTGGTTAAAAAGAAGGAGGAATTTTATCAGATAAGAACTTTTTTATGTTTGATTTTTTCTTGAGGGAGAGAGAAAACAGGCAGGAAAAACAATAAGAACAAAACACAAAAAACACAAGAATGTTTTCTTATGTTTCATTCTTTTGTTTCTTATTCTTTCTTTTTGTTTCATTTATATTTTCTTATGTTTCATTCTTTTGTTTCATTCTTATTCTTTCTTATGTTTCATTTATACTTTATCTTCTTCTCTCAAGAACACTGCGTCTGTCGCTCTCTCCCTCAGGAAAAGCATGAAAAAGAAACAAGAGAAAAAGCATGAATTTAAAAAATCAGTTTTAAGATTGAAAAACTAATAATGGTCTGTGTCGCAAGTCTGGAAAAACTGATATCGGCATGCATAAAAGACTACTTGAAGCTGATTACTAAAATCATAAATTTTTTTATTAGAAGTTAACTCCAGTTAACTCTAGTTATTGCGGCTAACTTAACTCATAGCGTAACTCGCGAGCTGCGATTAATTCTTAACTCTAACTATGAGTCGAAATCTCATAACTGCCCAGGTCTGGCACTGTGCAGCCAGTGCCAGCCACATTAGCAGATCATTCCAAAATTACAGCATATTCTTGTACAGTAGTGCAGTACATTTTCAACATCTTTTACTCATACAGTACAGAGTATGTGTATAAGGACGTGCCATTGTTTCGTATGTACAGTTAACCTGATTTATTGCACTGGAATGTACACGTACACGTACATGTGTACTGCGTTGTGACGTTAATTGTTTTCTATAAGCCGAATGGGTATAACAAATACAAATAAAAAGTACAAGATAATATCTTGAAGCACGTGACAATTAAGTTAAATCTAGAAGCATTATAAAAGCAGAAAACAAGAAAACATAGGATATAAGAATTCCCTGCCAATATAATAATATAAGCATTCCCTACCAACTTGGTCGAAATATAGTGATGATAGACATTGTATATAAACCAATAAAATGCAAAATGACAAGACAGGAAAAAACAGTAAAATACAAGTAATGTAGGAAATATAATTCTGTCAATATAGCTTCTAAAATGTAAACGATTATGACGAGGTATGAAATGTAAAATTCAGAAATATAGCTAGCTGTATGCTGTAATGCATTACGGTAGAAGATACCAGCCTTACTGTTTGAGAGCATGTTGATCATGCACAGCAGATAATCGGGATAACGACGGTCTATTGCCCACGGCGCCCAGATTAACGGTCGGGATGGCTGCGGGTAAATCATCTTGCCGGGTGCTTGACACTTTCGCGAATAGCTCCAATACAGATCTAACGGGAAGGTTTTTCTTGATGGTGGTGGCGGCGGCCGGGGACAGCCCTGCGCCGGACAGGGGATTCCCAAAACGGTCAGACACGTAAACAGCACCAACAGCATTGTCATCGCTGTGTTCTTGATGCAATATTACACATACAATCAACAAGTTACCAGTTAGGTCAAACCGTCAAAACGATGATCCGTACGCACGTGCAAAACGAAAGCAGTATCGAACAGGTGTGCTTTCCCTCCGTAAGAAGATTTCGGATGAAGAACGTGTCGAGTCTGTCGACTATAACAATTAACATGCTGATGCGGAAATCGAACAGAACTATCGACGTGGCGTGTGAAGAGAATGGAATGTGGTTAGGAGAGCGTAAATGCTGGGAAAATCGTCTCGGTGCTTACGTTATCGCATTGGCATGGAAGTTAATGCGGCCTGCCTCGATCAGCCAGCACTCGTACACGACAGTGACGACACACCCAACAATAGCCATGATATAAATGCGCCCTGTTAGATTCTCATACAGGCATATTACAGGTGCGTGATACGACAGTATTTTCTGGGTTCCATTGGCTTACAGCCAGAAATGTCTCCTTGGAATGTATACTGTATAGGGCGCCATCCCTGTATCGCTTTATAGCCCATCCACTACAATAACCGAATAAACCGAACCGAATAATCCAAAGTGGCCATTTGAGTAAAAAACTATCACATGAAGATCATGTCAATCGATGGATTATTCTTTTTCTATATGCGAAACTCTCTATGTACTTTCTTCGACGTTTTGATAGACTCGAACAAGAAAGCATTGCACGGTTCTCAGCCTGCGGGACAGTCGAAAGAGTTGCCATCAGCCGCAGATAACTACTTACGGGTACTCCAAAATAAACACCTTTTTTTAAATATTTGCAGCAGCACCATAACCAGTTTTGCTGTACGTTAATTCAATCTTAATTGGTCAGGCTCCTGTTGGCCGATTGACAAGGATTTACTTAATTAATGACCAACAGCAAACAAATCTGGCTATGGGCCTTATACGAGGTATCACTGACAAGCTAAGTGCTGCGCAGAAAGCAAGATAAATCAGGCGCGGTTGTGCAAACTGTTTTTATGTATATATTTCGTCGGGTGCGCAAAGGCCAGAACAACCCTACAATACAGGAAGGCGGCAGTTTTCGGTGCATATTCTGATAATATTTGCATATGAGTGTGATACAGGTAAAGCTCGACCATATTAATTATTGTTTACAGATGTTTGCGTTTGCGCTTGAAGAGCGGACAGGGACAGTTGCCGGTACAGGGCGGACACTCGGGCGGGAAACTACTCGCGCGGCGCTGATCCCCCGGCGCATGATCGTAATCAGCGTCGTACTCCGTTTCATTCATGCCCGCGGTCGACACCGTTTCTCCATCCACGATTGTCGTGCTGAATTCAGTCCGCGGCACAGTGAACGGTGGTTTACCTTCCTTTTCTTTCATCGATAAGCCTTCAGCGTACGCGATATCTGCATCTGCAGAAGATCAATCCGTAAATTCGTTTAGAAAACATCTAAACTGATACTTAATCAAGTTAAATACAGTTATACCTCTCCATATAAGTACGGTATTAACGATTAATAAAAATTATGCACTACAAAATTCTCGTGATCTCAATATAATAATGATATGAATTATATAAATTTGGTAACAAAATAATAAAACCAAACAATTTAATAAACAATTGATAAAATGATTACAGGATTTCGATGATTAAAGCTAATATACAGAGTATGTTGATTATCAAGTTTGTAGGTATAATTTTCTAATTCTTCTAAATTAAAAAAAACACTAACAGTTATATTGCACATTATGATATTATTATAATGGGACGAGCCGGGAGGTGTCCAGTTTGACTCATATGCTATAACTTTCACCTTCGTATTCGGCAGAATCGCCGTCTACTGCCATAGGTGCGGTGTCCGGCGTTGTCGGTGACGGGGACGCCATACTTCCCGTTGATGTCGCGTTTCTCCTCGAATCCGCTAAAATTGTCACAGCCAAACTGTTATTTTCTGTGCAAACAAATTTATGTGCAGTTGAATTTCATCAAGCAAGCAGGCCAGGTTGCAACATGAGCAGCACAAAACCGATCAAAATTTATCAGAGAAATTCTGTTTATTCGTTAAACACATATTTATAATTGATTCTAATAATAAATATTTTCTTATTAATTTTTAAATTTATTAGGGCGACTGGAAAAACCTAAGATACTGTAAACTCTTTAATATCGCTTGCAAAAGGAGCGCAAATAATTAGTTATATATCAGCATAATTACCAACTCGCGGTGCTCTGGTGGCAACCGTGGGGGCCACAAGTTTCACTACAAAAAGAAAAAAAATAAGTAACCAAATGACGTGAATAATATAAATGCAGTGTTCAGGCTTATTACCAGCCGCGCGAACTACCTACATATTTCGCCAACGTTATCCGAATAGTCTTCTTCGGAATAGTCGTCTATGGTTTCCGAGTCCGGCAATGCCGCTGACAAGGGCATCGCGCTGGTTTCCACTAAAATCATTTTTTTTTAAAAATGACAATAAAAAATTTAAATTAGAAAGTCGAAAAATCTCTAACTAAAAACACACAATCGTTATGTTTTTGGTGTGATAGTTACCAAGCCGTTAAGTCACCTGAGGGGACAGATTGAAATGTCGTGCTTTGAGCTGTTCTACTGGTCAAGCTGCTGCTCGAAGCTAGATGGAAAATAATCTCGGTTTTAACTCATCGATTGGAGAGACTTAAATTTTAAATTTTGCCAGACACGTAGCTTGGTTACCTGTCGTTTGAACGGCGCCGGTAGCGTGCTCTTTCCACTGCACGCCGTTTGTAGAAACTGTGCTGAACCACTGGGCGGGCCACAGCGCGACAATTGATGTGATGACACTAGCCGACGAAACGGGCGGGGCAGTTTCCGTGTGACTGATCGGCGTGGAGGGTTTTGTCACAGCACTGGTAACATGTACCGGAGTATCAAGCACCATTGTCTCTGAAAATAAAAATGGCACGCGCTCCATCTTATAGCCCGCCGAGAACGTTGCAAGGGACACTGACTAACGTCGATGAAATAGTGTGCGATTAGTGTAATACATATATAATTATTTGTATGTGAAGTAATAATGCAAAAACTCCGGTTTTTGCATTATTAAATAAGACTACTACATATTGCAGAGAGCACAGTCTGTTGGCAATTTTTTTATTATGCATTGAAATATCTTATTCGATTTTACAGGCACCATAATATTTTTTATTTGGATATGCAGTATTTAGGGAGCAAAACGATCTGCTTTCTATTTGTTCAAATTGGAAATAAGGCAGCCAGCTGAATACGTGGCAAAAAGCGTAATTACAGTATATCGATATTATTTTTACTCACTTTTGGGCGTAACATGGAGGTGGTATTCTCGTCCACCACGTAGCGAACACCAGTTACCGGCACACTTCCCGAGATTCTCGATATACGCACAAGCGTATACGCCTTCGTCAGCCGCGGTGACGGACTTGATCCACATTTCTCCGTCCGGCGCGCTCCGATCAACGGCTGCGTCGCACTTATAATGGCGGTGAGTCCGCTCCCATCTTTCACAGAACTGTCGCTTATCTTTAGTCCAGTAGTAGAGGCCGGTACTATCGCTGCGAAAGCCGGGAAAATGGTCGCGGATGATGTGAATGTTCCGTGGAATATCTTCCAGCTGATGGCAGGATAAGCGCACAGGTTCGCCTTCGGTTATAAACACGTCCCGTTTCGAAGATCGCAAACGATCTACATTAACGCAAGGGTAGAAGGATGTACAAGTAAGACGCTTGTATTTACAGACAAAAATAATAACAACAACTAGCAATAGTAGTGAAAATTACATCATAATAAAATATTACTTACTAGTTAGTACGATAATGTAATCCAAAAAACGGCAGCAGTAAATGGACAGTGCGAGCGCACAAAGTGAAGCGATATCTATCAAGAACTTCACAATTTTCCATTTTTTATCAAAAAATATTCTAATAATTACGAGGAAAATTCCCTGTCAGGAAGGCGATCACTGCGGGTATGCGACCTACCGCTGGTCAAGATGTTGATCAAGCAGAGCAGTTGAGCGGGATAACGAGGGTGGTTACTCCAAAACGTAAAAGAGCTTGGGTTAAAATACGCCGGTGGCGGACGCGTCGGCACCCAATGCCGCATTACACAGTGTCGGACTCGGCTCTTGTAGGGCTCCAGTTCCCATGGCGGAGTGGGGGGCGCCTGGGAACAGGCGTGTACTAAGGGACATTCCAGGACGACGGCCAGACTCGTTACCAGCGCTACAACTGTCCAATCTGGCACCATGACTCACTGGGCCACACTGCAGATGTGTTTCCCAATTGGCAGCGATATTCCCAATATTGGCAGTGATATTGGCAGGAGTTTCCCAATCATAGGCGTTCCCTTCCTTAACTGGAAGTATGATGCAAAACGCAGTAATTTACTGCGCGATATCGAACTGGTAATTGTCAAGCAATCAGTGACGTGTGCAGAGAATGGAATGCAGGAATAGACTTAGAGCTGAAAAGATCGTCACACAGTCTCGATTGGCATGGAAATGCTTGGTGCCTGGATAAGCACACACCCGTACAAGACACGCCTTTATTAACGCAATTAATAATCCACCTACAGCTTCTACACCTGTACTGTACTTCTTACAGGCGCTCGTATACGAACAGTACGATTGTACGACAGCACATCCCTATTAAATACGGCACTGGCTGGCAGCCAAGGGTTCAGGAATGTTCTCTGGAATGCGTACTATCGATATTCCTGCGTTAGTGCACATTGGCATGGAAATGTGTATGTATTGCCCCGATTGACGCTCTCTCGGCTCACCTACGACAGCCAATACGCACTCGTACAGGGGCTTAATAATATTATTCATGTTCGGCAGCACTTTCTCAAAACCGGCATGGAACGAGGATTGTTCTGCTGATTGCGTACGATATTGCGCATATTGCGTATATTGCGTACAGTATATTGCGTATATTGCGTACGATATTGCGTACGGCGTTTATCTACTGAGCACTAACCGTATCGGCCAACATGTAAACAGTTCTTGTCGTGTGACAATCATGTCACTCGATTGCATTTTTTTCTGATTTCCAACGCAGAAAAAAAGGAAGCGAAAGAGCAAGCATGTGTGTTAAATAAAATAATGAAAGCCGTTCTTCTTGCACAATACCACTGAACATCACCGCCAGAAAATCGCCTGTATGACGTTCTGCGGTACTGGGATACACGAAAGAAGCGCGGCATAATGCAGCATTTACAGTTAATTTGTACGAAGGTATTTGTTTCGGCCCGGTTAGTTGGCTACTGCGTATCATGCGTACAGATAACGCTGGAAACTGGACGACAGAAGGATGTTTTGGCAACGAAACTAGGACGGCGATCGATCGCTGCTCCTGCACTGCCCTCCACAGCCAGTACGACGCGTTCGGAAATTGTTCGATCCATTCATTCATTCCGTCCATTGTCCCAGGTGGGAGAAATCGAAATGCAAAATTTCCGAACGCCAAACAGTAAATGTGCTTTTTTAACAGGCGAAATAAGCTGCGCGCGGTTTATTCGGCGTTTATTCAACTTGCCTTAGTGTGCATAAATTGCTATTTGCTAACAACTTACCTTAGTGTGATTTACAATATTAATTTTACATTAGTCTCGTTGATTTGTAGAGCGTACAATAAAACGTAAGAAAGTGCGCGATATCGTTGCACGACAGTACGATTAAAATAAAATTAATCAGTGCAGCGGAATCATCGCAGCTTTTATTACGATTATTTCATTCTGGTTTCTGGTTGCCGACCGCTAAGAATCACCAGTTTATCGAATTACTGAAACTTATCCATGCATCACGCAGTAGAAAAACAGCCGCTCCGATATTTTCCCCAAAACAACGCTTATTGGTATAACAGTTTCTGACATAGCAAATGGAGAACATAACTTAGCGCTAATTTTTCTTAACCTGACTATAGCACAGTGGCAGTGCCATGAGAAATCGACCGAACCAAAATTTCATAAATGCTTGCGCTTGCGCTTCGATGGCGGACAAGGACAGTTCCCGGTGCAGGCCGGACACTCGGACGGGTACATGGTGTGACGGCGCTGATCCGACGGAACCCAGTCGAATTCGGTGACCTCCTCCGTATCGTTTACGGTTTCTGTGGACACATTTTCTTCTTCAGTGACGGTCGAGCTGGCTACGGTGGACAGCGGAGTGCCTACTGAGACCGTTTCGCTGATCGACGAGTTATTTTCATCTGCATATATGAAAAGGAAAATGCGGTTTTTAATTAAAGTACCAGGCAGAAAACAGAGAACACTGCATTTGTACTATAGTTTATTTATGAATTTATTCACTACGTTTAACAAACTGCATCGCCCTGCACCGATACCATCAAAAGTTTTTATCATGGAATAGTCTTGTATCATAAAAATACGTAATAAAACTAAATTCTTATGACTGTTAAAGGCGACTTTGAAAGAAAATTAATAATTATCATTGCATAATCATTGCTGTTTATTAGTATTAAATTTATCGAGATCAGTATGATTTATAATTTTAAATTATAAATCATACTGATCTCGATAAATTTAATACTAATAAACAGCAATGATTATGCAATGATAATTGACTCAATAATATCAGCAGCCATGCAAACCAGTGAAATCATGTGAATATGTATATTCTGATAGTTTTTTTGGCAGCCGCCAGTACGCATGTCAGTACGCTTGCGCAGATTTACACTAATTAAAACGATCAAATTTTAAACGTTAAAAAATATGTATATGTATATTGATGCAATCGACTGAAGGATTACCGAGCGGGTGAAATATGCCGTCCGCGCTCGAGTTTCGGGATTCGTCGTCAGCAGAAACGATGCTTATTGGAGCCGACGAGGTGTCTCGCGACGTCGCTGGCCCGGTCGCTGTCGCCATGTAGACAGTCGATGTCACGTTTCCCACCAACTGCGCTAAAATTATAGCCAAACAATAATTCAGACTGATGACTTACTTTGCAATAAAAGTAAAAGTGTAAGCTCAATAAATAATGATTTTTTTACCGGTACTGGGAGATGGGGATGTGGCACTAGCGATGGAAGCGGTTACGATTGCATTCCTGCTCGCTGCTTAAAAATGCTAATTAGAATAAGATCAAACAATATAACAAAAATATCAAAAATATCGGTAAAATTATGTTTACTCATTGAATAAATAAAGAATATTATGATGGTTTGATTTCGGATTGCGAATTTTATATTTATTTATTAACTGCATCAAAACAGGAATTACCAGGAAGCTGAAATACTGTAGGTGTTTCTCCAAGGCTTGAATACAGATCTTTGCTATCGATTATTTCCGCTGCTGAGACGTCTGATATCGCTGTTGTCCAGAACGCTGTGGTGTCACTTGATGTCGTATTTCCCATCAAACCCGCTAAAATTGTAAAAAGCATCCACTTCATCGAGATAACTCGGTGCCGCGTATATTATCTCTGCATTTCTCTTTCCAAAAGTTAATAATTTTTTCACCTGTATTGGGAAAATCAGAAAATGTGATGCAAACCTTTGAGCGGTTGCATTTGTCAGACTGTAACCCGCCGAAAAAAACGCGGAAAAAATGCCGGTTCAAGAAATGTACATAACTAAACGCAAATATTCGCGAAAAAAGAAAATGTTCGCAAAAATTTTTTGCCAACTAAATAGGGCGTGTACCTGTCGTTTGAGTGGCGCTGGAAGCTTGTTCTCCCTTTGTGGTATCTGTGCTAAACCACTGTGTGGGCAGTAAAGCGGTCGGCGGTGTGATGAAGCTAGCCGATGATACCGGCTGAATTTGTTTCTGAGTTGTCGGTGGATAGGACTTTGTTGCACCAGGGGTGGTACGCGCCGGCACTGCAGTTTCTGTTAATAATAAAAATACCACATACCGTAAAACCCGATATTAACGCCCCCCCCCCGAAATTAACGCCCCGTGCGGTTTTAAACGCCCCCTCCCGTAGGCCACGAAATAATAAAAGCCCCCCCCCCCGAAATTATCGCCCCGGAGCGTTTATTAAGTTACGGCGCCGGTAATCCTTTACAAAGCACATCGACGACGTTAGTCCAGTCGATACCATAAAAATTGTTTTTCTCTGAACAGAATAATAAAATCAGTCAATAATGAAAGAGTGTGACCCAAGGAACATGCTACAAAAAATTGCTGATAGTAAAAAAATAATTATAGCGATGAGAATTATATTTTGTATGAAGATTTTATTTTAATCTGTTTAATTCGGGGTGCAAAGCTGCAAACTAATTAACTGGATAGAAAAATAATGAATTTTCTTGTGCTATAAGCTGATATACTCACTTTTGGGCGCCACACGGAGGCGGTAAGCCAGCCCCACACGAAGCGAACACCACCAGCCCTCAATCTCGCACTTCTCGATAAACGCGCAGGCGTAGTCGCCCTCGTCCGCCGCTGTGAAAGACTTGATCCATAGTTCGCCATCCGGCGCGTTACGATCAACGGCCCCGTGGCACTTATAATCTTTATGAGTCCGCTCCCATTTTTCGCAGAAATGCCGCGAGTCCTTGGTCCAGAAGTAGAGACCGGTGCCATGGTCATAAAAGCCGGTAAAATGGTCGGGCATGATGTGAATGTTCCGGTGGACATTTTCCAGTGGATGACAGGATAATCGAACAGGATTGCCTTCCGTTATGAAATCAACTTTTTTGGACAGTGGCAGGCGGTCTACATGTACACGAGGCAGAAACGGTAAAATACCGTAATAAAGCCAAATATGTATATATATTATGTTCTCAACGTACTCTGTACGTATCAATTGTATGATAATTATCTTCTACCAACACGTATTATTTTAAATACAGAATTTTTAGTAGGTACCGTAATTATCGAATTATAGGCCCTCCCACAATAGAAGTCATCCCCGTAACTGGAGCACTCTGGGCTATAATAAAATGCAGAGCATTCGATAATTACGGTACGAGTATATGAAATTACTTACGGTACAGTGCCATATAAGATATAATGCAGTGTATGAACCAACGCTACACTGTATGAACAGCCACTAATGCAATGATATTAAAGCCCTGATGTTTGCGGACACTGCGTAACGTTATTAAACCTACCGTCAGTCAGGGCGTTAATCAAGCACAGCAGTTGCTCGTGGTAATGAGGGCTCTTTCTCCACAACGTGATTTGGTAATGATTCCTGTACTGCGGCGTCGGCGCATAATACATCCATGAACAGTGCCCGGCGCGGCTATTATAAGGCTCCAGTAACCAGGGTCGGGACGACGGTGGTCGAGGACAGCCACGGGTCCCGGAGGGACATCGCATGACGAGGGCCATGCTCGTAATCACCAATAGCAGCTTCCAATCCAGCGCCATGGATCTCGAGAGTACTTATTATTCAACCCTAGGTTAGGACCTTATGCCAAAAAGTCGCACCTAATTAAATATCGATCATACTTTGGATAAATTCACGAAATTGGCAGCTGTAAATTTTCTGTCCGTAGACAAAACAAAAATTATGATGCAACCGTTTCGGCCATGCCACTGCGCCAAATCGAACTCAGGTGATAAATAATCTGCGTGCCGTGTGCAGAGAATGGAATGTGACTGGAGAGTGAGTGAACGCTATTCGTACTCGTAGTCTCATTTGGCAAGGAAATGCGTCGTGCCTGGATTAACCGGCCTGCACCTGCATACGACACACCATTAGCCCATTCTGTTAGACGCTCGTACAGGTGCATAATAAGCTGTACGGGAGAGGCGGCTTGGATCCAGCAATAACTACCGGTAGATGCTCTGTTGAGTCACTTGAGTGCCTACCTGTGCATTTGTGCATTCAGGACGCTTTCCTGAACAGTTTTCAGCGGTCTGTAGTCTGTACGGTCCGCTGGAAATCATTTTCGCAGCTGGTATTGTCGTCGCTGACATCGCCGGTACTGACGTTTTCAAAGAGTGAAATTTTCGTTTACAAATTCTGCTAGTTCCACAATGATATTGCATGTAACGGAGACAATCAAGAGGGCGCAGTTTTCTTTTAACAATGAGAACTATGTAGGAGTGATGATAAGTGATCATTCTGGCGCCATTGGGCGCCACCCCTGATCCACTGCCCCCCAGAAGCAGGCACCCCCAACTGCCCCTGGAATTAAATAATAAAATAAAATATTAAATAATACTATTTTCAAAGTTAAAATAAACATCTGTATAAATCAATATTAAATTAACATATTAATAAAGCCGTCAACCACTCACGGGCCAAAGTGACGTACTTCGCTACCAACGAAGCAGGTGTCAGCCAGCCTGCGGGTGGTCAGGCTGCGCCGCACATATAACTGCGCTGTATCTGTGTAAGAGATACAGCGCAGACAGCTTTACCTGCATTTTACCCTGCGCCCAGTTGCCAAGGCACACGGCCCACTTTTTGCCACACGGTACTTTGCGTTTGCAACTGCGTTGGAGTCCCCAGCAAAAGAAGAACCCGCTGATGTCTTTAAAGGCTTTTAAATCAGCCCAGTTCAAGTTTATCCCACGTGTTTTTAAGGTTTTCCGTTATTTAACCGTGTAAATTATGCTGTGCCAATAGGGAATTGATGGTGTCCCATAGTGTTTACGACAAGCAAACAGCGCTATATCCCTGATTCTTTTTTGGTCTCGATTTACCTGTGGTGGTTATTGTGGCTGCTCAATCTTCCCCATACTCTTGGATTAGCCATCTTTATCCGGTAAGGATTTTTATTTTGCTTCGTAAGTGACAGAAATGATGGCTCTCCAGGTTTTTAGGTTTGTTTTTATAGAATTGTAGCATCGTAAGGCGGAAGCGACTTTAAGATCTGTCACAATATTTTCACGTACATTTCTACTACGTATTCTAGAATTCGCTATCCAGTCGAAATTGTGTGGCAGGCTGATTTTGCCGCGTCTACGGGAGCATCTCCTTAACCGTTCAGCATCTGCCAACCTTGGATTCCAGCCCCGAGAGTGTGCATGTAAACGGTACAGCTTTCACTTTGCCCTGTGTCTGCGTATTGCTGTCGGGGTTGCGTCGTGATCCAGTGTTTGATGTATGCATAAAGTGGATATGGGTTTTATTTGGTATTACAGGAAAAAATTAGCCATCCGGGAAAGAATAAAACAAGCTGAACGGATAAAACCATAAGTTGCACACTGGGCAATCCGCTACACGATAACACCGCGGAGTAACTTCCTGCCTCTTGATCATCCGTCAGCGCTCGGATTGTTTCTCGCTCACCTATCGGGTTCGTCACTGATTTTTTAAATTTCCATTTTATTTGAATTTTTAAAAAAAATCAGTTAAATCAAGAATACAGGTTGATCGCATCAAGTGTGGGGAGTTGAGTAAAATAATTCGAAAAATAATTCTACAAACAATTTTGGTGTTTATTTTCAATTTCGTTAGTGCAGTTTTTTATTGCGGATCCAGTCATGTCAAAATTGAAACCCGTTGATGCGCCCGGAACGAGTAAGGCTGGGGTTAATAGGAGAGGGTAAAGTTAGTTTTTGAATGGTTCTTTGAGGGGCCAGGGCCACAAGAAAAGGGCCACAAGAAAACCGCAATATTCTTTGATGGTTCTCGCGCGTCTAAATGTTTTTAAAAAATTATTGACTGGACATGAATATTCCTTATTAAGCAGCGATTTTTGGGGGAAAAAGTGGAAGTAAAAAATTCCGCTTCCGCTCTCTCCGTGTTAACTCCTACCACAGAAATATGACTACAAAAGTTGCGCTAGAATAAGAACTATCAGACAAAAAATAAGAAAAAGATTTTGTTGTTCAATGGGAGCAAGGGGGAATATTTTGTTACTGCCCACACTTGAATCCAAATATCTCATTTATTTTTGGCTTTTTAGCAGAAATATCTGATTGTTGAGCTTTTTAAGAACTAATTTTATTACAGTGGAATTTATGTGTAAGTGTATTTGGCGGGCAAGCTACCAGCCACCCACGGGCTGTAGTGACCAACTTCGCAACCAGCGAAGTCAGTGTTCAGACCACTGCAACGCGCGGGCGGTTGCGGTGGGTTCTATCTGCACATTATGCAAGTAGTCACAGTACTGATTTATCTAATACTTTAGTATACTGGCAACAAGGAAAGCTAATGTGAATATTTTCTGTGCATATTTCGTAGAGCAGTAGTGGTGTAGGTGTACGTGTACCAATACTTGTATCTTACCAGTGTTTTTTCTATTGCAGTTTCCACCGGAATCGTCTGACTGATCAGTGCCGGCCGTTCCTCGCTCCGCAGTCTCTGTCCAAGCCAGCTCCTTCCGGTAGTGCGGGGGTATTGCGGTAACTGACTTTTACAGTTGGTTCAGCAATCCCAGCATCGCCTCCTGCCCTCTTCGCCGCGACGTGTCCGTGCCGTATTCCAGCCACCTGCTGTCCTGCACCTCTCCATCAGGGACCAGTTGCCGATTGATGCGTTGTGGCAACTGACTAACCGTTGGTTTAGCAGCGCATCGGTCGGTGTGCCACCGCCTGCAGTCCGCGTAACTGACTCACAATCGGTTTACCGGACAGAGACTGCTACCTGACTGATAAAGTTGGGTGGTAGTAGTGCAGGCGTCGCGACCTGGACTCGCCGCTGTGACGGACGGACGGACAAACGGGTAGCCTTCCATATCCTCCCCGGAAGTGTACGCGTAAGTAGTATCTGTCTGTACACTATAGGTATTCTGCATGGCACACGATGGATCCGTACGTACTACTAGTATTTAAATTAAGCAATTTCTAATTTAACACAAATATTATTCACTCGTAATAATAATGATAATCAAGTACTTTCATAGACTGCATACAATACGTACGTATGTAGTACGTACTAATTATATTGCGTGTCTTGAAAGCTTTTTGCAGGTAGTAGCTGCTGCGTTATGGAGTCAGAACTGTTGCCCATCGACACGTTGGGGGACGAACACATCCCAATTCCAGATGCTGAAGCCGCGAACTGCGATTACCTGGTCCATCCGCGTCCACCTCTTGAGGAACACGAATCCCAATACCGCTTCTTGAGCGAAGAAGCATTCACGAAGCTGAAGCGCCTCAACAGTACTGACGTTGTGGGCGAATATGGACAGGTGAAGGTCGTTGTCGGAACAGATTCCCAGGGCCGCCGTACGCTCCTTGTCACGGACAGCTGGATCAAGTCCGGGAAGAGCTGGCGCCATTCGACCACCGTAGTATACCGCCGCTACCCAACCATTGCGAAGCGCGATGCCCTATTCCACGTGGAGGCCGGGGCCACCTTCAACCAAGTCCTGTGGAACATGATCCAGCTGGCCCGCGAGCACTACGGGACTGCGCTGCCTCCTGCCGACCGTCGGAAGAAGCTCATTCTCCTTGCCGGCACTAACGATGTGAAGAATTTCTGGTACGGGAAGCGCTTAAGTACTACCCATCACCACAAGCCGGCATCCGACATAATCACCCAATTAAATGCTGTTAAAAACGCCCTGCAGCATTATTATAGCCCAATTTTTGTGATGCAAGTGCCGGAGACCGAGATCAACCGACCCCACTGCAATATCGCCATCCGCTATATCAACGAGAGCCTGCGGAAGTTTTGCGTGGAGGGCGAAAATGCCCGGAACAACTGGCATTTCATCAACATGCCTGCCTTCGAGCTTGGGAATGTCGCCATCCATAAGGACAAGTTCCTGCACACAGATAAAGTGCATATTGCTCCCGCCATGGGCGATCGGCTGTACATTGCCATGTATAGAGCCATTGAGCGCGTCGCCCAAAGTATGATGCTAAGTGCAGTGAATTAAAGATTCGGTTCTGTGTCAAATTTATGTTCTCTTAGTTTTTAATGCTAATTGTTTGTCTGTGGCAGAGCGTACAGCCGAACTGCAGGCGAGAAAACGGGCGCAGCGTGAGGCAGCGGAGAAGCACCAAGTGGCGGAGCGGGTCGAGGGGGAGCAGAAGGCGGCAGATGAGCGAGCTGCCCGGGCAAAAAAGGAAAAGGAAGAGCGGGAAGCGCAGGAGCAGAGGGATGCGGATGAGCGAGCACGGCGGGAGAAGAAAGCGGCCGATGAGCGAGCGGCTGAGGCGCGGAAGGATGCTGATGAGCGCGCCGCCAAAGAGCGGAAGGAATCCGAGGAGAAGCACAAAGCTGCCGTCCGTGCCCACCGTGCCGAGAAGCAGCGGAAAGAGCGGCAGACCGTGGCCAAGAACGGGAGTAACATTGGCACAGGTCTCCGCAATGATCGGCGCAAGAAAAAGAAGGTCAACGAGAAGAAGCAGCAGCAGTAGTAAGGTGAGACAAGAAATGATAATATTAACAGTAGAATATTATTATTTAGGTGCAGTAATCTTTTTCCGCTGCATCGTTTGCCACATAGCAGCAGTCTGTTGAGTTATTTTCTAACTATCACGGCATTTTTGTAGATCTGATGGTGAAGGATGGACCAGCGGAGAGTGGAATGAAGATTTGGATTTGTGTTAAAACCTTTGTTTCCTGATTCTTTTCCATGCTAACGTTGATGATGTGTATCTTGTTCATGGCTGATTGGTATAGATTTCTAATAACAGTTATTAGTTTTTTGATTGTTTTGTTTTTAATACTGGGCTGTATGTAATTCTTTGTTCAAAACAAGAATGTGTGATGATGGTAAGGAAGTGGAATGGAATTGGAAGTCTATCAGCAAAACACGAGTGTCAATAACTCTAACCTATACCAACCTGTGGCAGTTGTCAAACATATATGTACGGATTAGGTAAATTTCTGCAGTTAATAATATTAGGAACAGCATGTTTAAAGACACACTGCCCTGTATCCATCGTGTAGCCAATTAAAAAACCAGCATAATTATACTCTTGTAACATTTAGAATTAACGCTCACGCTCATGTATTCCCCAGTAATTCCTCAACAATGTCGTTCCCCGCTGCAACAACAGTGCCCATGGGCTGCTTATCCAACAGCGATATTGCCAACCTTGACGTTGAATTTCCTGGTCAGCTGCACAAAGCGCGCGAGGTGGAATGTAAATTCGATCGGAACAATGTGGGACCGCAGATTTACGATCTGTTTAAGCGTGAATATCTTCAAATGAAAGAAAACCCCGGTCAATACCAATTCCCACGCAGTTTGTTTATGAAGGTGTGTGTCTGTCTATAAACTGCCTGCTGAACGCCTATCCCATAACCTTTGTGCTAGTAAAACTTCCACGATAATTATTTCTTAAAACATCCATCTGAACATCTTCAGGTGACCGGTAACAAACATCTGTGCATATCGCGAAATGATATGCAGGAACATCCCGCGTTCAAAGAGTTTGAAAGGAACGGACAGCTAACGTATTCCAAACAGTTCTTCACGGCCAATCCTAACGGCTTAGTCGTTATTCAAAATGCTGGCAAGCAGTACTGTCCCCTTGATGAACGGTTATCTTGGGATGAATGTGCCAAACGTGCGCTCTGGAAATCAGAGAACAACATTTTACGCCAGCTAGATGCCAGTGATGTCCTGAAGGGAAATCCCGGGCAGCACGATGCTGAGGCCGGCGTGAGATTCTTTGCCGCACTTCGCCATTCACAAGCAGCATCCCGAGACGTCGGCTATTATGCCTTTGTAGACGAAGTGAAGATTGTTCCAGAAGTAAGCATAATTAAAGCATGCGTCCTTTTTGCTAAGTGTCATCTTCGTAGGGGAATTAAGTAAACGTAGGGGAATCATTGTTGCTTTTTTTTTGTAGTTGTGCGATTTCGAAGTGCCCTGTGTGCTTAAAGAGCTTGACCGGATGTTCAAGCGCGGTCCTCGGCCCGGCATTACCAAAAATCAGCTGCTCGTATCAGCCGGACTTACCGGGTTCGGTTCTCACTGTGAAGATGGGATGCTCGCGTCTTTCAACTTCCTGTTCACACTAGAAAGCGTCATTAAGTCATGGATGGGAATTCCGGTTGAGCACTTTCCACTGGCCAAGAAAATATTTGCAGGTAAGAAAGCGATAGAATAATTGCAACGGGTGTGGCTCCCATATGAGAACGTCCTTAGGTGTCATCTGTTTGTTTGTTTTTAATATTTTTAATAGACAAGTACGCTCAAGTTATCGCGCCAGACACCGCAACGTGTGACGATATCGGCGTGAACCATCTTCACAAACTCCTCATCCTGGCCGACTGGAGAGACTTCTTGCGGCAAGGAGGTCATGCATGGTACATCGAGCAGGGACCGGGAGATCTCGTTCTTGTCGGCTGCGGGGTGATCCATCAAGGCGGTCAAATTGGACGTAATGAAGCCATTGCAGGAAACTTTGCGGATATCCATAACTACAGAGATGTAGTTATCGGTACGGATCTCTATCGTCAATGCCCTGACGATATTGCCAACAATACAGATCCAAAGGCTACCTCCCGCGGAATGTGCAGAATGGAAGTTTTTCAGATGGAAACTTGGTTAAACGCCCGAGACCAGCTTGCCAAGGCAACAAATAATCCCCAGCTTGACCTGACTTCTAATCTTCCGCTCCCGGAGTCAGTGGAATGGTACCACTATTCCGGTCGGGCATATGCAGCTCAGGAGCGCCTAAAGCCGGACGATATCTTGTTGCCAGAAAAGCCCACTTCTTTTGAACCACCGGCTCTGACAACGCGGTTCCTGGTTAGGCGAAAATTTATTCTTAGTTGCCTGGTCTGGGGCAGCAAGGTCCCGCACCCGGATGTCCGGCCAGTCTCTTTAAACTATGCCAATGATCTACGCCACCATTTACGTAACCATCGAACAGACGAAACTCCCGACACAGTTGGCTGGACAGTTACGGGAGTGTTTTACAATAAACCGGATGGTACATGGGAAGACGTGGAAAAGCTGGTCAATAATGGCAAAATCAAGATTTCCATCTACGACGGTATGCATTCTCGAACTATGCTAGGCGCATCATGTAGAAAAAGTATTTAACAGGATTACTCTTACAGGTGCACAGCGGTGCGCCGCGGCGGAAATGATGGGATGGGAAGAACTGGACGTGCGTGTTCATCAGTCCTCGCAATGCCTTATTCAAAAATTCACATTTGTATTCTTTGTTTTTGTTGTGCAGGTTTGTCTGTACCTGAATCCCACGGCAGAAGAGCAGAAGTTTTTGTGTTGTCGAGCCCAGGAAGTCAACGCGCAGGTCGCCCTGCAGTACACGGGCAAGCAGCTTTTCAGTACAGCCAGGAGATGTGTCGAAGTAGTTGCACGACAGCATGCACAAGAGCTTGGGATTCCAGATAACGTTCCTGTTCCGTTCAGTGATGACCAGGCCGTGGATGATACCGTAGATCTACCGGACACCGTTCCCATTACGAATCCTGACCACCGCTTTCATTTCTCTCCAGTTCAAACTACTCAACAAAGCAAGCCGCTCGCGTCAGCTAAGCTGTTGTTTATTAAGCATTATCCAACGCTTTTGTAAATCTTGAGCCCGCAATGCCTGGAATTTGCGATGACCATCAGGCTCTGACGAAAGATCAGTCCGAAGCGATAGGCTGGCTTCTCAAAATTGCCTGCTATCCGCGCGCGCTGCAGTCGAAATTCGATCAACTCTGGGATCTAGTGGAGCGAAGGGCAAAGCCGGCTGTCGATAACCTGGCCCGGCGTGAAAACAAACTGGGCAGCCTCTTCTGTGTTCTTCTAACCCCTCGAAAGCTGCACGACCTGCGCCAATTACGCAAAGATGATCCTTGGCCCATGGTCGATTTCGCATTGAATCGGATTCTGGATGGGAGCCTGAGCATCATTCAGGCCTGCAAGCCGGATGTAGTGGTAAGATATTTGAAAACGCGATTGATTCTCTTTTGCAACATTTTTGACTGATCTATTCCTTGCATGCAGAAAAAGCGGTGGGAAAAATTGCGCAAGGTCCCCTGGCCAACGACAAAACGGGCGCTGCCAGAGCCGGAAGAGAAACGTCCGTCCACTGTGAAGCTTTCGAGAGGTGCGACTCGGTCAACGCGGACAGCGTATAGCAGGGCAGCAGCTTCTAAACAGCCACCTGTTATTCTACCCGTCACTACCTCCACTACGTCATCGTCCGGTGATATGCGCCACTCCACACCGCTGCCGGCAAGCTCAGGAAAACGCTGCCGCACACTGGACGAGCACTTCGGGGCGGATGTGAGTGCTATTAAGAGCACTGAAGACGACGGGGAGCATGAGCACAATGGTGACCACAAGCAGGAAGAAGCGCATCATCCTTCCACCGGCGATGAGGAGCCATCAGCCAAACGTAGAAAGACAATCAAGGTGCGTTGCCGGAACTGTATCCATAGTACCAAGCTCGTAAATTTTCTTCCCGTTGTTAATAATGTGCGTGCCTTTATAGTCGTTGTCCGAGGATGGAGGCAGCAGCGATTCGGTGGTTGTGTCAGCAGAACAGTGTCCTACCGCGTCTGCCGGACAGGAACCGGGCACTGCGACACCGTCGCCGTCATCAACCTCATTGGATGCTGTGGAAGAAGAACAATCCCCTACTCACAGTATTCCTCCCAATGACGAAATGGAAGTTGCCAGCACGTCACAATGGCTTCCGAATTCCGTGAAGCCCGATGCGGAAGCGCAGTCTCTGCAGGATAGCGGTCGCGGCTCTGGCTCTGAACCCAATCCCCCTCACTTTGGTTTTTCGCTGGCAGTGAACGCCAAAAATGATGCTGAAGACGCAACCGAAGTATGTGAAAAACATGCTCGTTTAAGTTTTTCACGTTTCAGTTTTAATGGCTCAATCGTTTGCAGCAGCCAAGTGGTCCGAAAAAACAGGCGGTAGAAACTGTCGATCCACACCCCCAAAGCACGGACCGAAATGCAGCACACCGGCAGCTACTGGCGGAGAAACCCCAGACTTTACAACAAATTGGGAACGAGCTAAAGAAGCTTGATTTGTACAAGCACCGCCAGAAGCTCCTTGATGTTTCGTCGAGTTTTGATGCCCTCGAGCCCGTGAAAGCCGATTTGAAGTCTTATTCCAGCATTTACGAGTGTGGCGCTAGCGGCTACTTGGTGGTTGATGACGGCGCTGCAGGCTTAATCGCCGAAACACCCTTGGGGCCAGTCGTACAAAGCAGTGGAAGCATGGAAGCGCTAGTAGACGTTCGCGATCTTTTGCCCGTTGTTCCTGCGGTAGTCATCGACGTAGAGCCGAAGGAAGGTCCTGAAATGGTCCTTGAAGAGGTATGATTCTAGGATTCACTGCTACGTTTGTAGCCTGTACACACAAAATGCTTGCAGAATATCATCCCCATTGATGATTGTGATTCACTGTCGTCGCCCTCCAAATCCGGGAACGAGATTCTGAGCGAAGTCAAGAAGCCGAGTTTCACAATCGAAGTCGATATTAATCAGCATCTTCTCAGCAAGCTATGCACATTGTATCCGGACGAGGTTCATTTGCCGCTCTTGGCAGGCACCGCCTCTGCCGATCACCGTCGCGGCGCTTTCAACCATTTGATGAGCGCGCTTGTTGACCAGGAGGTAAAAAGCACTGCTTTGCCGGCAAATCCGTCTGAGATATTTGCACAGAATCATCAGAATTTCTCTGTTTTGTTCTTTAGAAATATGCGGCATCTTGCAAATTGCAGCTGACTTCTGCCCTTCTTTCCCCATTATCGCTCACTCGGAACGTTATTGTGGATGTGTTGGAATTGGTCGACAGATGTTGTGTCGACGCCACACTGCTTGCGGCTGAACAGTTCCACCTTGCTGTCCTTACTGTAAGGATAACAACTAAACCCTGTGTTTGTGTGTGTGTTTGTGTCTGTGTCGCATGTGTGCGTATATGTGGGTTAGCAATGAGCGTGATTTTTCATTTTTTCCCTACGTTTTTGTAGCTCATTAAAGAGCAATATGGAAATATCGCGGAACAACTAAAGGACTTCTTGACGTCCCAGGCTGCCTCACGCCAAATTTTGGTAGAAAATGTCGATTCGCGGCATGTGGGCTGCAAATGGCACTACGAAATGCTGCAATCAGTGGAGTTTTGTGAAGAGTACACAGCATACAACGTGCCTGGCGATGGCAACTGTTTTTTTGAGCCATCTCACTGGCAAAGACGGGAAGTGACGAGCACTACCTTGCGATGCGGCTGGCTGCCGTCTTTGGAATGCTCCATTATGGTCAGGCATTCGAGCAGCTGTATGAGAATTCGCATCCGAAATCCAAGCCGCGTACCTTCCCCGAACTCCTTAAAATCGCCTGCCTCTCTAAGAAAGAGTCTTCCGCGGCCTCAGTGAACGCAGATCGATATGGTATGGAGCGACATGGCGGCGGAATAGCTCTTTTCATCGGACAAGCGATTTACAGCTATGATGGCTACAGTGCTTTCATTGATCCTGGATCTCTGCCACTGGACTGCCCAGTAAGCAATTTTCGTATTGGTTTTCTATTTTTGTCAAATGTAAAAATAGCAAAAATATTCCTTGCAGACGAAAAGGAAAGCTCTCCTATTTCCCACGAAAAACGGATCGGTAGCATTCGATTTTCGCCCCTGTTTCCCGAACAAAGATGGTGTCGTGGATAAATCACTTCCGATTTTGCGCATCATGAACGTCAAGATCCAGCGCCACTTTTACGCCGTAATTCCTAAGAAAACCAACTGCAAGGAATATCGTCCGGGACAATTTCTTCAGCTGTTTTAGAAATCGTTTTTCTCCCGCTACTGTATGGGAAGATATTGTTGAATTTTTTGTTTTTGCGGCAGTACATTTCCTCCTTTACTGGCGATGGCTTACTGCTCAGTTAGTTGTTATAGCTGACAATGAGGGTCAAATCTTTCAATTTACAGGCTACTTGTTTTGGTTTTTAATCTTGAAAGAACGGTATCGTATGAACTTTTTAGGGTTTACAAACATTTTTGCGCCGGCGACAACTTACTGGTACCGTCTTTATTTTATTGTTTCATGCAATCCGATTAGAATCAGAAACCTTTTTCAAACTTGAATAGTAAACAGCCAGGAACTCATTGCAGCGGTGGTTTTTATTTTGCTGATAGTAATCTTCAATGACCTTCAGTGATAGGAAGCAAGTCCGATACGTTTAATTAAGCTTGTTTAGTGGTGGTCAGTTTTTCGGGTCAGAGAAGGCTGTGGGTGGCGATCTGGGGCTTATAGCTGTCGATGATGATGGTTCGCTGTCTGTTGGTGAGCAGCACGTGGCATATATGGGTGGCATGCGACGATCCGTAAGCTTAAGGAGAACGTAGAGACAACTGGGGGCCCAGCGCAGATGCTCCAGCAGCGGAACATCCGAGCTAATCCACCCACTGACCATAAGTCCACAATAGAAGCACTTAACCATCGTGGTGGAACCCTGCTTGTGCAAGTTCATAGGGAGACTTCGCAATTTTCGCGGGCCAATGGGCATAGCTTTTCAGGCGATCGTCCAGGTTCTGAAAAGCTGGAAACTCCGGTAACTTGAGCTTAATAGGGCGCTCATCATCATCCGCATCATCCATACACATTTCACGGAGTTTTTCGCAATCAGAATATTTCTGAATATGAGAAATGATTGGATTGGCTTGCGTAGTTAATCCAACGTCTATCCGTCCACAATAAGCGCATAAGTAGGAATCGAGAAGATTAACAGGGGTAAAGCCATTTGCCCTTAGCTGATTAATAGCTACTTCATCGTAATTCCCGGGCCAAACAATTTTCAGACCAAGCTCTGTATCCTGCTGAATAAACGGACTAAAATCGGACATTTTTGGAAATTTGCCGCTGAACAACTTGATCGAGTAGCTAGCTGAAATAGTTACGGTTTTGCTTTTATACGCTTCCGCTATAATGGTAGTTTTCTGCGCGGTGGGGGGTGGGTTCCATAGCCGCCCTATGCTCTTGCATGAGTCAATTCACCGACATGGAAGCAGCGGGCGGTAAGCTGCGTTCATCTGGCCGTAAACAACAGCCAGCTGGACATGCTCCGCCCCTGCCAGACGACAAGCTGTGCGCCTTCTGCCATGCAGCTGCTGCCAGGCAATAACAAAGGCTTTTCCAGTCTGCCCCAACAGGCAGCAGGAGGCGTTGACAATTTAACATCATGACCTACTTATATTACCCTACTCAATAAAAAGGCTATTTGAGCAATATGCTGAATGCGCGAAATTCACTTTGCTTGGCATTACGGAAAAATGGCACATGGAAATACTAAGAGCAATGCTGGTAGTGGTAATCTGAAAATTTTAAGCCAAGACGATGCTGGAGGATCGGAATACGAAACGCTGTTGAATACCGCCCCGTTCATTCTTGTTGTAAGTGCATGCAATAACCCTTCTCTGTAAACATTTTGTAAACAAATGCAGGGTTTTCAACAATAATATTTTGGCATAGGCGGAATGATGATTGTGCTGGATATAAAAGCGGAAGGAGAGCGGAGCTGTCGAGAACAGTTGCGCTCTTCTGCCGCCCCTGGGCACTTAAGCATTTGCTAAAATGACCTTTCATGAGTATCTTATTTCCGCTTGGCATCGCTATAGCCAACCGACCTTTTTAGTTTTAATTTTTGCAACCCAACTAACAACGCTGTGCCTTTTTACGAGAAGCGGGAGAATGCTTAATCAATTTACTAATGAGACTGCTGCCGTTCTAAACGGAAAATCTTTTTTAATTAGCAGTTTTATTAATGACACCTTGGCAATTTTAAAAAACGGTCGCGGTGTCGAAAATATTCTTTCGATGTTCAGACCGCTGAATGGGTCCGTTAACAGGCTAATACGAGCACTCTCGGAAAAAACCTTAAATTATCAAATGAATATAACTGCTCTTACAAATAGCTGGTTGAAAGGCGAGCCGCGCCTGGACATAATTCTTTTTCCCACGGAAAAAAACATCAGCGAAATCATTCAGCAATCTCCGCCTATTGTTATGAGCTCTACTTTACATAAAGACGAATTTCCGTCACTACGCAGTAGAAGCGGTAGTACAGGCACTACTAAATATCCCTGCTTGCTTGCAGCACAAGCCCACCAAGGTAATGCTAAGCCTGAGCACCTATGTAGAGAACCAGCCGCGAGCAGACATTCGGCTTATCGTCAGATCTCAACAAAAGGACGAATACGTAGCTACTAGATGTGGACTACATTTTCCCCTGCAGTACCTTTCGGAAATCAGTAACGCGCTCCAGAAATTCAGAGAAAAAGTAAAAGAGTGGCAGAAGGATAATAAGTTTTGTCAGCCCCAACCAGTTTTACGGAAAGGAAAATCATCTCAGCAACCACCTTATTCCTCGAAAAAGCAGCAATATAAGCAAAAATTCAGCGGCAACAAAACCGGAAACCCGAAGAAAAGGACGAATTATAAAATCCGAAATAGTAATAAACCTGGCGGCCACAATAACAACGGTTTTGTCGATGACAATGGTGATGATGATGATGATGATGATAATGATGAGACTACGGATAGCGTCGACCTTGTTTCCACTAAAGCAAACTGCGGTAGTGATATTGAAGGTGGGGATGACGACGATGAGGGTGATGTGAATGATGATGATGATGATGACGATGATGATGGAGATGCTATTGACGGTGATGATAGTGAAGTTTGTGAGATTGTGAAGAAATGATGTTCGTACCTGTGTTTGAATGAGTGTGTGTGCGTGTGTATGTGTTTGTGTGTTTGTCATGTCAATAGCAAAAAGGCGATGAACATTTGAACAAAGATCAATAAAATCTCAGCGCTCTGACGGTAGTGACCCATCTGTTTTTCATAATTTAAACTTTATTGACATATACAGCCACCATGCAGTAATACATAAAGACATTATTTTACTGTCTCTGCTATTTACAATAAAAACAGACAGATCCATTTTAGCTAGCTAGCGATCCCCAGTCCAGCGCATTCTTTACCACTTTTTGACGTTTCTTTTTGCCAGCATTCAGCTTCTTTTTTCTGCTGCTTTTGTTACTGCTCTTGGTGTGACTCTTTGAACTACCGGCGCCGCTCCCGCTTCCGTTACTTTTCTTTCGTGTCATCACCATTTTTGATCCAATGGCCGTCAAGTGTTTTACAGGGACCAGAGCAAATTCCTCCATAGATGTTGTATTTATGGCGTATATGCGCTGGTAAAGGTCACTGGTTTCGTTTAGAATGCAAGCACGTACGCGCAGAACATCTGGCGTACAGGACTTGAAATCCAAGAACAAATAACCGTAATCGCGAGCGGTCGCAGATTTATATGCTTCCATAAAAAAACTAGAACTACGAGGGTACATTTGTCGAGCGAGAATCTCGATTTGCAGCATATCGCGCGGCTGCTTCCACAACACTAAATAATGCGCATTTAACGAAATGGTTCTCATAAAGGGATTTTGGTAGAATACGTTCTGTACTGTCAGAATTACTGAACGATTGAGATGATGGGTGCCGCGAGTGAAAAGTGACACTACGTTTTTATCTATATTTTGCATTTGATCGTCTAAAATAATCAGTGATGGCTCGCATTTATTAGTAAAACTCTCCTCTGCAATATCGCTTGGAATATCTTTAATAAAACAATATTTTTCGTATGACGTTTCATGGTTTTAAAAAAAGCCGACTCGTAAGAGAAAATAAAATAGATTTTTTTAGGAAAAGGAGTAATCTTGCGCATTTCGAGCAGCCGCGAAATCCAGTATGTTTTGCCACCTTGGCTTTGGCAGCTGCAGACCAAGTTGAACGGGTGCACAAGAAGCGGCTCAAAACTAAACTGCTCAAACATTTTTTCCGGTAACAGTAACGGAGCAGAACAATTGGCAAGTGTTTAACTTTCTGGCTTTTATACTTCTGCTAACGGATGGTAGCCGAAAGGCACCGTTCGAAAGTCTTCTAAGATTCTGCGCTTGTCAAAAGTGAAACGAATAACTTTGCGTTGTTCACTGGATTTTAACTGCCATTTTCCTTTAATCCGGAATATCTTGTATGGGTTCACGGAATGCTTAACCAGTCTGGGATCTCGCACCATTTTCTCAAGCGTGTCCACGGTAAACAAATCTTTATTACCCTGATTTATGCTGATTCCTTTCAGGTTAAATACTTCAGAACCTTTGCGCGTTCGATAGGCATACATTTTAGGACCTCCACAGACAAACACAATAATTTGGTCTTCACCAATCTCCGACTTAAATTCTCCCAAACACTCGCCAACAGGTAGGCTCTTCAAGTTTTGTCCCTCTAAAGCAATTACGCAATCAGTGTCGACATACAGCAGCCGTTCTATTCCCACATACGCCATTCCTGCGTACAATTCGAGGCGCGCATAACTAGTCACAAAGCTCGCAATGACTACATTCGCATGCAGATCTGATCCGTCAACATCGCAAGTAAAACTACTTTGCACCTGCAGAACGTCATCGCTCAGAACGTCTACGTAAGAAACGTTGTAAGTACCGGAATAGAAGAGATCATTAAATCGTTTCATATCTTTCACATATTCGAATTGTGTTTTATTTTCCTTAATTGCCAGACGTCCCCAGAGCGTATTAAGCATGAGCTTGGAAAGCAAGCGCTTAGTGGGATTATTTTCCATGCGGGACGGATCAACCACTACACCATCGCGATCGTACAGCAGCTGCAAATAGGCTCTTTTGTCACTGTCACTGATGCACCCGGCAGGGTAACCGCTGGCAGCCGCTTTCTCGGCCATAAATGTACTGATATAATGGGAAAAAGATCCCTTGTCGCGGATAATGCCAGATCTCATGGATTTTAATTAAAGTATATCAACGACATGGCCAGTGTTAACTCGGGTGTTGTATACACCCCATTGAAACATCGCTGTTCGTCAGTGTGCCCACATGTGGCATCCTGATTGTTCAGCTCGGCGCAGCGCCAACAAAGCGTAAATAAGCATTTGTTATTGATCCGCTGGGGTAAAACAGGCAGATGTAAGCTGACAGGGGGCAAAATGCGCACGTGGGCAATCCCAAAATACTCTTCTAATGGTTTGAAGTTACTGAGTATCTTTTCCGGAATACCCAGCGGGTAGCTTTTCTGTTTACACACAGCAGGGTACAGAGAATTTTTATCCAAGTATGATACATATTCACCCTTTGAAGAGTCTGGCAGAGCCAACAATCGAAAAGCTTCAGTCCGCCCACCGAAAAGCGCATCTCTGATATTCATTGGTGCCACATGGCAGAAATCGTTTAGTGCCTGCTGGACCGCCTCCTGCTGCTGCCGCTTGAGCTCGCGCCATTGACAGCTCCAAATTGAACGGTATACAAATCCCCGTGATTCTAAACATTTCTGCTTGTGCATGGTTGAATGAAACAGCTGTGACATCGACTGCCCTCCATATGTTTTGGCGTCCTTAGTATAGCACGCTGGGCAACCGTGAAAATAGCACCCGTGATACTCACACCACATTATTCTCCTCATCAAACCCATCCACAAAGAAGCGCCCAATCTGCTTTTCACCTTCGGGATGGTTGCGAGCGTGACGTATTGATTTTGTTCTGACTTTGCCACATAATGCAGCCATTCCAGGCTCTCAAAGAATAAGATCGATGCGTGTGAAGATCACGATATGTAAAAAACTGGATGCTGTCAGCGGGCATGAAGCGTGCTCGATATACGGTATTCACGAAGCTGGGTAGGGATACGGACTCGACTAGTGGGTTGTACCCGCCTGACAATGCCGCCATGCTAGTACAAAACGCTGACAAGCATCGCGTAGAATACGGCAATCGTTAATGCAGTATTTGATAATTTCTTTCTCAAAACCCAACGTTTATTTGTCTGAAGAGCTTCCTCATCGTACCACTTTTAAAGGCAGCGTATTCTTTTGACTTCATTTGAGAGCTAAGATAGTACTGCTCATCGGGAATTTTCCGCGGTAATTGAAGTTTTCCGACCGCGCAAAAGAAACGGAAAACACCCTTTGCAGCTGGGAATCCAAATGCAGCCGGCATTTCGCTAAGGCTCATCGGTAGGAAGGCCAGAGAGTCACGCAATGTTATTTTAAACTTGGGCACCTAAAATGTTAACACACGATTTAAGTTAAAGTCGGGGGGGGGGGATTAGGTAAAAGTAACAAGCAACAATAACAACAACAACAGAGCAATAACAGAGCAACCTTCGTACATAAATCTGGAGAAATTTTAATCCCCGCATAATGACTTGTGGCCAGATTTGCTTTGTATGCAGAAACTGCATAATGAAATTGCCGTCGTATCCCATTAAATTATGAAGATGACGATATGGTTAAGATGGGAGCGAGCAAATAGCCAGCTACAAAACTGGATTCCGGCCTTCGGGCCAAAATGACGTTGCGATGCCTTGATCATCTACTGCTGCTGCTGCAATTGGAACATGCTGATCGCCGCTAATGTCCGCTTCAAAATCACAATACAAAAACGGCCGTGCAGGTTTCGGTGTCGCCTTGTGCACTTGTACAAAACAGCGGTGAAGTTTTCCCACCACCATCTTACAATTTCTGCAGAAATATTCACCACAACAATGCACCGGATTGTCGCCGTGTCTTTTGTTTGCATTGGTAATCAGGCCGCAATCCAGGCATTTCTGTCTCATTTGACAGTCAGTCATTCCCGTTCCTATGTCCACCACCTTGGAGCGATGAAGAGAAAACAGACTTTATTTTGAAAAGCGCGATTACACAAGCCGCAGATTTTCTCCACTTCAAAGAAGCATTCCGGGCGCTGACAGTTCGGACACATTTTCGGACAGTGGTGCGCCGCACCAAGCCTATAGCAGAACTTTTTGCAGTGTTGACATTGCTTAGCTTTACCAAAAAATCGAGCGGGTTTTGTTATTGCTGTATAGTGGTTATCCGACAAGAACAGGTACACATCTTTGCTTGTAGAGACAAGCGGCTGCTGCACCTGCTGGTCCTCACTACCTGATAGACCAGTCACGAGTATGACTGGTTGAAGTACAGTTTGTATGGACAGTCATATCGTGATATTACCGGAAGGATCAGTGTGTATGAATCATTGCCTTATCGATTTGTATAAGTACATTGTGGACAGACAACAGACAGCAATAATCGGAGTACATATGTATGGGTGCTGAGATTGTCCTATGAGAACCACAGGAAAAAGACCAAGGAAGTGGCCAGAAAGTGTCAACCAATTAACATCGTGTTAAGTGGACTTTAATCTCTAAAAAGTGGTCGATAAAAGCTTGTCCAATGTTTTGTCTATGAGTACATATTATTTTAGAGGCGTGTCATTTGTGTGTTTTGTAAAATGCATGAAAGATCACTGTTGAGTGTGATGGAAGAAGAGCAAGTCTGAAGAGAGTTAGTTATCACCTTTCAACTGTTGGATAGTGGAATATTTTCTATGGAAGCTTTTCTATAGTCTAATAGTAGTCCAGTGATGACTGTGTTTTGATTAACTAATAAAGGTCAACGTGGTCAGGTCGATTGGGTTAGCGTCGCATCTGAGTTAGCTATTCAGTAAAGGTCATTCGCCACCATAAACCATCAGTAGCTTTACGCTATCTGACATGGAGGGCATTTGGTGGTGAAGTTGTGGCATGGTTCCTTGCTAGAGTCGCAAATTTTATTTGTTTTAATTCGACGTGATTCAATGTTTTGTGGGTGACCTTTGCCATATTGTTGCACATTGGTGTTCGGTTGGATACCACCGTACGTCGGACCGGGTTGTTTCCACACGTCAGCGAGCGAGATTCGGTTGACCACTGGGTTTTCTCAGTGTGACGGTCTCGGTTTGGATCGCAGCAAAGCAAACAAGTTGGGTTCTTTGTTTGAAGAAAAGCGTCAGCCATGATGGATGGTGTAAGTCAGAAATCAATACTTGTCGTCTAGCCAGCATGCTCTCACGTTTCGGAGTCAAATGAGTCATTCTGTCTGTGAGGGGAGCCGGGTCGTGTTGTTTTGCATGTTGCTTTATTTTCTGCATGAAGATTCTCACTTTTATCTTTGGTTTTACGTGACATTCAATGGCACGCCAGCGAGTGCTGTACAAATTGAGGTTTTTTCTTAATAACGGCGAGTGGCGTGATAAGATAGAAACTGAAGTGAGCTGCAACGGACCGCAACAGTTAGTGCGTTATGTGAGCAGTGTGTGTGCATATTTTTCGTGTGTGAGTAGAGTAGAAGTTGTCAGTTCAGATGGAACAGTAAGAACAATGTATCCACTGAATCAGGAAGTCATGCAGGCATAACGTTTAGAAGTTCTGTCTCAATCATGAATATTATTCTTGAAACTGTGGCATTTTTAATTGCTTTCGTAACCATGATCTTGACCGGCATATTTCGTATTTGTCAACAGCTTTTGTGATTCCGATTTTAAAAAAAAAAGAGTAATTATGGAGATCATGAAAACAGCGGCGGAAATTAAGTTGCGGCAAGACTAATTAATTACAATGCTGATTACAAGTCAGTAAATAGTCTTATAAATAATTTCTCTTCTATTTGCTGATATCGAAGATACAATGTGTATTATCAAAGGCTATGCCAGATACAAGAAAGATAGCGCCTTTAACACACGTAAGTCACAGAGAACTTATTGATAAATCTGAAGCAGCTATTAAGAGAAAGAATAAGATTAAACCAGGAAGCACATCTGAACCAGCAAGTTCTTCTAAATCGGACACAAAAGATTTAAATAGCACTTTTCTGGATGCTCAATCAGATTTTTTAATTTGCAAACTCAAGATTTTCAGCTGCGAAAGATAGATGTAGTTAATGTGGCGGATAATAAGGCTAATGAAGAAGCATTAAACGGTGAAATAGAGACGTACAAAATTAAAATGGATGCAGAGGCGGTAAAAAAATTGGCGGATGCTTTAGTAAAATTAGAGCCCAAAGATGTGGAGAAAAAGTTTCATCTAAAAGATTTACCTACATTCTCGGGTCAATCCCACGAATCTGCAGAAGAATTCCTAATTAAGTATAATCTATTTGGAGAATACTTAGAATGGGATGATGACAAGTTTAAGGAAATATTTCCGATGTGCTTGAACAAAGATGCTATAAAGTGGTTTACCACTAATAAAAATAAACTGCGAAGTTGGAATGATATGAAATCAGAATTCATCAAAGCATTTGGAAAAAGCGCATACGATCTAGATTTACAAAAGTTGGATATTTCTAAAAACCCAACCAAAAACCCTTTGGGTTATATTTTTGAAATTCTGGATTATATAAACATTACCAATCCTACAGCTACTGAGCAGGAGAAAGTTCGAGTGATTTTCGAACATCTTCCACCAGAGCTTAAAGCTGCAGTAATTGAGAATAAGCCGGACACTGTAGATGAATTTATTGAAAAATTAAAGGACGTCAAAAGAAAACAGCAATATTTGTCAGTTGCTGATAAGAATTTTACTAATAAGCTGGAAAAATCTTTGCAAAGCAGTGGTAAAAACGAGATTTACTTTCAGTCTCAAGAAGATAACAGTCAACTGGCGGCAAAGTGAATCGCATGGGCCAAGAACTCAGTGACATGAATAAGCGACTAGAGGATAGGCGACCGGTACAGGAACGGTTCGAACCTAGAAACAATAATTTTGGTCGCAGAGGTAATGGACCAAACCGTAATGACTTCGGCAATAGCAGAGCTGTATTTGACCAAAGGTCTTGTTATCTTTGCGGAAGGCAGGGGCATTTAATGAGAAATTGCAGAATGAATAATACTGTAAACAGGCAATTTATGGCGGGTAACAGTTTTCAACATAATTATAGACCGAGGCCTCAGTGGGGACAGCAGGGTAGATATGGAAATCAGCCACCCTTTTATTCGTACCAACAGCCAAGGTATATGCCAATGTCGTATGAGCAATCGGCACGACCAACAATGAATAGACCGGCTTTACCTATCCAATATGTGCAGGATATACAGCCGCAACCTACTCAGACTAATGTGCCGGCTAGTTCGGCACAAGTTCCGTTAAACTAGAAGCGCCCAATTGGGGGGCAGGCAGTTGGCGCGAGGACGATTTTTTGCCCATTTACTTACTGCGAGGTGTCGTATGTTGTAATGTTAAAGTAAATGCTAATATAGTAGCAGAGGCTGTTATTGATACCGGTAGCAGCATTTCAGTAGTTAGCGGCGAATTTGTTAGCAAAAATGAGATAGATACTGTTGACAGCGAGGCCCTGCGCTGAAAATGGTAAACGGAGCCGTGTTATCGGCTACAAAAAAAGTGTGAGTTGGTAATCAATATGTTAGGATGTGAATTTGTTGGTCGATGTGTGGTATTGGATAGCTTTCCGCATGACCTTTTACTGGGTGTTGACTTTTTGTCAACAACGCCTTTTTGGGTGTGCTTCGATCGGGCAATTATCGTCAACGCAGAAGACCCAACTAATATTATTTCACAAGATTTAAATAAAAATTTTTTAAGTGACCTTAATGGTTTAGTAACCACGATTGGACCTTCAAAGGACGATGTGGTAAGAAACTGGTGGATGGGGACGCCTGTCAACCAGATAATATCTAGTGCCACTAGTTCTCAAGACAGATTTATCATGGGGACGCCTGTGATTGATCTTTGTCAGGAGGTACCGGAAAAGCCAGCAAAGTCAAAGAAATCCAAATGGTTGAAGTAACTGACAATAAAGTTACTGAAGGGAATAAAGAACGGAATCAAAGGAATTAATAAAATTTGATGAAAACCTGAACGAAGAGGAAGATAAACCCGAGATGTATTGGCCGGTCGATAACGGTGACGAGCCCAAATCAGATGCCAGGGTATGGCAGGTGGTTAATATTAATAATGAATTGACCGAGAAGCAACAACAGCGAATTAAGTCGATTCTTAATAAATATCGCTCTGTTCTTCCAATTGGGGAAGACACTTTGGGCTGCTGCAAGCTTAATATATTTCATGAAATTGACACAGGAAATAGTCTACCAGTAACATCTCCTGTAAGGGGGTATTCTAATTGGGAACTAGCCGAAATTACCAAACAGGTAAAAGAAATGTTGAAGTTGGATGTAGTGGAGCCATCTAATTCAGAGTGGAGCTCCAACATAGTACTGGTTAAGAAAAAACCAGTACCGGGCCAGCCACTGAGTTGGCGGATGGCAATTAATTATAAACCGTTAAATTCAATAACGAAACCATGCAAGTATCCAGTTCCAAATGCCCAGTCTTTATTTGACAAATTGTTAGGGGCTAAAGTTTTTTCTGGACTTGACTTATGCAGTGGTTATTGGAACATTCTGGTAAAACAAGAAGACAGACCAAAACCGCTTTCGGGTTCCTGGACCGGAAGGCGGGGTATTCCAGTTCAAACGAATGCCTTTTGGTCTACAAGGGGCTCCGGCACCTTTGCACGCGTCGTTGACGCCATGTTTGCGGATATAGCGGGAAGTTTTGTCTTACCCTATTTTGATGACTTTACGATATATGATGAACAACTGGAAAATCATTTTGAGCATTTGGAGGAAGTAATAAAGCGCGTTGCGGTGGCAGGAATGAAACTGAAGATAGAAAAATGCTCATTTGGATATTTTAGGTTAAATTTTCTAGGTCATGAAATCTCCGGCGACGGTATAAAGCCAAACACGGACAGGGTAAAAGCTATTAAGGAGTTGCAGGTTCCTAATACTGTTCGAAAACTCAAAAGCTTTCTAGGTCTAACCGGTTATTACCGTAGATTTATACAGGATTATGCCACTATTGCCGACCCGTTAACGCGGCTCTTATGTAAAGACGAAAAATTTGTTATTGGTGAAAGCGCGTTAGCAGCTTTTGAGGCTCTTAAAAATCGATTAGTGCAAGCACCAATATTAGCCTTTTTCAACCCTACGTTGCCTCTAGAGCTGCATACGGACGCAAGTTGCGTGGGATTGGGTGCGGTACTAATGCAGCTACAAGAAGGTACCCTTAAAGTAATTGCTTATGGTAGCAGAACTCTCAGCAAGTGTGAAAGGAATTATGCCGCCACGCATTTAGAGCTGCTAGCGATCGTATATGCTATTGAAAAGTTTCATACTTACTTAGCAGGCGGTCTCCCGTTTACAGTGATAACGGACTGCTCAGCAATCGGTTACTTAATTAAAGCAAAAGATTTAAACGGAAGGTTAGCCAGATGGCTACTCAGACTAGCACCATATCAGTTCGAAGTTAAATACCGTAAGGGAAAAGAAAATGTAGTAGCAGATTGTCTGTCAAGACATCCTGTAGATGCTTTTTTCTTCGAGAGGAATATGACATAAAAGCACTGCAACAAAAAGACATGTACTGTAAAAACTGATCGATATTCTACAGGGTGATCCCACGTCATTAGTGTATCGGGAAAAGATTTTGCATTACGTACTTAAAAACGGAGTCTTACACCGGCGTGTTATAAGAGAAAGCACTCAAGTGTTGTTGTTAGTTGCTCCTCTAAGCATTCAACGTGATATTCTTCGTCAAGCTCATGACAGTAGTATTGGGGGAGGCCACTTGGGTATTAGTAGAACATACGACAAAATAAAAATAAGTTTTATTGGCCGGGTTGCCTAGAACAAGTAGCTAGGTATGTAGCTTCTTGTCCGGGCTGCCAGGCAATAAAAGACCCAACAGGCAAGTTGAAAGGGTATCTTCAGCCCATGGATATTGCAGGGCCTTTCCAGCGGGTCCACATTGACCTCGCAGGGCCGTTTCCCATAACGAAACGTAGAAACGTGTATTTAGTGTTAGCCGTAGAACAGGTCACAAAGTTTGTCATGCTGAGGGCTATACCAGCTGCGACAGCGGCTCATGTTGCTCATTTTGTCGTCGAGAAAATATTGTTAGTACACGGTGCTGTGCGGGAAGTGGTAACTGACAGAGGTACCTGTTTTACAGGATCCCTCACTCAAGAAATTTTTAAGTTATTTGGTATAAACCATATGCTATGCACGACCGCTCACCATCAGAGCAATGGCTTAGCAGAGAGAGCTGTCAAAACTTTCAAACAAATTCTGTCTCATTATGTTAGTGACAATCAAAAAAACTGGGACCGTTTGGTGGCACCTATAGAATTTATCATGAACACGTCTAGAAATGAAACTTCAAAATATACGCCGTTTGAGCTCGTTTATGGGCGATCACCTCAGTCACCGTTGGACATAGCGTTAAACTATAATTCAGTAGAAGATCTAGAAAACTTGAAAGACTACATAGATCTGAAACAGGACTGGATAGTAAAGCCCGGGAGATTGCTCAAATCAGGTCGAATGACTTATATGAACATGAAGTTATGCGCTTTAACAGTAAACGATCAGATCAGTCTTTGGACATAGGTGATTTAGTATTAATAAATAAGCGTGTACCGGTAAAGGCGTGGCACACAAACTTATTGCTAAATGGAAAGGTCCGTTTAAAATTGTAAATAAAATTTCCGATGTGAATTATGAATTACAACAACTTGGTAACAAAAGAAAAAAACATTTATAGCTCACATTGAAAAGCTAAAACTATTTCACTCCGGGATGAAAATGAGAAAAGTGATCCGGAGTTATTAGAGCCAGTTGTCAATACTGAAGAGAACGATTCAGCAGTGCGTGGTTTATTTGATGAGGCAGAAATACCAGCTCAAAAGAATGCTACACTACTAAAAAATCAACCTGAGGCTGAGTTATCTAGACCGCGAAGGAATGTAAAAAGAGTGGAGAAATACGGCTTTCCATGAGCAGTGTGCTAAAACCGTATGGTGTCCAATCTGCAAGGTACACTGTCCGTACTTACCATTATACAAAGCTTATTCAGTCCAGTATATAAATACAGCGCTGAAACTAGTCCCATATACAATACCTAGAATAAAACGTTGTTGTTCGATTGAGAATTCTTGATCGCCTCAGTATAGGAACTAGTTAATCTATCGACGCATGACATTGTCCAATAAACTAAGTACTAGCAAATTAAATGAAAGACTGTAAGCAGGTGTTGGTGTATAAGTACGCCATGTAATACCTATCTGCGACTGCATAACATGTACAGTACATAGTTATCTGTTTACTCAATTCAAGTTTACTGAGTTTATGTTATATGTTACTGTACTTGAATTCACAATGCCAAGCGTGAGTAAGATACCCGTATCAAACGTATTATAAAGCCGGCTGATTAAAAGTATGAACCAGAAGGTACATTACATCGTTGATACGAAGGCAAGTACTTACCAATATACATAAGATGAATTTCGAAATGTTACGGTATAAACACCATTATGCAAACGGTAAATAACATTCCGAACAGTCAATCGAGTACAAACCGAATGAGAGCTTTTCTTCGTGGAGTGTTTCGACACAATAAAGGAGCCGTCCTTGGTGTCGTAATATGCTTGGACCGTTAACAGAGAATATATACTAGATTTTGAAGTATTTATCACTGACAGTTATGTGCCTAGTGTTGACGTGACAAACGTGTCGGCGTCGTGTTTTGTCCGAGTTCAGGTTATCTTATCCCTGTGCACAAAAGTGCTAGAAGTGTAGAGCAAAGCTGTACTAACTTCTGTACCAGGTATAAGAGTCCGCAAAACTCGTTGTCAACACTAGTAACTGCCCAGGAAAACGACTGCCAGTATGAAAAGCCAAGCTAATGGCGCCGGGGCGCAGCTTGACTGGCAATTTCTATACTCGGGATGGCAGGAACACCGTCGCGCGGTGCCCAGTAAACTCGCTACCCCTTCGCAAGAGTCCATGACAGACGGGCTGCAAGTGGGGGATGCCCGAAACCCTGATAGTCAATGACGTATCTTCATGCCGACATCGTCAAAAACCAGGGTTCGGTTTTGAGTCTACAGACACGAATTCCTTGCAGAAAGCAAAAATAAAAATGAAACTGCTGGCGAAGTCGTGCTGCGGTACATGGAGTGGTTGACTAAAAGGCGAAGTTTATCGGCGGCTAATACAGAAATACTGTAGTGTATGGCACCGTGCCTGTAGGGCTGTGATTGTTATACCGTGGGGCATGCTGTGAAGTCAGCCGGAACGACAGTGCTATACTTTCCAGCCAACCAGCATGCGCAGCGCGGTGGAAGCAGCCGACCGTTGCCGCGCAGCTGCTGCGCTCTTCGACAATACCCCATGGCGGGCATCGTATGCGATTGCACGTTTGAATTTGCCAAACTTCATAGCCGGTAGTGACTGGTTCCATACAGCCAGTAGAAATATAATATTTCGGTGAGGACATGTCAGACCGGTAGTTTTTGGCAGTGATAAAACAACTTCGTGTATTTGTAGAAACAAAATTATTCAGTAACACAGTACAAAGCGTAAATAAAAAAAAATTGCATGCTGCTGTCATTTATTTTGGTGACGGACTTATAATCGTTTGTAGTAGTTTTTTCTTCCGGTGACGGGCTATCTATATATATGCAGCATGATGCAGGATCAGTAACATTGATAACAAATATTGTAGAACATGGATGCTGACAGTCAAGCTTCTTCGGAGGCGCTCGCACCGGCCGGAGCTCATCAAACCGTTCGTATTCATTTCAACCAAGTGAGAGAAGTGAACAGGACAAGTGAGGACACGATAGAAATAACCGTCGTGCACGAGATCAATAATCACGATCAGTTAATTCAAGTAATTCGGAATATTTTGAATTATTCTGATTTTAAAAATAATCTTTTTAAAAATCAGATGGAAGCTGTTCTAGAATCAGATGAGTTGGCAATGCTAATAATTTCGGCGATATCTCAAGCAGTTTTTACAGAAGACAGTCAGAAGACGTTGGAAGGTTTGCTAGCTATTTATGCACTTCAGAAAACTGTACGAGAGCCGGGTGTCTCTGATGTAGCGGAACGACTTCGTGTACAGGCATTAGCTGCCCCTGCTTGCCCGTGCGGCGTTTTCCAGGAGGCGTATGATATCACTCCTCATGGGAATGTAATAACTTTGCGGTTCGGTCCTCCTTTAAAGTGCAATGCACGTAGTGAAAACCAGGAATGTACATCTGAGGCTTCGCAGGTAGCTATGTATACCAGAATTCCGAATTATGTGGGAGAATTGAAGTATAAGCAGTACTTCTGCCCAGAGCATGTGTGTGCGCTTCATTATCATACAACATGTCCTTGCGGGATAATGCAGATGAACGCATGGGTGACAGAGGACGATGTCACCTATTGTGATAAGTTGTATCACGCGTATCATAAGCGTTGCTTTAATAGCTGTCCGCATTACCCATGTAATAATCGTGGGAAAGAAGCATTTATTCTAAAATGTACAGTTGTCCGTGCTGATTTGGCGAACATCGAAGAGTTGCGGCGACAGAACTTTTACACCTCGCATTATTTTCGCTGCCCAGAGTGTCGGAAAATATCTCTGTACTGTACAGATGAAAAGCATCATATTGCAGCTAAACAGGCCTGCAGTTGTCTGAATGATCGGGAAGGGAAGTTTGTTGAATTACCGGTGCAGGAACAACGCGCTATTGCACGGTTGGCGGTTTTGGTTTCGCATACTTCCGTTTGCATGTCAGACCGGTTGTAAATGGTCTGAGGAAAAGTCAGGAGGGTCGTACCTACAGCGCCGCCTTTTAGAGTCATCTTCAGAGTCCTCTTCGGAAGATGAGTTGCCGCTAAACCAGCTCCTGCTGGTAAAGGAAAGAGGTTGGCGGCTATGTTTACTTTAGGCCTTCTAATGGCTATGTTGCCTCCGGATTGTCAAGCAGTTTTGATGACGGCATGTGACTGCCGCAATCCAGAATACAAAGGCACAGTTCAGCTAAATAATTTTCACAGTTGTGGGATTCCAAAACCCAGGTTAAACGCGTCCTTAGTCCATTATAGACTTATAGAGTACAAACCAGAGGCGGAACTAATTCATGGGTATGCATGTCGGATGACCCTGAAGGTGGTAACTGTTTCGTCTTTCTGGACGGGCGGCACTGACACAGTAGGTAAAGAGGTCCAACTCAAGGTTAGTGCAGGCGACTGCTGGAATATGGTTTTTACAAATCGCTGTAAAGGCCAGTCGATGACGATAGAAAATGAAGTGCATAAATTTTGCATAACGCCGGTGGCGCAGTCAAGTTATCTTCGAACTATTCAAACGGAAGTAACGTGTTGCTTCTATGAAAAAATGACTTTCGAGCAGCATTACAATGACTTGTCCATAATGAGTCCCACCGGTAAATTGGCAAGTCATAGATTGCAAGGTTTCGCAGTGCAGCACGGCACAACATTTGTTTGGCCGAAAACGTCAGATCATGGCAGTAGCTACTGCAATTTGCAAACCGTGTATCAAGGGTTGGGAAGCTGCATACTGACAGTCATAATGCAAGTTACTTGCATGACGCAAGAGGACAAATGGATTTCAAGCTGCTTCCCGAATTAATTAAATGTCAAGAAACAGTTTTCCCAGTTGAGTCTGAGCCGCATGTGTACATTCAAGTTGCGTCTAAACCTTTACTAGCAAAAGTAATGATTCATTGCCATCAATTGCCGCATATCTAGCAGCACACTTTAATTTTATGAAGACCAAACTGTGAAACATTTAAATCATGTACAAGATGAGATCAAGGAGATTGACTGTGTGGTAGATATGATGAGAATGCAGTTTGTAATGTTACTTTCGAAATTCAGCTCAGTGTTAGCCGCAAAATTTTAAATTATCCGCCGTGCTACTCTTTGCGCTCTTACGGCCCTGGTATCCTGGCAAAGTGTAAAGAAGTGAGAGCTAACTTTTCGGCTACTCGTAACCCGCATTGTGGTCATCAGCCAGTGTGGAAAAATTTCACTTTAAGCCAGGATGGTGTAACTTTAACAAAACGTGGGGTTTGCGTGTTCCGCGACTCTTTTGTAAATTTTGGTGGAATCATTCATACATACCGTAATGGCAGGTGGCAGCGAGTGGAGCCAACTCGCCAGTCTCAGTTTCTCCATGTTCGGTCAAAATTTATGGCAGTTCAGGATAACAGCAATAGCATTTTTTCTCACGGTCTTAGAGCCGATCCCATGGAGTTAGTTCAGCTTATGGGTGAACTTAATGGGCTTGTTATCGAATCCGGAAGTGAGTCGGTTGCTAACTATTTTGGGGAACGCTTTTAACACGACGGAGGTCAAGGAACGTCACTCGATATTATCTAGAGTGCAGGCAACGTTGAGCGCGTTTGTCAGCTGTAGTCTGATAGCTGGGTTGGCATTCTTCTTGTTTAAGTACACTCCGTTTTTCAGTGCACCGCCAGAGCAATTTGTTTACTGGTGAGACTTTGTTGTCGTTGTTGTGCACGTATCATGTGCAAAAGCGGAAGTCACAGAGTGTGACCACGTTGAGGTGGTCATGGAGGATCAGAAGGGTGATAGCACCCAGGGTATGAGTCACGGTGCACTAAATGAAGTGCGGCGTGCGACTTCGCTCTGAGGGATAGCTCAATGGAAATGAATATGTAAATATGTACAAAGCTATATATTTTATAGGTACGTCCAAGGTTGTACTTTGTATGAACAAAATTATATCAAACTTATTAAACCACTAAATCTTAAAAAAACTACTACTTATAATATTTAGCTGCCATATGAAATTTGAGTTGCTCTAGTCAGACCGTCTTGCCCTTATCTTTTATTTACGTTTTAAGTTTGCATGCTAGCTCGTGCATACTAGTTATGGAACTTTCAGGGATCATTTTTGTTTTTGTTTACAAATTTTATTTTGTATTGTGTTGGAATTTTCAGAAGTAACAGTTATTACAATTTACTTTTGTTTTGCTTAAATTTTATTATTACTCATTTTTCTCTGCGCGAACGGCTTTCTGTGATCTCACTTGTACTGGTAAGCGCCTTGTGCGGGACGAAGCGCCAAGGTTGGGTGGATTTCTTTGTAGTCTCATCAGATGACTCCACGTGAGCAGAAGCGGGCAGCTAGGACGGCGAGGCGACGACCATTGGGTCACGTCTCAAGAGTTCATGCAGCAGCATCCAGAGCAGCAGGTTGTTCAGGTGCGGAGCGTTGTGACTATTCCCGATTGGAGCCTCCTACAATTTGGGTTGGACGGGCGTCGAGGGTCAAGGAAAAGGACGGATCGATGCTAGTAACTGTTAGTGATTTAGCGCAGTCTGGTGCAGCGTCTGTGGGTACAATCACTGACAGTGATGCAGTTATACACCTGCTGGCGAAGGCAGAAGCTATCCTCAAGCGTGGCATTCGGACGGAAGAGATGAGGCCTCGTCGGAAGTCAATTCTCAGTATGTTGGGAGTGATACGTTCAACGCGAGAAGATGCCAAAATGTTTATGCCTGAGGGCGGTATTTCGTCAGGATGGATGGCCAAATGTGGAAATCAAATACATCTTCTTTGAAGATTTCGATAAATTCCAAGATCAGCATTACATTTCATACGGGTTCTGATGGAGTCATGCGTCGCGAATGTTGGCGTGGATTTGTTTATCGCGATATGGGAAAGGATCAGTTTCGTCCAGTGCCGGAGTATCCACGGTACTTTTTTTTCCGTATCGCTGGTTTACTGAAAGGTTGTCGCGTGAGGACTGGAATATCCCAGGGAATGCCATTACCTCCCATGGACGAGCAGCGTCTTACTGCACTCTTCAGCGCCGTTAAGGGAGAGGGAGAAGAAACTGGGAAGGAGAGTGCGACACTGGAGACTTGATTGGACCGACGCGGACGCGAGTGGAAGAGATACAGGACGCCAAGATGGGACTGGAATTCGATTAACGGGTTGGTAATTTAGCGCCCGTTGGACAGTAGCGGGTTGGTTCAAGCGCCCGCTTGGATCGAGGATAAAGTTAGAAGTTAATTTGGAGAAATATCAGGTTGGCTGCCGGCGCCTGATGTTTCAAAAGTTGGTTGTGGCACATCGTGTTGGTTACCGGCGCACGATGCACCGTCACGATTGACTTCTGGTACGAGTAATGTGCTCATTCTTATTGCTCATTGTATTTCCTTGGATGCATCGTATGTGGATTGTTGTGCCGAGGACGTCACAGTCCAGAGAAGGAGCGTGTCACGAGTATGACTGGTTGAAGTACAGTTTGTATGGACAGTCATATCGTGATATTACCGGAAGGGATCAGTGTGTATGAATCATTGCCTTATCGATTTGTATAAGTACATTGTGGACAGACAACAGACAGCAATAATCGGAGTACATATGTATGGGTGCTGAGATTGTCCTATGAGAACCACAGGAAAAAGACCAAGGAAGTGGCCAGAAAGTGTCAACCAATTAACATCGTGTTAAGTGGACTTTAATCTCTAAAAAGTGGTCGATAAAAGCTTGTCCAATGTTTTGTCTATGAGTACATATTATTTTAGAGGCGTGTCATTTGTGTGTTTTTTGTAAAATGCATGAAAGATCACTGTTGAGTGTGATGGAAGAAGAGCAAGTCTGAAGAGAGTTAGTTATCACCTTTCAACTGTTGGATAGTGGAATATTTTCTATGGAAGCTTTTCTATAGTCTAATAGTAGTCCAGTGATGACTGTGTTTTGATTAACTAATAAAGGTCAAAGTGGTCAGGTCGATTGGGTTAGCGTCGCATCTGAGTTAGCTATTCAGTAAGGTCATTCGCCACCATAAACCATCAGTAGCTTTACGCTATCTGACAATAGATTTTAAGGCAATAGTTAGGGGCGAGAAGGTTTTCGGAAGGCTGTATATTGCGCAGATGTCACTGAGCAAGGGTACCATGGCCTGCTGATACAGCTTTATCGCTTCAATTTTTGAACCGCTTTTTCTTCCGCATCGCAGAGCTGTTTCCATTTCCCCATCCTGCGCAGGAAGGTTATTAACAAATGCCATTGATATAGCTAGGGCACGCCCGAAGCATAGCATATCGTTGTTGCGCACGTTAATTATCCCGCCGCCATAGGGGTTCAGATTAGGTTATGTAGGTGGTGTTGGCGCGCAGCAGCATTACTTTTTATTTTTTTTCTAGTTTTACCATCATCATCATCATTATTATTATTTTTTGTCATGATCGCAACCTCCAGCTGGACGCTTTGGCACGCGTGTAAGGTTGATATATACCGGCCAATCAAGCGAAAATTCAGTTTTGAAGTTAGTGCGTTGGCAATAAGATAGAGAAACATTTCTGCATTAACCTGGTCTTGTGCGGCTAGACGCATCTGTATAGGATGGGATAGCTGACTAGATTCCAGCGACACGCTAACAAGATCTTCTTTACTTGGAATGTAGCTGCGAAGATTGCTGAATAAATCTTCCAATATCGCCAACAAAATAGGCAAGACCGTATCGATTCCCTCTAGCGGTAGAGACTCAATTTTTAGCTGAAAATTCCCTGCCCAGACATTAAACTTTTTTGCTATGCCGCGACGTTATTGATTTCAGAGCGTAAAACTGCGCGGGATTTTTTATGACGTCGAGAGCGACACGATTTTCTTGTTTTTCTTCTTCAGCATCGGTGTCAATACGGTCGTTATTGGCGGCGCTGGCTCCGTCACCAGCAGCTGTTTTGATTTTTCGTGTTCATAGGCCCACTACTTTTATTATCACCACCACCACCAGTCAGGTTTTTTAATTGTTGGTAAAACAACTTGTACGAGAATGCAATGTGACGCGTTTGCCGAAACAAAAGTGATGCTGCTTGCACGTCTTTTGCGTTTGTTGTAGAGCCTTTTAGTTTCGCTTCTCCCATCGAATCTTTTGTTGCCGCTGTCGTTTGTCGTTGCGACTTCGTCTGTGGTGGGGTGTTGCTGGTGACCTTTTCTCTCGTGCAATAAATTCTTCGGTAATTTGGTTAAGCTTTTGCCGCGCTGACTGCTGCTGCTGCTGCTTTTCGGGTTCATTTTCATCGTTAACGCAGATGGCAGCTGCTGATGCTGATGATGTCGTTCTTCTTCCACCACTAACACTGGGACAACAGGTGTGAACACTGAATCTAAAGCTAGAAACAAATAACCTAAACAACAGCGTCATGATGATCGCTCGTTAGCGACCGGATGGTGAGCAGCTTTACTCTGCGGGGTGACATACATTAGTCAGCTTATTTATATATGCATCCCGGCAAAGCACAACGCGCTAATGTCATGTTTACCCAGTGCTTGCGGCGCCCTGCGGTGCACCATCAGTTAGAAGGAGGTGGCTTTCCGCTCAGTGGGGATCTCGCTCAGCGGGAATATCACTATTGTGTACTAAACGTTTTAGCAGTTTGTATATAAACAGCTTGACTCGATGCGTTTGATGAAGCCTGGTTAGTGCTGTGCTGCAGCTGCTGCTCATTTCTATTAATTCAATTATGGAGTCCACTGCTGCAGCGCAAAGATTACAACAGCAGTTGTTAAACAAGGCAGTGACAATGATGCCGGCAATTACAATGAAAGCCGGTTGTCATCATCAGCTTATGATGATGATCCTGTTACTGCTGATGCTGACTCGTCTACCACTGACCTGGATGTTTACCCCCCGGCCACCGCTGCCGTATGCCCTATGTATCAACAGCACAAAGATTCTTTTCTGCTTATGTTCCGCACATCAGAGTGGACGCGGTTTGTACTGGCATCATGGGGATACAATTTCAAAGGCACTGTACGCTGCAATCATTGTAAAAAGGAATTGTACTGGCGCGATACAGCTGCTATAATTCATCATTTTGAGCGAGAGTGCCAAGATCTAAAAAACTATTCCCTAACCGACCCGGATCCTGTAGAGTTCGGCGCTCTACGCCGCCGGACCTACAAAAGTCGTCGTAGGACATTCGACAACAAAGAATTGCCTGATCTAAACGATATCGAATTTCTCCTTGCTCACGGATTCCATGCAACCAATATTATACAATGCGCTCACCCAAAATGTGATTGGACGGAAATGGGAGGAAATACAGTGCGTGGAATACTTAAAAACTACAGCCATGGCCGCGTACACCGCTATCAAATGTACCACCCTATGATAGCAGACCGCCAAGATTGTTTTGCAATAATATGCTTTTACATGACGACTACGAATAAAGATGCTTTTCAATGCAAATTCGCTTTTACTATCGTTTTTCCTTGCAAAAACAACATTATAGAAACTAATAAAAACATTAGAACGACGAGAGCAGTCAAGACGTTGCTTCTGTTTTAAATTCAAAGAAATCAAGAATTCATTTAACCTAAAGCATTCGTTAGAACGTTGCTTCAGTTGTAAATTCTTTCATAACTTCGGCACCCTGGCCAACATAGGCCTTGCGGTATTCGGAGACGCGTCTTTCAAAAAATTGGTTTTTCCCTCTAGCGAAATAGTTTCCATGTAGGGCAAAGGATTTTCCACTTTAAAGTACGGCTCCATTTCCAGCATTTTCAGCAGGACGTCAGCGACAAACATAACATAGGTTTTCATGGAGGCTTCGTTAAGGCCCCGCAGAGGATGTGTGAACGCATTCTCCCAAAACCTACACTCAATTTCTACAGCTTCTAACACTAGTTCATAAATGACTTCAGGTGGGATTTTAAATTTTACTAATCCCAGATATAACCAACAAGCAAATTCAACGTGCTGAGATTCGTCGCGGGCTATCAGCTCATTACTATATATGTCAAACCAGGTAAAATGCCTCGCCCTTGAACCAAAAAATAACTGCAAAAGCCCCACAGAAAATATCATCTCGACACAGGCGAAGGCAATTAGCCTTTCGCCAAAGAACGCTCTTTATCGCGTATGTACTGCGCTGCCCTCTGCTTTTCCATAACATTGCTATTATTAATGATTGCTTGCAGTAACCTCTGTTTTCTTCGGAATCCTGGAAATACGTATTAATAAGCAGAGAATACGTTTCGCTGTGAACGTTTTCAATGAAAATCTGATAAGCATAAAACGCCCTGACTTCCGGCAATTGAACTTCACATAGGAAATTCTCTGCAAGGTTTTCCATGACTATGCCGTCACTGGCAGCAAAAAAAAAGCCAGAACGTTTCCCAAGATATCTCTTTCAAACTGGCTGAGCATTGGCCACTGTCGTGTGTCATGCGAGAGGTTAATTTCCTCAGGTGTCCAAAAGCAAGCAACTGCCTTTTTATACATTTCCCACGCCTCGTCGCACTCGATAGGGAAAATAACTAGCCTCTTCCAAGACGATATAACAACAGGTTCCCTGTTTTCTCCAATAAATTCGCTATTATTATTATTTTTATTATTATTATTATTATTATTATCGATTTCAGCATTATAGCAAGTGTTGTTGTTGTGGTCACTGTTGTTGTCGCTACTACTACCATCATTACCGCCAGTTTCAAAATCAGTTTTGGCGACAGCGCCGCTAGGAACGGCGAAGGTGTTTGACCCGCTATCCATTTTGTCCTTGCAGTCAGTCTATAGTAATAATACCAATATTTAGCGGGAGTTAACCGCGTAAGTTGATTATATACCCCATCTGTTCTGGCAGCCGCACCGGGGGTTCCCTGCTATACTTTCTAGCCCATCTGCTTCCTCTCTGTGCAGCTCCTCCCATCACTCTGGATGAGCGCCTCTTCATCCTCTCCCTTTTTTACTCTATTTAAGCGCGTGAGGATTTTTGGGAGGAGGATTAGTAGTATTGCTGGTCGCTTATTAAACCGATCAGTTTACAATTTTGTTATGCCTGAAGTTGATACTTGTGTAAAAGTTCCTCTTATTGACGAAGGATTATTCTTGCCGGCAAAATCTACTTGTAGTAGCAACAGCAGCAGCAGCAACAGTCTCGGAATACCTTCTGCGGCAACGTATACTCCAGTTATCACATCATCATCATCATCGGCACCACAGCATCACGTAATGGCCAGTTGTTATATTCAGAATCCGTTCAGCTATGGAACCACGGCCGACGGGATGATCGTAGCGCAACAACAACAGCAACAACAACAGCCACAACAGCAGGACTCCAAAGTCCCCGCATCAAGCATTGCCACTGCTACATCCGCATCAGTTCTCACACAGCATGTCGCCAGCCACCGAACAGTTGCGTAATCACTTTCAGCCAGCGCAGCCGTCGGACCTGTCGCCATCGGCAACCGCAACAACTCTTAGTCAATTCCTTTCTGCATTTCCGCAATACCACCAGCCTGACCAGCTCCTACAACAGCATCAGCAACAACAGCAACCCAACTACGTTCTCTGCAAAGTTTCACCGCAGCCTCAGCCGCCGCTGCCCCCGCCACCGGCACCGTCTTTGGCTTCACTGTGGCAACAGTCGGCGGCTGTCGACCACAGAATGCAGAATCTCGCCTTTGCGCCGCCACCGTTCGCTTCTGCAGGAGGGATGATGACCTTTCACGCTGACCCGCCGCCGCAGCAGCAGCAGCAGCAGCAGCAGCAACAGCATGAATATCCAATGGCGTCGTTTTTCCATCTGCCTGCAGAACAAAATCCTCCTTCATCAGGAGCACAGTCGGCAATGTCTTCAGTGCTTTACATTCCACCCAATCATAACGGTTTTGCGTGCCGTAATTTTATGGACCCTATTGTCACCACCACGACGATTACACCACCGTCGTCACCAATGGATGCCACCACCGGCTTTAATAATGTTTCCACTAAGAAGGAGGTAGTTACACCGGCCAAAAACCTGTCATCCAGTTGCCTCGCTGAGAAACCACTTTCCAGATATCTTGACCCTGAAGATTGTTGCGCGGACCGAATCAATACGGCGCGACGTGTTACAACCGCTCTCAGGGACAGCGTGTTAGGTCCAGCCCACGTGACGGGCATGAGTCGAGAAACCTGGATTTACCGAGACGCAGCGTTCAAGTGGTTCTGTGAAGTGGGCTTAACCGACTTCTTGAGGAGGAATTCTGATTACGCTAACAACATCAAAAGTATTGTTGTTGAACTAGCGGATCGGCTTGCCGAAGCTAATGCGCCGGCCATTCAGCTTAGAGGAGGAGCTAGCGGTGAGGAAACTGGAGGAGTGACTATACCAGCGGGAAACCATCACCATCCAAACGCATGAAGATGAATGACTGAGCAAAGTAAGGTTTCTTTCATTCTCACTACAGACAGCTCGTTCTCGCTTCGCTTCCTGAAGCATTTTCAGTACTGTGCCTATATATCCGTGTAACAGCAGCTTACATAGTGTTTCATTTCATTTTGCAGCACATTACGATCATGGATATGTTGCATCAGCAGCAGCAGCAGCAGTGCAACCAGAAACAGACAAAACCGAAGCCGTTTTTAATTGTATTCGAAGGAATTAACACCGCAGAAAACCAATGGATCTGTCATACTTGCTGATGCGCTTGCCAATACGGGGTATAATGTTTCCTTACACAATGACCTTTCCATGTCGAACTGCCTCACCCAGCCAGCATTGCCTGACTTATTCCGAGCCTCTGTTCTTGCCTTATCTAACCGTGACCTTGTTCACACCCGCGCTACCTATCTTATCCTTTCCGCGAGACGCCAGATACTCATTAATGACATTCGCAGTAATTTAGCCGACGGAAATATTGTTGTGGACCGCTATATCCTATCCGATTTGGCTACGGCAGTGCCCGTGGACATGATATGGACTGGATGAAGAGCATTGAAACCAGCGAAGGGAAGCCACTTCAGCGTCCTTTATTATTCCGGATTTAACCTTTTTTTATGGATGTGAAGCCTATGGAAGCTATTCGGCGCATGATTAAGCGAGCGGATGGGACACCGCACCCCGAACAGGTTATTGTTGACGATCTCGGTCGTGTTTATCAAGCTTATAAACAACTGTTGAACGATCCTACTTTTGTAAAAAGCGTTTCGTATATAAAACCTTTGATGCTGTCAAACTGCTCTCTGTCCCGTAAACTTTTGCATGAATTTTTCGATAACTATCACACGTAAAAAAATCGTAATAATGGTTTGTGCACGTCAGGTATGTTTTTTCTTTATGATACCGTCTTTTATGATCTGCTGTCGTGTGTATGATATTTAATAAATCACAGAAAATCGACTCGATGCTTTTCGGATGCTTTAATAATCTAAGAGAACAGACACATGGTGATTTACGTAGTAGAAAACGACCGAACGACAAAACTAACACAACAACTTGCTAGTGACCTTCACATGACATTAATAAATTTCTTGCTCTTATCAATTTGAAAAATGCGCGGCTGCTCAGAAAATACAAGCAGTTCGACAGGTTCTTCTAGCGGCGCAGCGAATTTAAGGCTCTAATCGGGCGAGCTGTCTCCTTTCGACCGGAATATCATCGATATCATGATTGGGCGTCAAATCAAAAGGAAGATGCTCTGCGAGAAAAACACAAAACACAAATCAATTACATAACGATAAGAAAATTCTAACGATAGAGCGTTAATTAAAACAATCATTTGTACCGTTCCGTAGCGAATGTCGGCATACGATGTGTCGGTGGAGCAGGCATAATCTCTATTGCCGAGTTGACATGCCAACGCAATGTAAAGCATGGCATAGTGCCCGTTTTAAAATCGAGCTTATACGATAGAATCTGATTATCGACTATTAGCGTTATTTCCTCAAGGTTGAAGTGCTGGAAATTTATTGGATTTTTGCGGTAGTTTCCTAGATAGGCGTCGTGAGTGACCATAGCAAAACAATTCTATTTGGTATTTTCTCGGAACCAAAAAAGTTGTCGATCGTATACTGCCGCTGACCAGGGATTAATGCCCGACTGCGGACATCGCTAGCTGCGTACATTTTATAAATCGCCGGCTGTGACAATAGCCGCTTTTGCATTTGGTCCTGCGTTTTTTGTGACAATTTAACAAAACGAGTGATCAGCCGCATATCCAAAAAATTAAGGTAATAATTAGGAGCAATATCGTCAGACATAAGATAAAAAGAAGGATTGCGCTTGAAAAGTCGAATTCGAATAGAAACTTCCGGTAGTAAGTACTGTTCGGGAAAGAACAATTCGTGCATTATTTTCCCCACCATTTCGAATACCTTTCCTTCTTTTGTCAAATCGTAGCGCGCCAAGAGGCCTTGATTTAATTCAGGGTTCGTTAAGTCAACACTATCCATGGTGTTTTGTGGCTGAATTCGGCTTAACTTATCTCTGAACCACATTATAGGTCGGAGCAGATGCTTTTTCACTCCTCGAGAATAGTTTAGCAGCGTATGCATATAGCCTTTGTAGCCATAATTATTGTAGTTGACAACAAAGGCGTCCCATTTATTTCGATTTCCACACGCTCAAACATCATGTAAAATAGTAAATTAACTGGAGCCGCATCACGCACACCCTGAGTGTTTAACACGTTGGTATAATGACCTCTGTCGGCGAAATCTAATTCCCCTACCAAACGGGCAATAGATGGGTCGGCTAAAGGATTGTCAATGTAACTTTGCCCCGCCGCGTTGCTATTGCTTGTCATCAAGCCTTGCTGTTGTTGTTGTTGATTTGGCCGGGGCGCCGGCGGCGGCGGTGGCGGCGGCGGCGGTGGCGGCGGCTGCGGTGGCGGTGGTGGTGGGTGCTGTGAGACTATGGCATTAGATGCACTAGAAGCTTCTGCGCCAGCGTCAGCAGAAGAATCTGGCTGGACGACTGGAGCAGGCTGTGCAGGTACAACTACAGCTCGTATAGGCTGCTGAGCCTTGATCACTCCAAGAACTTTGGTAGGATCACGATCCAAAATCTGGCATTTCATTTTCAGCAGCACATCTGACAGGTCTAAGTAATATTCAGTTGCAGGAATGAGAATTCAATAACGTCAGTGTTGTTTACAATTTGATTCAGTGGCATGACATCCGTATAATGATACGATTCTACTGAAGATTGTGATACGGGTGGATCAAACAGCTGAAGCTCGTCTGGAAACTTCTCGATTGTATACTGGTTTTTTTAGGGTAGCCATTCCAACTGTTTGCGTGCGTGTGCGTGCGTGTGAACTAGACTAGACTTTTTCCTTTGTGACCTTTTGAAATAATCCGGTTCGGAAAGTACGTCTTCGCCTACGTCGGCCTCGCCCTCGTCGTCTTTTCTCGTGCCAAATATCGGCCCTCGCCCAATTACAGCCGTTGATTGGACAATTGTTCGTTTAATTATGCGCCCTCTCCTTCTTCTTCTTTTCCCACTTGTTTTTCTCCGATAGCGAGCCGTTTTTAAGGGAATAACACAAACTACTAGCACAGACTGAATGCTGAATGGTTAGGTCTTCTTCTTTTTATAGTCGGCGGTGCAACAACGCTCTTTTCCGTTAAACATCAAGCAGATCCACAAACAATCAGACAAACACTAACGTTTTCGCTTTTCACGTTCCAAGAAATACGCAACACACATTCGTTTCACAAAAAACGCTGCTGGTTACAAATTAGCAAAACCGCAGAACTACTCACTCACGAAAAGAAGTCTCCGATTTTTCCGCTCTCCCATTATTGGATTGGCATTTTCGATAATGGAGCGTCAGAGTGGTTTCTCCTAGAGCATTTTCATTCCAAGGCATTTTCCAGTCTGATTGGATGGTAACAGTGGGATTGGACTTGTAGAACCAGTTTTTGACGGGGACATACATGCGACTTTTTGGTTCATAACCTTTCTTCAAATCATCGACACTGGCTACCGCGAGAATATTTTCCGTCCGATTTCCGAAGGCAAAAGATACTATTTGATTCATGCAGATAATGGCCTGCTTGCGCCCCCGCTGCGTGTCCACCGGCAGACGATTTCGAATGAGCCGAGTGTCTCCATATTTTTGGAAGTTTTGATCGTGAAAATATGCGCTTGCCGCCACTTCTTGACGCATTACGCCGGCATCGTCATCGTAGAGCAGACCCAGTACCACCGACAGCAGGTTACCTCTATTGACAATTTGCACCTGCCCGTTCTGACTCAGCCAGTGCAACTTTCCTTCTTGCAGCAAAATTAAAGGCGCAATTACTCCAGCCATATTGGTGACCATCATCTGGACTGCCTTTGAGACGGCAGCAACGAAGTCACGCGGCGATTTGTCGAATTCGGCCTCCGCAAGGTAGGCATCTAAATAAAGTTGGCTGTCAGCACTGTTTACGCAGACTGTCAGCTGCCGATGCTCAGGTGGGATGGTGCTGAGCTCTGCTGAAGTGAACGCTCTAACCAGGGCAACCTCCCAAGGCACTTGCTGTTCGTAGTAGGATAAAATCGGTAGTTGTTGTTTATTGGAAAATTGTGGCGGTGTTGCGCATGTCAGTGAGCCATAAGCCACGGAAGCTCCGCTATGCAGTACGGTATAAAATCCTCCCTCCATCATGGTTTCCTACAAAATGACAGGTTTATCTTATAAATATGAAAGGTTCACAACTGACTGATCATACATTTTCAGAATTTCATTTAATTCTTCCTGACCCAACTCTGGAAATATCTTCCTTATAAAACTGCAGTGGCCGATTGCCTTCCAAGAGAGTTTTCGGTACGCGATCGAGCGTCTGCAGACGATACGTTATCACCGGCCCAAACAAAATTTCGGAAATTTGAAAAATTTCATCGGAGAACGTTTGAGTGTATCCCTTGCTGAATGTTGATTTCTTAAGTGCAATCCGGACTCTGTCACCAACTTTAAACGCTGCCTTCTGCAACTTAATAAACCGCTTTTCCTGGCCCAGTATAAATAACTGCGATTGATTGCTGACCGTGATTTCTCCCGGCTTCATTTTCACAGCACTATGTACGCTTCCATTATATTTTTGAATAATATTTTGCAACGCTGAAAACCAATTTGAACTCTTCGTGAACGTAAAATGACGGAATAATGTCGTTTTAAGAGTTCGATTGAAACGCTCCGCTAGCGCGGCTTTAAATCTTGAAGACGATATTTGGTGGCGTATGCCGTGTTTGTCGTATACGGATTTTGCTTTTTCATTGATGAACTCTTTTCCCGCATCAGTAACTAAAACAGTTAAATTTACAAAAGCTTTCTTTATATTTAGGATAGCGTGTGCTGTTCAGTCTCGTTATTCATTCTCACCAAAAACAACGGGCCGCCGCTTTTGAAAAATTATATCCAGCGCTTTCGAAACAGTCTCACCCGATTTGTTGACCAGCGGGTACGATGTAGCAAAACGACTGACGCAGTCTACTGTCGTTAGAATGTAACGGAACTTTTCATTAAATTTTTTAACTTTCTGCAGCTCCACCAGGTCACCATGCCAAACGTTATCCACGCCAACGCAAAAATTTTTCAATTTCTTAAATTTAATTCGGGTAGGCCTGTGCAACGTATGAGTCTTTTGCTCAGAAAGAAAATCCTTGACGTCCTGTAGGGTTACCGTCAAGTGCTTAGCTTTCTCTGCCTCTTTAGCAAGCCGGTATAGAGTCATCGTTCCACCCAAATACCCCGGTGACGTAATATCAGTATAGAGCGATTTAAGAAAGGAAGCTTTTCGCCGACTTTCAGTGGCGGTTGCTGGTAATAACTTTTTTCGCGCCATTGCAGCTTTCTTACCTTTTTGCCGGGTTTTGTGTTTCTTAGCAACAGCGGAAGCGGAAGCGGTAGCAGCAGAGCCTCTCTGAATAATTCCACGTATCAAAAACAATAATCAGCTCCACAGCCAGCAAATAATCTATAGTCATGCGGGGAGGGGGGCCTTTCCTGATTACACAACAATTTATGATCAGGGATATAATTCGATTTCGCATCCGCTTACGAGCAGAAGGTTGTCAGAAATCTCGAAAAGCCAAGTTGTTATTCACACGTCATTCTTTGTCTTTGTGCACAGCTTTTATACAGGGTGATAAACACGCTGAACACACAAAACAGTTGTGGTGACATCCTGTGACTTATACTCCGCTGGACGTCTCACAACAGGGGGTGAGGCGCATGGGCAACTATCGCACAGACCCGGCCCCATCGATCCAGGGGGCTGATGCGGCTAGAATCAGCACGGCATGTGAGCATTGCAACTAAGCAGATCCGATATGCAAGCCGTATAATATATAATAGCTATCACCCGGCGTAATTCGATGCTGCAGTCAGTGCAGTTTTGCGGATTTTTCGGAATGGTGCGCCGCTTCTTTACAACTATTGTCAGTTCTATCGGGAAACTTTTATCTTTTAAAATTGACTACAAGAGTGTTCCTAAGAAAGTTAACGAACCGTTTTGCTGCAAACACCAAGCCGGCATTTTGGCTGAACACATTTTTGCAATAGGTGTTGGAAAGTCAACAGCGACAGCCAAACAGGACGCGGCTAAAAAATTACTTGCTATTTTATTGCGGAATTACCATACCAAACTCTTGGAAGTGTTGGAAAGCGAAAGAAGGCAGCAACAATCAGGATCCACATCCACTAACACCACTACCATCACAACTACTACCAGTAAATCAGCGCCTACGCCAGATCCATCCCTCTCTCTCGCCCCGAGAAAACAACCGCCTTATCAGGCACTCGCGGAAAGCCTAGCAAACATACTCGGTTTTGATTTGGAATACCGCCGACTTCCGTCCATCGACGCGAACAACTGGAATTATCAGGCAGCAATTGCCAACGAAGATATCTTTATAATAGGGAGCGGACCAACAACACACCTGGCAAAAGCGGATGCTGCTAGGCTACTTGCTCGGAAACTACTGGTACATTATATTCGACTTTTATTAGAAATCTTGGATTCTCCACCCCGCATCGCCTCTGTTTCCAAGGCAGCGACGACATCGACAACGACACCGACGACGACGACGGCGCCGGCATCACCATGAGCAGTGGTTATAACAGTAGGACAAACGGGCGGCAAAGATTTAGCTTCCGACCCAGTATGATTGACCGATATCGTTCGCCATATAATTCACCCCCTTCACCTTCGGATACTAATGAACCATCTTCCGACAACAACAACAATGACGGCAGCTATTTCACTCCGCCAAAGCACCCCGATGCAGGGAGCAGCGAAAAGTACACTGGATATCTCGACACCGGCCAGATACGGAACGAGCTGCAGCTGTGCACCAAGACGTGCTCCATAATCCTGGTAAGCCTTATCGACATCCTCAATATCAAATTTTTCAGTTACTTATGGCGTTCTGTTTTTATATAGCCTCTTCCCAAGCCCATTCTACGCTACCGCTACACGATGATTAACATCACACGCGTAGTAAACTTTTACCAATTCCAAAACCTCATGGAATAAAGCCTCATTCCTCTGGACACCTATTTTCAAAACGCTTTGCGAACAACAGCCATTAAACGCACCGGAACAGAGGTGGATCTGCCACGAGGATTTTCTCATGATGTTTACCAGAAATACAACTACCTGGAACTTTACCGCCACTTCAATCTTCGGCATATCTTCCAGGTTATAAAGAACTACTTCAATCAATTTGTTCAGTGCCAGCATTGCAGAAGCTGCTCGACTGTCATTGTACGAAAAAATGGGAAATTATGCATGATTTGCTTAGCATGTCAGGCTAATACGTTTGTTTGCAAGCGTGTGTGAAACGAGGTTGACTTACGGAACGGCCGTGTTGCGACAACGATGATTCGAATCTGTTAACGAATTCAAACTGGGCATATGCGTGGAAGTTTAGTTGATAAGCCGCCTTTTGTTAACAACGAAGGAAATGTTTTGTTGTTCAACCAATGAAACATCCAAGAAATAAAAAAAGTGACTGTACAAATTTGCCATCCCGGGAACATAATGTAAACGTAAGTGATCCAGCATAGGAAATAACAGGAATTGTCGAAACAAAAAAGCTCCAACATTATGCAGCCATATAACAAAAGATCAACTAAGAAGCAATTGCGTAACGAATTTCAAAACCTTAGTTCTGGGTATTAAAATACAGAATTGTGTGGGTATAGATATATACATACAATGTATCAATCAAGGAAACGCAACCGATGATCGAATTACTGTGTCTGACGCCGAAGTCGCTTGAAACGCTCGCGGCGACGTTTGAATTCTTCACGCTGCGCTTCAAATTCATCGCTTGGACCACCCTGTGCCCGAACTTCCAAGTCCATTTCGCGCCACGCTCGAATTCCATCAGCCATCTGACGCTCTCCTTCCGGTCCACTTGCAACAGTATCATACAGAATACTGGTCGAGAAGGCGGCCATATGGGCGGGAAAGGCTGGGTCCGTCACGCTTCGGCTCCACACAGCAGACAGTCTTCTGGTCCGTTCATCCATATTCTCCACGAAATGGGCCATACTATCGTTAACAGCTTCCCGGTCTACAGATATCATTACCACACAAATCACACAACTGTTTAACACAATTAATCAAGCAACACTGTGGTGATACCTGTGTTGTTGTATCGCTCCGGGTCGATGGCGCTGTGATAAGAGGAATCTGATGGTGGGTTGCTTCCAGAAACGCTTTCCAGGGAAAAATTCCCCGGCTGCTGGTGCGGTAGTTGTGGCGGCGGCTGCTGTTGTTCTCCGCGAGACAAAGCTGCCCGCATGACACTAACTCTTTCGCCTAGACGATTAATACTGTTGTCGAGTCGCAAATTCACATTTTCCCACTCCTGGTTAGGGTCAGCGGTGTTAATGCCGTCAAACCCGGTAACGTCTGTAAGCGCTGTTTATGATTATCAACTAAAAAGACACGCAACACAAAAGCACGGCTGGCGTGCCACATGCACGCATACTTACCGTCATTTGGACGAGGTGGATGATGAGGCGGAGCTGTTGTTGCAGCGGATCCTGGCGGCCAGGGACCTCTTAGATTAGCGTTAGAGTTATGGAATCCCAAGAATGTTGATGGGCGCGATGAGCGCGGCGGTTGGCGGCCGTTGCCAGGGCCACCAAAGGGATGTGGCGGAGCGGATGGAGTTCTGGGAATTCGAACCGCAAAAAGATCGACAGTCCTGTGTGCGTGCAGCCGTGCCATGCAGCGCTGAAATAAATTGTAGCGTGATGCCGCACATCCCAGGATAGCCAGGACGAGCAGGACAATTGCCACAGCGATCCCGATTATTCCGCTAGTATCCAAAAGTGGCGCACTGCTGCTGCTGCTGCTGTGGCTGGCTTTGTTGTTGTTGTAGTTGTTGTCGTCGTCATCGTTGTCGTTGCCACTGCTACTACCTAAAAAGCACGGTGGACATGGTTGACATGGCTGTAGCTGCAGAGTCGGGTGAACGACCTCCTCCTCAAGAAGGTAAGAGTGGTTAGACATGTTGTTATCTGTTCCGGATATGTTTACATCGCTGCTGTCAATACTGATCAAAATTAATACATCTGCTACGCTTGAATTGTCTCCCGTTTGGTTCACCGTCGCCAATGTCGACGCGGGTGCCGCGGGTGTCGTCGTCGATGACGACGACGACGACTCAGCAACGTATTTGATAACAGAGACGGAATTGGTGCTGATGGTGGTGGTGGTGGTGGTGATGGCCGCTGATAACTCGTGGTCAAATACAGCAGCGGTAGCGGTGGTGAAAATATCGGGTATGTAGCTTCTCGTTGAAGATATATTGTTTTCCGAGGAAAACGGGGGGGCAGATGAACGATCGCTGCCATAATCCTTCCGATCAGCGCCACCAACTCCCCCGCTACTATCCCCTTCATCCATAAAGGTTTCAGTAACTTGGGTATGAACCGTGGTGCTGTCGTCGGGGAAACTGTTTATCACCTGATATGTGGTAGCAACAGGCGCGCTAGTGCTGATGCTGCTGGTGTCCATTTCATTTTCTATTTCCGTGGACAATGGGACGGAGGAAGGGTGGATATTAATTATTTCAAAACGAATGTCTGCACGTGGAGACAACAGCATAGATAAAGTTGACGATAAATTCGAAATTTTTATGGTGGTGGGATCTATCAGGGCCGTAGCAGCATCGGTCAAGACAGGAGAAACAACGTATGCGCTATCATCACTCGACGTAATTGCCGATTCTGTCGTGGTGGTGGTGCTGCTGCTGCTGGTGCTGCTACTGCTGCTGCTACTGCTTTTGCTCTCTTGCCTAACCGTAATTAATAAAGGGGCAGGTGATGTAATCGTCGCTTGCACAATTTTTGTGCTTGCCGCAGGCGCCACCGCCCCGGCCGTTGTTGTAGTTATAGCGGCAGCTACATACATACAACAAGAACTATCCGAACCTTTTATCGAAAATAATGTTTGATTGAATCTTTACTTACCAGCATGGGTGGTAGTGAAGACTTTGGGCGGATATGGCAAAGGCCAGGGTGTTGGAAACCCGGTTGGTGTAGGGCGGCTGGACCACGGACAGCACGGGGCATACGCGCAGCCGTTACGTTTGTCTACGGATGGATATACATTTTCTGCGTGAAACTTATTTCGATGGGAAACGATTCTGAGTCAAGAAAACTATTTACAAAAAATTTTTATTGGTAATTAACCTTTTCCGCATCGGGGAGCGATGATCTTCAGACCCAGTTTCTCCAGGCACTCCAATTCACGACATTGATAACCGTCAAAAATTGTGTTGACCAGGAAGATTAGTTGCAAATCCGGGAAATTATGGGTAGGCCGCCAATTTGGAAGAACATTCACATCCGATCCTGTCATGTCCAACATCTTCACACCTCTCACAATTACATGAGGCTGATTATCCAACGGCCAGGTCATCGAGCTGCTGCTTGAGCACTGCCAGATTGTAGGCTTACAAGTGCAGAAGTATGGACAAGCGGCGGCGGCGGCGGTGTTGGTAGCGACGATGGGATAGTACTGTCCGTAAGCAACGCTGCAAACAGTAATTACACCCATTACAGCCCCGGCAATAACAAGGTTAAAAACCACTGCCATTGTTATGCACGGTAAACACACAGGTCAATTAGAATGAATACAGTTATTATAGTTATGGCACATAAGAGCTGTTAACAAGTATTCTAGCCTGGCAAAACATCATTCCAAATGCAAACGACTCAATTGAATGCGCAAATAATCAACTGATGGTTGAGTTAGTTTTCAACATCGCGACTTACCTCATTTTTCCTCTCATTCTCTGGGCCGACGGTTTTCGAAAGAGAAAAAATTACCAGGAGATAAGACTATGATGACATTACAGCTAAAATTCTCTCTGCTGTAAGACACTGTTTACGCTTCATTACGCTGATAAGAGCCATGAGAACTTGAGCTAGATGGCCATTTTTTCCTCCACATGCAGTATTTTTTTATCAGTCTACCACTGAAGACATGAAAATGAGCACACTGAATAAATAAGCAGCGGCCAGCAATACAGCTGTGACTTTGCACACGGCTTGCAATCTTTCTTTCTTTCTTCCATAAGCCTGCGTGTACAAGCAGCAGAGAATAAGTAGACGTATGCAGCGCACAGCAGCGAGAGTAGCCAGTACGTACTGCGTCCCACTTCTTTGAGGCTGCAGAGATCAGACAACTAAGTACAGTACAGTACTTATGACCGCTATATGTACCGCACAGCCTGACCACCCGCGGGCTGGCTGACGCCTGCTTCGCAGGTAGCGACCTACGTCACTTTGGCCCATGGGTGGTTGGTTGCCGGCCTTATTAATATTTCAAATATTAATTTGTTTAGACGTTTTATTTTAATTTTGTAAATAATAATTTATTATTTTATTTTAACTTATTATTTAATTCCAGGGGCAGTTGGGGGTGACTGCTTCTGGGGGGCAGTGGATCAGGGGTGGCGCCCAATGGCGCCAGAATGATCACTTATCATCATAGGAGCAATACGATAAAATCATAGCATAGCACTGTAATTGCCGGAGGCAACATCGATGTAGCTCCCGAAATTAGCTTTGAGAAGCTATATTTAAAAGTAATTGTATTTTTCTGGACAAGAAGCGTTATTACCGAGAAAATGACAAAATAAATATTGCCGATCAACAGCAGTACTAACTCGCCAGACAGGCATGAACATTATGAGCCATTATTTTGTGTTAACACTTCTACCCAAAGGCGGCATGGACCGTATTAATTTGTTCCTAACTGGTTTTTGCTTTTTGTTAGTTAATATACGTTCATCGTAGCGTGGTAAGGGATATCCACCGATGTTGCTGGAAAGTCTGAGTGCACATGTACCTCGGGCAGTTTAATTAACAATTACTGAAGATAATAGTGATCACTTTATGTCAGTATGGCTAAAACGCCCCCACTGTTTACATACTCACTTAGCTTCCTAAAGCCTAAACAGCACTAGCAGCCTTACATTTTATCGAGATCTTTAAACGGTTTTGCTAAAGCTTTTGCAAAATGAAAGCTATTTCCATGATAGAGAAATCGGAATAAACATGTCGCAGGTATTTAAGAATCAGACAAGGCATGCCCATAATTCCGGAGTCATGTTAAACGACAACCTGACAACCGACGAATGTGACTGGAAGCGTGCCCTGCGTATGAACGTCACGGATGACACACGAGAATCCGCCTATGCTTCGCTGTTATATCTTGTTGCATTCCCCGTGTTGCTCTGTTTGTGCACCGTCGGAAGTGTCCTTACCGTCGCTGTTCTTTTGAACGATCGATTGCAGCGGAAAATCTCCACGGCGATCTACATGGTCGGAGCAGCCCTCGGAAATTTATGTATCATGTGAGTTGTACGGAAATGCATGCATAAAAGCACATCGCTCATCATATTTAATATTTCAGTTAAGGGATTTGGCCCGGTACATAGCACCAAATTCGTGTACATACATGGGAACTTCCGCTGTCGCGTACTCACAAACACTTTTTTGCATTGCTTTATGGTATTTTGTAGCCGAAAGACTTGTATGCATAGGCGTGAAATCAGTTTTTGCGCGCAATTCGGGAGTTATGGATGTTAGAAAATTCCAAAAAGTTTAAATGCACTCAGGTGTACCAAAAGTCTCATTATGGACCGATCCCTTTCAAATTTTGCAGGTAAATGCGCATAACAATGCAGATCGTTTTAACACCAATCCACTGTTCCAACACGTTTTCAAATTTTAAAATGAATTCGAAATTTTAAAATTCATTTTAAAATTCGAAAAAAATCGTGAAAGTCTGGATCCGTGTAAGAGCGATCTTCATGGTTATGTGCATTTACGCGCAAAATTTGAAAGGGATGGATCCATAATGAGGCTTTTGGTACACCTGAATGCATTTAAGCTTTTTGGAATTTTCTAACAGCCGTAACTCCTGAACCGGATGTTGCGCTCAAAAACAGATTTGACGCCTAAGTACAAATCATTTGGCTACGCAATGTCAAAAAGCAACCCAAAAAAGTGTTTGGAAGTGCGCGAAAGCGAATATTCCCGTGTATGTCCAGGAATTTGGTGCTATGTACCAGGCCAAATCTCTTAACAAGTATTTCAACCGACTACGAATTTTTTATTTATGTTAATTCCTATGACGAGTTTCAGGTTCGATTATCCTGTATTTTCAGGTGGCCTAATTTTCCTGACTATTTCTTCTTTTTGAGGGCAGCGATTTCGCAAGGGTATGATAAGGCACAAAATTCTTTTCCTTCGTATGAGGCGGACGGTTTTCTTGACTTCCTGGGTGGTACCGCCCTTCAGTTTGTCGATTGGTAAGGAATATCTTGGCTGACTTAGTTATATATGTTTGTGTAATTACTGTGCAGCCATTTACACCGACCATTTGCTTCGCATTACTGTCTGTTGTAGGACTTTGATAATCTTTGCGGCCGAACGCTTAATCAGTGTGATCCAACCATTAGCATTTTTCTCCCGACGAAAATCTTCAGCTTGGAAACGCGCCGTTATAACAGAAATCATCATCCTCATTCTGGCGGCAACATTTTCCTTATCACATTTATGGATATATTATTATTGGTGGACCTCGCCCCAGTACAGCAGCCAGGACGAGATGCTGCTGGACATTCCATCGCTGAAGCACTGGTACATTGTGCAGACGAATGCTGACGTAAGCGTCTAAATCTGCCACTTTGTAAATTAGACAGATTAGCACTTTAGATCTGCCTGTATGTTTCTGTCAGTTTTACGAGCGAAGTATGAAACATGAGTAAATAAGAAAATTTCAACGACACCGGTTGGGGTCGTTCATGACAGTTAGCGAAATCAGGAACACAAACCTAACAACGTTACTATGCGAAAAAAAACATATTCTCTGGCAATATATTTTGCAGACGATCATGCTGATTGCCAAACGCCTCTTACTGCTCTTGATAGACGGGGTGCTGATATTTGTTTTGTGGCGACATAAGAGGCGTGTTAAAAGAACGCTGTCTCGCCGGACAAGTTCGTCAACACAGAATGCCAATCGCATCGTTTAAGGCAGTCTAGTGTTATATCTAATCACCCAGCTACCTACTCTCGGTTTCCAGTTCGCCCTCATCGCCAGCCGTCCACCATACTGCATGTTGGACTTAACCAGTGGTGAGGATGCCAGTGCTGATGATATCGTGCAGATTATCAGCTGGGTGGATTATTCGGTCACCTTTTGGGTCTACTATGCGTCCAGCATCAAGTTTCGTCAACAGTGTACAAACCTGTTTAGTTGTGTTTGTAAGTCCTGTCGCCTGTTCGGCTGCTGCCACGCTGCAGAATGCAATTCTGATGATTCGTCAACTGGAAGAATTATTCTTAGCACTGTTACAAGTAACGAAGTAACTCAATAACAGGCAATAAAGTTGTTTCATGCTATTAGCCAGCAACCGTCAATCTCAGATCTGCTGTCAACTGCATGTATTTAAATATCTGTATCTTACCATTTAATACTGCCGCTTATAATACGCCGTTTATAATACTGCTGTACTATTGCGTTTTATAATAACATGCATTTACCGGCGGCAGAGTACTTGAGAGCTCCTACTCTTTTCTGACTGTGCCATCGCCTGACAATCATAATGACATACGTACATGCTGATAATAAAAAAACTGAGAATAATGAGACGTGCTGAACGTCATGGGTGCGGGGGCAGTGCATCATGGATCCGGGCACTGACATCCCTTAAGGTTATTTCTAGAGATGAAATATATAAAAAAATCAACAGTAAATGCCGAGAGGGTGTGACATGGTGATAGAGTACTAGTAAGTCTGTTTCAAACGTTAACATTTGATTAAGCAAAACGTTTTAACGACAGCTTAGTTCAACATTCTCTTCCAGACAATTCGTTATTTCTCCCGTCCAGGTATTTGGCATTCTCACTGATCGAGATGCTGAGCTGCTCGTTGCTGTCGCATTTCCCTACGCATCCGCTAAAATAACCACCAGGTACGGTATATTATCGAAAAATGCAGCGCTGACTTGAGAATGGCTGTATTACTGTTCGCAGTACTAGTACCTATTAAATACATCTCCAGTTTACTGACGTGTGTTGAGAAATAGCGACGCGCTGCTTTGAGCGGTGGTACCGGTGAAACGATGACAACATTCATAGGAAATAAATTCTGTAATTATAATACTCAAAATTTGAATGAACTGAAAGCCGGTCAAACACCGTGTTGACCTGTTATTGGACCGAGTGACCTCCCATAACGAATCATTCGTCGGCGCGGGATCGCTCTGTGAGCCACGGAACGGCCAACGGCCTGATCTTCAACGAAACCGGAGAACCGTTTTGTCTGTAATTGGTTGATGGAAAGGTTCCGCCGCTATACTGGCGATATCACTGCTATCCACCGGCATATCTCACCAGCAACAAATACGATCATGAAGCGCCAAGTTAGTCTTGTATGCAGCCGTTGTAAAGGAAGGTTTGCGTATTCGCACCGGTTTGCGAACGGTCAGCAGATGATGCAAATCCCACCGAAAGATCTGTAAGTCGATTCAAGAGTCTCAATAACCGTTACATTTCACACGATTCCAGCACTTGTAAACAACTGAGCGTATATAAACATCCGTAAACGTTTCACATGCATTTATACTCAGTCATCAGGCGCTCGTATCAATGCATAATAATTTGCACGATGTTTAAACATTTTGGGATTTGACTGGTTTTTTCACAACTCACAGAATTTGTCAACCGTGTTGCGCAAATAGCAATCGCTCGATAACTACATACCATTTTTAAAATTTTACCGCGTTTTTTGTAAATACCGGTTGAACAGATAAACGTTTGACTTCACGGAACAAACGTTTTCTTTAAAAATTAGTAAGACCCTTATTTATGTCAGCGCTATTTTTGTCATTATAAGACTGACGCATCTCTATGGTATCTTATAAGTTATAAATAGCAAGTAACAGTTTCTCGGAGAAGCACAAGCTTAAATCAGTGCGGTTGCTCAATGTCCGCTTCATCTAGACGGGGCCTGCGTTACATTAAAGGAAAAGCGCTCGCCACAAGCGCCATGTAAGGCTGAAATCCATAATTAATATAAAATACTACTTTTCAGCCTACAAATGAATAACAGAATAATAAAACAATCATTAGCAAAGAAAAACTTTTCACGCAGTGGAATCGATGTATCTGCACAGCCGATATCTGCATTAAATGCTGGCAAATTATAAGCACCGTTCGTAATTACCCTGATGTTGATATTTGAGCAACACCGCTGCTGATCGAATGGATTGGAAAAAAGCCAGCATTTCGATATCCAACTCAATAAATTTCTAATTTAAGGCTATCGCCTCGAGTCACGGAAGTAAAGTGGGAATGTTTACAATAGAAGATTGGGTAGATATTTCCGCTAAACATGCCACCTGCCTGTTCTCCCTCCATACTTGATTAAGAATTCAAGCTGCCTGTCATCGTACCTTGTTTGCCGTCGGCTCGAATGCCTAATTCAACTTATATGCAGTTGTACACTGTCGGTGTATCAGAGCCGAAAATGCTGTCTACTGTGTTTCATCCTTTTAATGATTTTTTCCCGATCGAGCAGCACTGTGCCACGTTTACCCGCAACTGCCGCGGCTGCATCGACCAGGCATCGGTAGAAAGAACTTATTGGTGGTTTATTACACGTTAGGATTTACTTTAGGATTTAGTCATACGCTTGGTTTATTCTACGCTAGCGCAGTTATCTAAATCTGCGGAATATTACAGTTACTAATCAGGAATACAAACGTTTCGGCTAATGACACAGCCATACCGGCGGTATCTCCAACCCTCACCGGTCTGGCGATCTTGCTCATGTTTCTATGGATCCTCTTTCTGTTGGTGCTGTTACTCCTGAATATCGCAGTCCTGTGATTGACCTACACTTACACGCCAGCAACCTCATAAAGGGTGCACCTACTCTGTACTTAGCCCCTTAGGAATTGTTTTGGTTCTTATCATCCTTATTGCGGGGGTTATTTTTTAAGCAGATGACCAAACGCTGATCCCGCAGATCATACGAACTTTACTCAGTCTGCCAGTGTTTCCAAGGCCTGCACAGGATACGCTTCAAAGGATGTATATTATAAAACGATTATTTATTTGGCCCATTTTTGACCAACTGGTTCTAATATCCTTGCCTTTGCCTTCGTACTTTTTGGGCCACGCAAAAAGTACAAAGGCAAAAGCAAGGATATTAGAACCAGAGTCTGCATAATTAGTATGCATTAGTATGCATAAGCCGCCACTCAAGTGAAGAGCGGATGGCACCGCGGCCAAGAGGGAAAAAGGGGAATTCCTGTTTTATGTGATCGAGTCAGTTTTGGTCCTTGGGAAAGGCCCAGCAAACGGCCTCCAGAACGTCTGGAGGCGGTATGCTGTGTGTTTTCCAGGGTCTGCTCGTTTTATTGTAGCATCCCGACTCTTAATTCGACTTACTGGCGCTTCCTTCCTAATGCCTTTTCCTACATTCCGACTGCTATAGAGCCAGTGTTCATATCATCGGCAGCCCGTCTCCAGTTCTGTTTGCGTAATGCATACGAATCATATGTGCTACGCAAACGGAATCTGAGACCATTTACGCCGTTTCCTGTAAACTTTGCTGCTGCCTGTGCCGGCGTGTTTTTCCCCGTCAAGATGCTGCACAGTCGTCACATCGGAACGATCGGCATAGAAATGGCTCCTGTGGTATAAATTTCTAAGCAAATGCACTGACGTTTTCCGATTACAGATCCACTCCTTTCATCGAGACCTTTAATAAAAACGGCTTCGCTGAAAGTAATCAGCTCGACTTATGACGAGTACCAGTTGTAATTACTGTAGTGGATTAACTCGCTCAGTTAAACGAATGGCAGCTCTTAAAACAGATATAATCGAAATTACGCAAATGAAATACTACGATAAGTGTAATACAAGCACATTTGTGTGCCAAATAAATACCGCACAAGTTTCTTAATTATTGTTCAAACTACTTGTGTTATCATCACAATTATTATGAGAATCCTTGAAATTATTATTTTTCAAGAAATTCTGGAAAAATATTCAGTTCAAGGGTTCTCCAAATAAAGTGATAATCGTTAAAAAACAAGTAATATCAATAAAGAATAATATTGTAATCAGTATTGATATCTATCGATATAACTAGCAGTCTAGCACAGTTTATTAACATTTTTAATATGAGCCCAAAACATTTCCAATTGTATTAAAATACGTACTCTAACATAAACGCACACTGGAATGCTAACGGACCATTAATAATTATGTTCACTTTTGGACGCATGCGGTAACATAATATCTGGTTATTGCGCGGCGCGCGCTCGTTTTGAGTTTGAAACAATGCATTCGTAGTTTAATCTTTTGAGCACTGGAATCGGTAAATTCAGTTACAATATTTTCTACTGGCTCGGTGTTTTTTCTTCTAAAAGGTTGCACTTGGGCGGAAACTCGTCTTAAGATTACTACCCAACGGCTGCGTGAGCCGTATTAATTTATTTATAACCGGTTTCTGATTTTACTTTGCTGATAATGCACGTTCATCGTAACGCCGTTGTAGAGGGAAATACCGATCTTACATGGAAATCTGAGTGCATAGAAGCATATGAGCACCTCGGGCTGTCTAATTAGCAATTACTGCAACAATGATCACTGTCTTTATGACTCCATAAAACGCTTACACTGGTCATATATCTGTACAATGAGCCCCTTAAGAGCCTAAACAGCTTTTACGGCTGGCTATTTTGTCTAGATCTGCAGATGCTTTGCTAGGCGTTTTGCAAAATGGAAATTATTACTTTTACGACAGCAAATTCTTGATAAAATGTCGTCGTTACTCAAAAACAAGACAAGGCATGTCCATACTTCCGGAGTCATTTTAAACGACAACCTAACAACCGACGAATGTAACTGGAAGCGTGCCCTGCGTATGAACGTCACTGATGACACACGAGAATCCGCCTCCGCTTCCCTAGTTTATCTTACAACTTTTCCGGTTTTGCTCTTTTTATGCACTGTCGGAAGTGTCCTCACCGTCGCTGTGCTTTTAAACGATCGATCGCAGCGGAAAACCTCCACGGCGGTGTACATGGTCGGAGCAGCTCTCGGAAACTTATGTATAATGTAAGCCGTACGTAAACTTATGATCAACGACGTAAAATATCGCTCATCATATCACTTCTCATAAAATACAATTCAAATAACATTTATTAATTAAGGTTTATTCTGTGACGAATTCAGGGCCTGATGTTTCAGGTGGCCTCTTTTTCCTGATTACTGCTTCTTTTTAAGCGGAGCCATTTCCTATGGAGTTCCGTATGATATAGACAAAGCACCTTACACTCGGGCTTTTTATCGGGCCCTTGGCTTGCTCGATTTCCTGAGTTATACCGCTGCTGATTTTGTAGATTGGTAAGGTCTATTTGTGCCGACAGAGTTGCCATAAAATCCGATATTAACGCCCTGTGGTGTATTTACGTATATATTATTTCCATTGACGCTAGTGAACCGTTTACACAGACCATCTTCCGATTCGCATTGTTGCTGTCGTAGGACTTTAATAATCTTTGCGACCGAACGATTATTCAGTGCGATACGACCATTATTATTCTTCTCCCGAAGAAAATCTTCAGCCTGGAAACGCGCCGTAATAAAAGAAGTCATTATTCTCATTTTGGCTGGAGCATTTTCCTTATCATATTTATGGATATATTATTATTATTGGACCTCGCCCAAGTACAGTAGTCAGGACGAGATGCTGTTGCAGATTCCTTCGCTGAAGCACTGGTACATTCTGCAATCCAATGCTGACGTAAGCGTTTAACGTTGCGGTTTTGACCTTGCTGCAGAGTTAATTTCAGCGCATATTGACCAGAAACTGGGGCCTATATCAATGGGCCGGATAACATGTGTAGAATTTTGACAAATTTTTTCATTTTCCGATACGTACAAGCTTGTCCGGTAATTTCTTCCGGTTCAATACAGCGAAGTATACAGATTTGCGTGTTACGCCAAACTCTATGCTACGGCGCGCCACGTCACACTGCTTAAATACTTAACATGCATCTGGCTGGCAGGTGGCTTGGTGCACGCCAGATACTTTAATGAGAATAACAGTAACTGCCTGGCTGAAGGTGGTTAGAAAACGGTCGGTGTGGTAATGGGCATTCTATCTGCGCAGCGCATTTAGGCAATCCGATAAGCGTAGTGACGCGGCCATCATTTTAGGCGCGAATTTCGCGCTAGCTGTACCTTTACGAGAGAAATTGCCGAACAAGCTTGTATAGATATTACCAGTTATTTGTAATACTCAACCAAAGTAGGTATGGAAGGGCGTTCGGTGACGTGAACGCGCACATCAAAAATGCCGCCCATCGACGCATCAGAGATCTTCTAAGACTCTCGTCACGGATATGGTTACAACCGTTACACGGCATTTCACAAAGTAACGTGTCACCGAGTGCAGTTCATGACCACAATTTTTCGCAACCACAACACTTTATGACCACGACATTTCACAACCGTGAAAATTTATGACCTCCTCGTTTTGCAATAAATATTTTACGACGGACAGCAAAATCTCAAATTCATAGCCAAAATTAGTTTTAGTAGTCTCAAAATTCAGAAATAGTCAGAAACATGAATAACTGGTAATACTAATCGGGGATTAAAAAACTTTAAAGAGCTACACAATTTTTAACTACCTAAGCGTACACAAAAACCTACACAAGCCTTAATTTTTATGAGTATGCCCCGGAATCGACTTTGCTGTTTAGGTGCATTCTCATATCTGTGTATATCTGTAAGACTGTATTTGCAGGTGCATATACCGGTTTACAGCGTCCCTCGGGAAGTACGAAATACTAGGAAACTAGTATTAATAAGAATTTTTTTTAAACAGAACCGGGTCGCGGATGACCAGCAGCGAATCCAAAAACACAATTCAGCCGGGTTGCTGTTCTTTTTTTTAGACGATCATGCTGATTGCCAAACGCCTCTTACTTCTCTTGATAGATGGGGTGCTGATATTTGTTCTGTGGCGACATAAGAGAAGTGTCAAAAGAACGCTGTCTCGCCGGACAAGTTCGTCAACACAGAATGCCAATCACATCGTCTTGGGCAGCCTAGTGTTATATCTAATCACCCAGCTGCCTACTCTCGGTTACCAATTCGCCCTCATCGCCAGCCGTCCACCATACTGCAGGCTTGTCTTAACCAATGGCGAGGATTCCAGTGCTAATGATATCGTGCAGATTATCAGCTGGGTGGATTATTCGGTCACCTTTTGGGTCTACTATGCGTCCAGCCTCAAGTTTCGTCAACAGTGTGCAGATCTGTATAGGCGTTTCTGCAAATCCAGTCGCGTGTTTTGCTGCAAACACACTCACGAACGCAGCACTGATGATTCATCAACAGGAAGGATTATTCTTAGCGCTGTTACAAGCAGCGAAGTGACTCGGTAACAGGCAATAATAAAGTTTTCTTCTTCGGCCAGTAAACTAACCGTAGATCTGATTACAAGTTAAGAATACCATAATGAAGGAATACCATAATGAAGTTAAGTAAAAAAATTACACGCATTGTAACGGTGCGCAGAATTTTTGGTTTTAGAAACCGAACAACCATATAAGATGATCGAAATCTTTTGGGATTATCTTTTGGGATTTTGGGCCCTTTAACATCAAACACTACACTCAATGCCGGTACGGTGAGAAAAACCAGCACGAGCTATCGAACACCTGCTCGCGTCCGACAATTCGGCATCGTCCCGGTCAGGGGTTTGACCTTTCTCCGTTTGTCGGGATGTTTTTCACATGGCTGGGTGCATCTTCGATAATGTACAATTAAATGCGGCAGTTAATTATTGTTAATTTACTTGAGCGGAAGTTGTTGTTTCGTTTTGTACTGGCGCTCATTACCTTAGCAACAGTCGTCTTGTGGGTTAGTACCGATGTTGCTTCAAATGCATGCTACAATTTGATAAGTCATTCGAATCTTCAGAACAGTTGTGGCTGCTTCCTGAATCGGCTGTTCAAGTTTGCATTGTTTTTTGGCGAAATTGTATTGCCGTTTTTTAGCGAAATGTTGTGGCGAAAAATTGTGCAGTTCAATAAATTTCAAAAAGTTGATGTGTAAATACTTCGATAATTTGTATATTACCGCCTGCTTGTCCTACGATAAATTTACGGGAGATCCGGTTCCTGTCATTGTAATTAACGATCAGTGAACTCGTTCCAATCATATATTCCTATGGTTTATATTATATGTCACTTGTGAACAATTTATTCTTTACTGCTAAATTAATCTCAAGTCTTTTGCGAAATTATACGAGTACCATTCTCGATGGCACGCAACCGGATGTTTCGAACCGTGGACGCGGCCGACCACGTGGGACTGGATGCGGAATTACACGAAGCAGGCGCCCTGAAGGTAGACGTTCTGGTGTCAGTTCAGGTATCCCGAAAAAGGAAACGACGGTGGAAAATGAACTCGCCCAACTCAAAAAGCAGGTATTATCCGATTTATCTGCATAGGTTGCAACTGTAGTTCCCCCATTTGATAATAGTGTTCGATCCTTTTCACCGGCGACCCGTAAAGTTCGAATCCAGAATACCGGCAAAGCAGACGCGCCACAGCTCCACCTACGGGACCTGTCTCCTGTTTCCGATCCAGGTAAAGCTTTTCATACAGATGGCGCTACTGATGTCGAATTAAATGGTACTAGTGATGCTACTGCCGTAATTCGAAAAGCTGCCGCGATACTTGAAGCTTTACCGGACAATGATAAAAGCCTGCTGCTACCAGTCGAGAACACTCTGCTGCCCAAGCTCTTCAGCAAGAAGGAATTTGTTAATCTTCCCGATCTACTGTTGAACAACTGCACAACTAAAGCGCAGTCGACATCCAAGAATTCAACTGGTAAAAGTGCGCAGATTCGAGCCTTTAATCAATGGATGAGAGCGTTTTCAGTGCTGAAAATGTATCGGTGTGCCATATACCCGGAGTTAGACCTTCCCATGATCATCACTCATATTCAGCACAAAATTTACTATAAAACTAAATTGATCTTAACAGTTTTAGCAATACCAGTGAAATGTCACACTCTGTTTTGTGCAAAAGCAAACCCTGTCCCAAGTTATAGCTCTTGCCCTGTACACGTGGCCAGGGCGGCGACTTCGCTGTATTTGAATGGCTTTCAATCTACTCTTGCACAGAACTTGTGATGTGTGAGCGTCGTTTACTTGTCGCTACAACGTTTGTGAAAAATGATTTATGACCAGTTTTTAGCAATGACTTACATCGTATGTTCACTTAGGCCCCGTCCCGAATTTAAAGCGAATCTCGTTGCGATACAGCAACTCCACCTCGCGAGGTGGCTTCGCGTACCGCATCTGTAGGTGTGGCCACTGCGGTTGAGCAACCGTAACACAGCGAGATCCGCTTTGAATTCGGGACAAAGCCTTACAGTTGTTAGAAATAAATTTTATTTACGACTTATATAATATATTAGCACTTTTTTACGATTTATTACCCATTTTTTAAATTTTTTCAAAACTGAACTAGTTTGGAGAATTTGAAGCAGATCGTTAGAGTGTCGAGCAGTAGCAGCAAGTACTAACATCACTCTGCAACATTAAGTACTGAATTATTTATACATCCTGAATATATCCCGGACAACGCATGCCCTCTCTATGAGATCCAAAATAAACTTTTATTTAGCGCGCTTTTTAAATATCTCAGTCATAATCAAACTGGCTAATACAGCCATTCCGTAGACCAAAAACAATCGTCGTTACGCTACGCCCCGTATTCCCTCGGCACGCCTGATTGTACAGTTGACAACTGCAGGGTGTCTTTTAAGTTTATATTTAACAGCTATCAGTTCCTTCGGAGGTGCACCAGTGTAAGTCAGAGTGTTTGTTCAGTGTCCGCATCATTTAGGTCTCCTGGGTAACATGAACGGAAAAGCTCAAGCACCAAAAGGTTGCATGCCATAAATACATATGCAACATTACTTTACAGCAAGCAAATAAATACTGTAACAGAACAACAAAGAGATCATTAGCAAAGAATGATTTGCTAGCTGAAATAAATCGAATACTGTATGTATCCGCAGATTCCGCACATCCGGTGTGTGTGACAAATGCGGCGACATGATAGGCACAGTTCAGAAGTATCCAACGGTTCATATTTGAACAACACCGCTGCTGATCCTGTGGTTGGGAAGAAAACCAGCAGTTCGATATCCTACCCAAAAAAAGTTAATGGAGTGTGATCTTCTCCTGCCGCGGATGTAAAGAGGAAATGTTTACAATTGAAGATTGGGTAGATTTTTCCGCTAAACATACCACCTGCCTGCTTTCTCTCCATACTGGATTAAGAATTCAAGCTGCCTGTCACCGTTCCTTGTTTGCCGTCGGCTCAACTGACTAATTCAAGCTTTGTACACATTGTACAGTTATTTGTACACTGTCGTTGTATAGAGGCAAAAATGCTACCGACTATGTCACTTTTAACGATTTTTCCCGTTCGAGCATCACAGTGCCACTTTTGATCGCATTTGTCGCGGCTGCATCGACCAGGCACAGTTTAAAGGACTTACTGCCGGTTATCACACGTTAGGCTTAGGATTAATTTTATCGAACGTTAGGGTTATTTTACGTGTGGGTTATTTATCTAAATCTGCGGAATATTACAGTTACTAATCATGAGAACAAACGTTTCGGTCAATTGCACACACAGCCATCCCGGCGGCATCTCCAACCCTAACCGGTCTGACGGTCTTTTTCAAGTTTCTGTGGATCCTCTTTCTGGTTGTGAAAGAGAGAAGAGCCCACAGAAACATGATATTTTCCGGTTTCTTGTTTCTCCTGAAAGCCACCTAAGTTTGACTCATTCAGCACTCTTACACTCACGTTACGGCAACCTTTTATAAGGGTGTACCTATCTGTTCTTAACTTCCCACGAACAGTTGTAAGGTTTGTTGTGGTTTTTATCCCGGTAATCCATATCGGGTGCTGAGCATGCAGACGATGTACCAGTCCCACAAGAATATTGTTCCTGTTTTATGTGAAAGATGTGTTTCTATGGTATAAATAAAGGATAGTTCTTGCTTATGTGAGTTGGCTGTTGTTGTATTGTCGCATCCCGAATATTATTCCGCCACGCTGCCGCTGGCTGCAGATTGCTTTTACGCGTAAAGGCGTTCCACAACCAGCGTCAGCGTGGTGGAATAGAATACATGCTACCTCCTGATTATGTATTACACAGCCAGAGATTAAATCATCGTCTTGAATTCGGCTTGCGCAATGCATATGAATTATACCTACATATGTGTCACGAGTGTTTTTTTTCGTCCAGTTTCTCCACGTCGTCACATGGGAACGAGCTGCACAAAATGGATGCTGTGTTTTAAACTGCTATGCAACTACTCCGCCATTTTCCGATTACAGATCCACTTCTATCTGCGGCAGTCGGGTAGGTGTTAGGTTGCTTTGCTGTTTTTGCTAGTGTTTTCTCCATCTACCAGATTCTAAGTCTGGTAGAGTCTTCAGTTGCTTGATTTCGTCGTCTGAGTTGCTTGTTTTTCCTTTTGCCCCGCAGCAAGGTGCTGCCGTTGCCTTTGATGTGTTGTAGGTGAGAAGGATATGATGGTGTTCAATGTGTTGGCATTCAGTTTCGGTTTCGGCGTCCAGTTTCGTTGCTGTTCGCCCAAGGGTGAACTAGCCGTGCGTCCTTTGTTAAACATACAGCCGTATATCCGGCGCATTTCAAATACATGGTAAAAGAACTACGAGCAATCACAAAAATTTCGTGCTTCTTTGCAGCGGCACACCGACAACTCGCTGATCGACAACTTGCTGACGACTATTTGCTGACCGACAAGATGTTGACTTGACGTTTGGTGAAACAACAAATCGCTGAAGGACATTTTGTTCAACGACCTAAGAAAACCTAAGAAAACCTAAGAAAACCTAAGAAAACCTAAGAAAACCTAAGAAAACCTAAGAAAACCTAAGAAAACCTAAGAAAACCTAAGAAAACCTAAGAAAACCTAAGAAAACCTAAGAAACCATTCGAACCTAAAAAAACCTAAGAAGCCTTCCAAGAAATCCAGAAAATTAGCGGGTCAATTCTTTTGCTGCGAAGTGTCCGCTACCAGACGTCTTGCGTCAAAATGTTTCGAAGTTAAAATGTCCCAATGGAAAATGTCCCAAACCGAAGTGTCCCAGTGTCAAAATGTCCCGCGGCGAAAAGTCTTGCGTCGAATTTATTTGCGGCGAAATGTCACACTCCCAAATGTCCGGGTGCGGGGCAGGCGGCAGGCGCCTGCGACAGGAGAACCTGGCTGATTCACCATTTAAATTTTAATAAGAATTTCTGAATCACAAAAGAAGGTGATGAAATGAAAATCTCACCGATGGCGGGACCGGATGCATTAATAATTTCTGAATGCATTATGCTGAACCGTCTTAAGATTTTGATACACTACACGAACAGACTATCACTACTTCGATCTTCCTCATTTTATTCACTTTAAGTACTTCGGAATCGCCCTTATTTCATTCAGCTGAGCTGTATACTGATGTATTCCAGACTTATGGTGTTAAGACATACAGACTGGTTTTTGGAACTAGTCAGAAGTCATTCCTACCGGCCTGCCTATGGCTTCTCTCCGGATTCCGTACGGTTCTGCGCGTTACTGATTGTGCTGAGCAGGATCACCGCGCTGCCGATGACAACAATCGCCGTCGTGAACCACATTGCCAATTTGCCACTGTTTTATAATAACTAGCTATAATGTACAGTTCTCTTGTTCTCCAGTAATTTAAGTAATCGTGTCAAGTCCTGCAGTGGCCAAGTGTTATGTGTATTTGTCCATTACGCCGGACAAAGTTACTGTTATCGGAAATTTGTCATGAATTTAATTTGTGTTTATTCAGCGCAGAAATGCCGATCGACTCCCATTCCCTGTGTTCAAGCTCCGATGCCTCTTTATGTAAAAACCATCTAACCGATTCCACTTGCCACCATAGGCTACATAATATCATGATACTGTTATAGTTGACCTTGTGTAAGTGCCAGTTTCTCTGTTCGAACCAGGCAAGCACATCTGTTGTCAGGTGTGACAATACGAACGCTCCGACCATCTCCGGATTGTTGTCGTTATAAACTATGCTTATCGGAATAAATCATTGCCGGCGCACGCAGGTATTACAATAAGACGTAAATCTCCTTTTTGTTTGTTATGTCTCCCGTTACTAGTTTGTACTTGCATCGTGACACTTATTAAAAGTCCTATTCGTTACAGAATACACTTGCTGGCATGCTTAAAATCATTGTTCACCGCACTGACCATGGTGAGTCTTGTTGTTCTACACGGAAATGACTAATAAATTTCTTTATCTGCGCAAATGGCGGCACATTTTGTATTGACTGCTCGTTTCACAATTCGGAGGCCGCTAAAAGATAATTATTAGTACAAATGTGGCCGTTAGCCTGATGCTATGCGAGTACGTAAATAAGCCGGCGCTAAAGATATTAGCTCAAATTTCAAAATATGCATGGACGTTTTTCCCATTTCGGACACTTTTACATTATGGATCCACATACCGGACGCCAAAGACACGCTTTTCCCTGCGTTGCTCCATATTAAGAAATTTGAATACTTTCGCGTACAAAATTGAACAAAACACAACATCCGGTTTGTAATCAGCGTTTGAAGCGCTTCTGTCATGTGGAACAACGCGGAGAACACCGTGACCTTTAGTTCCCTACATAAATGCTTCTTACAAAAATGTCTGGAATGCGAGCAAGGGCGAAGTATCTCGAAAAAAGGAAACATCCAGAATCTTTAGTGTTACTGTATAGTTATATTCAGCACTATATGTTGTATGATGAGTGTTTACATCTGACCGCCGCTACAAGGAAACGCTGAGCGCTGCTTAAGAATGGATGTTAGCTTTCCGATCCCAAATTTTTACTAGCGCAGCAATATACGAAAAGTGTCTAAAAGCCATCACCAAACACGAATTAATCGTACCAGCTTATCAAGATTAATCACTGAAAATTGACTAAGGTATTAGCTGCCTAGATCTCATACATGGCAGATCCACTTTGCTCCCGATCAGTTTTTACCCGCATCCCGGTGGGGGACGATTGACGACGGGGGCCGCGGGTGGTGCCACGGGCGGCCGAGGTGCAACAACGGCTGGAGCCGGAGGCGGTGGTTGGGGTTGTGGGCATGTCTGCACCGGTTGGCAGCCGTTGGTGGCGGTGCGAATGTATCCCGGTTTACACATGCATCCGGGTTTGCAGTTGACCGGGCATTTGGGACTGCGGTTGTTGCAGGTCGGGTCGCATAATCCACAGGGGCCCTGCTGCTCGTTGCAACGGCAACCACGAAAGTATTCGTCCGTGCAGCCGTAATTGACGGCGTCAATAATCATTTGTAGAACAGGGTGGTTTGCACTGCATGCACAAGATATTATGGGGATTACAGTTACTGAAATAACGTATTTATGGAGCATTTACGTTTAGCTGGTGGCTGGAGAAATATGGCTACGACAGGCGGATGCCTTCGACAGGAGAAGACTGCTGCTTTACCATTTAAATTTTAATATACATTACTGAAAATACTGCTGAAATAAAAAATTTCGCCGCACCCGTGCCGGTGCGTTCTAAAGCCGTGCGACTAACCCTTGAACCGCACCTAATGGGTTTATTTTGTCTTACACTTTTCCTCGTCGGGCACTGAGCACGCTTGTTTCCGCCACCGTGCAGCGCTCACTTAAAGCTTATTTTTTATCGTTTATTCCGAGCAGCGTGTGCATTCCCGTATAACGGACTACGCAGAGCATTCCCGTATAACGGACTACTTACTACTTACTAGCTACTTCATCTGGCATCTACAGTATTATCAAGACAAAGCTAGTTGTGCATATTGAGAAATGAAAAACATTCACATTTTTGATCTTCCTGCGCTAACTTCTCATGGGAGAACTGCAGCAAATTTATGATGTACGAAAGCTCTTTCTGTCTACTGCCTTTCCATCGTGTAGTTATGCTTATACGCACTGTAGAATGATAATATGATCATGATTCATGCAGATTCTTCCTCCTCAACCGCATCACGGTATGACTATCCATACAAACCGTACTTCAACCAGTCGCACTCGTAACAGTGGTCAACATCCTGTTATTTAGGATTAACGACTTAACTGTAATTAAATCCATTAATCAACCCGTAATGCAATCAGTGTCTGTCCTCGGAACTTTTAATGACATGAGAGACAACGAGGATGTTTTTTAAGCATTTAGATTGGCTGGTCGGGAATAATTAGGGCTCGATGTTGTTTCTCTTGGCAGCATTGCTGTGATTTTGTTAACAATGAATTAAATCAATCCTTCAACAAAAAAAATCAGGCTACTAAGATTGTTACGGACATACGGCACATAACCGGACGCAGTCATTGCCGGCAAGATAAACAGCCGGCTTACGGCCGCACATATGGCCAGTGTCCATCATCAACAGCAATTAACGTTTATATTTAGTAACGAGTATCGAGTAAACAGTGGTCTTGTGCCTTATGGATAATGTGCTGGTAATTATCGTGTTGTCTTATCAATCATAAGCATATGGGCTATTAAGGGAGATGTACGTACTGTCCGTTGTCCACTCTGTGTGTATGTGCGACTGCAAAACTTGGCAATTATGTATTCGTGCACTTGACCTAGAACCTTTAAACGCAGTGCGAGTGTGCCTTGGAATTGGATTGGTTTTAGTTTTCTCTTGGTCCGTTTCGGAGTTGTTCGGTACTTTTGAATTAAAGTGAAAATACCAACTTTAGCATTGCCGCTTAGCTGCTGCGTAAAGTCTGCAGCGATACGTAGTAGTGGAACGATTAATGTATCAAGATGTGTACTTTGCCTTTCATTTGACTGAACGGAAATGATGTTATAATTTTTTTGTTAACAATAACTGATACTCTACTACATTTCCCAGCACGAATCGCTAATCCGGCTACGCCCAATGCTTTTAATTGAACAGTACCTGACAGTCTCTTGTTATTTGATTACCCTTTCCAAAATTATGCAGTTCAGACAAAACAGATGTGTAAATTACAAGGCATTCTTACCGGTCGTCCGCTGGGCTCCCCCCGGATGTCGTAAGGTTTTGCGCGCTAATGGTGGTGATGAGCAGAACCACCGCGCTGCCGATGACAGCAGTCGCCGCTGTGAATCGCATTGCAACGGTCTTACAGTTAGCTTCTAATGGAAAACGTTTGAGTGTTTCGCACGCGTGCGTGTTTGCTGGGTCAAATAAGAAATCAAACTGCAGCAGTATTTATACGAGTACAGACCCTTCTTGTTTAAAACGCTGTCGTCCTTTAAGTGCAACCCGTCCGTCAAAGTAAGTAATTGACTTATTTTGGTACGTCTCTAATTGTGCCTGGAAACATGTCCGCTTTTAGACAGTTCTCCTGTTCTTCAGACAATAACCGGTAATTTAATCATGCATATGACAAGTCCTGCAATGGCAAAGCGTGTTTATTCAATATCCATTACACTGAACAAAATTCATGGAAGTTAATCGTGATCTCTAATTTTTGTCTACTCAGCACAAAAGCGTCAATCAATCCTTGTTCAAGCTTCGATGCCACTTTACGCGAAAAATAGAGTAGATTACAGTTGTCACCCGAGGTGACAGATGCACATAAGATCCAGTTGTGATTATCCCTTGCGTAGTGACAGTTGCTTTACTCGAACCGAGCAACTAGCAAGTGCATCTGGCGTGAGCTGCTGAGGGGTGCTTTTTCGTGCATGACTTTCAAATTACTATTAAATAGTACAATTGAAGAAGCCTTTCACGAATTTTGGCACCGTAGTTAATTAAACAGGACGACAGTTGAGACAATACTGCACTTTCTCGTGGTCGTCAGTGATGATCGGGCACACGATTGTGTGTTTTTTATTCTGTCTTTATGAGCGAGCAGTTTTTGCTTGTTCGACGGAAAGTGGAGGCAAACAAGGGAATATCCCAGGGACAAATGCTTATGACTTTATTCGTGATTGCTGTCATGAGTAATTAGTAATTACCGATGATGGCTGCGTGACAGCGTTCCGGCGCTTTGGCCACCAAAAGAATAAAAGAAATTAAGTTAAATGCCAGAAAACGGAAACAGAAACAAGCGGGTGCTAGAAATGCAACGATATAAAACGAGCTGCAGAGAGCACAAAAACTCTTCATAAACGAGATGCAATAAATGTTTAAATGTTGCGCATGCTATTAGTCCTGGAGAGATGAAGATAACACTAGTGGTAGTCGCTGTTTGCGCAGTTGCAACGCATTTGTTCGGTGTCGGCGCAGCACAAACTACGGGAAACCCAAAGGATGACAAGTAAGCAAACTGGCTATTTTGAATACATGGCTACGAAATCCTTACGAGTAAAATTCCTCAATGTTTCTCGTATTTTGCTCACTTTACGTTAACAATAAGCATACTCGTACGCTTTCATGCAGTATATTGTTACGGCCAACCGGCAGCGCACGCGCATGTGGCGCACTGCATGAATAACGGCTGATCGCACGACTTGCTTTTGCTGTTCTGTGCAATTAACATAACACCTGTTGAGCAATGTATGAAAACATACGGCTAAAGCGAGAAAAATTTCAGAAAAACCGAAGTGCCTTTTTGGCATTCTACTAGAATATGGCAAGTACATATGGACACGAGGCATTTACGATTGAGTGACGTTTTTACTTGTGTCTGCTAACTGTGTAAGTTCGGGGATCTTGAAGAAAAGCGTTTACGGCACTATACTTGCAGGTCTTCACTAAACTTATTGTTTTTCCTTTCGTCTAACACCTGTCCCAGTGGCCAAGTGATAGGTTGTCCCCCTTGCGAAGCAACCTGCAACAATCGCTTCCCCACGTGTGCACAGTCGACGTCGAGCTGCCCCGTGCCACGCAATTGTGTGTGCAAGACCGGAACGGTGCGCAACCAGGGAAGTGGACTGGCCTGCCTGATGCCCTCTCAGTGCCCAGCACCACCTCCGGCCCCCGTCCTTCGTCCAGCGGCACCTGCTCCCTCGCCTAGCGTCATCAATCGTCCCGCGTGCAAGAAAAAATAGGGAGCACTAACTGGTATTGCGCTACTGGGAATGGATATCCTTCGAGGAGTGTGCTGCTTCATTACTGTATCTGGATAACCTTAATCCGTGCTGGGGATGGGTGTGCTGCGCAGTTGCTTTTTTGTCTTCACTTGCCGCACTATGATGATATAGGACGATTGTATGCTAACCAGCTGAAAAAGGGAAAATCATAATATGGATGCAGAAATCAACAAATTCCTGACAATTTTGTGGCTGCTTGTTCTAACTTTTACGTAATTTAGTACATCGACCAGTTTTTCCTCGGACCTCGGTTATGTACTTTTACTTACGCAGATTAAATCATCCGAATCGTCAAAACGGTGAACCACAGAAACAGTTTATGTAACAGTGAGATCGTCCCGTATTTTAAAAATTCGTGTAGATGCACGGTATCTTTTACTTTCGCGCACTCCCAAAATTTTTTTCTCTTGCTCTATGACATTCTGTAGTCAAATGATTTGTATACATACTGTATGTGTAAAATACGTTTTTGCGTGCAGCGTCCGGTTGCGGAGTTATGAGGGTAACAGAATTCCAAAAAGTTTATAATGCGTTCCGGTGTACCAAAAGTCTCATTATGGACCGTTCTCCTTCAAATTTTACAAGTAAATCAGTAAATGCATATGGCCACGAAGATCGGTTTTACACCGATTTAGACTTTCATTATTACATATTTTCAAATTGTACAATAAATTTTAGGATCGGTGTAAAAACGTTCGGCATGGTTATGGGCATTTACGTGCAAAATTTGAAGAGATCGGTTTGCATTTAATGCATTTGGACTTTTTTTGGAGTCTTGTCATCCTCACAGCTCCGCAACCGGATGTTGCGCGGTAGTTCCAGTAACAAAAAAGATTTTAAAAATAAGTTATTTGAATGTGTTTCAATTTGGCACAGATCAACACAGGTTAGTGAGTTTTCAAAGTGCCAATAGTATTACAGAGTGAAGTAGGTTAGCAAGTTTGGAAACTGCCACCAGTATCACAGAGGGACGAATTTGAGTGAATACCCCAGCAGCCACCTGAATCACAGAGCGACGTAGATTAATGAATTTCCATACTACCACCAGTATCACAAAGCCGCTGCGTGAGTGAATACGGTAAACGGATCGCGGAGGAGGCTTTTAGATATTTAGACATAAAGACACTTTTGACAGTAACATATTGGAGTAACCAGATTTCCAGATATTTTTAAAATCTCGAAACTCTGAGGCTCAAAAAAACTAGAGGCTCAAATTATTTATTTATCCACGTATTTCTGATATACGTAATATTTGTTCAGAGTATATTCGAGATCATACGTCTTATACAAAGTATCTCCAAGTACCAATTTTATTTTATTTGCCAATTTTTACTGATTTACGTGTTTCGAGTTTTTTCGGTAATATTATTTTTGCAAAGAAATTTATTTTTGCGTAACTTATTAAATATATGATTAATTAATTTATGAGTTACTGGTTTATCTGGGCTATCAATGATTATCACCTCATTTTTTACTTTGTTATTATTTTGATTTATTCATCCGCATGAGCACCGTGGCTTCAGGTTTGGACTGTGCAAGGAGACGGGTTTTGTTAAGTTCTTCGTTCCGGAAAACTTCCAGCGGGCTTGACAGCGAAGCATTGCAGAGCGGCACGTCTAATCGTAATTCGTTTTTCCGCCAAGAATATGACAGAAGACAAGAGCGCTGAAGACAGATAGGTTTGTAATTCCGGTCTTAGCGCAAAAGACAAAAAATAAATCGAGGACGCATATCATTTCGGAGAAGCAGTCGAATTCGCACGGATGCAAACCATTATTAGCTGCTTAAGCTAACCAGCTTGTTTTCAAATGTACAGGTATAATGTCGTCTAATAAGGTGCGTTTTTATTATCACGTGAGCAGTAATCCTCCAGTGCCGGACTGGGATTGGCGATTCTTCCAGTGAACGGCGGAAAGTCAGCACCGTTGTCCCAGATGATTAGCAGAAAGGGCCGATTGGCTTCGAATGCTGGGAAATAGTTGCATGTGTAGAATGATCGCATCATTGGGGCAGTGTGTTGCCGTAATTCCATGTTCGTCGACATCTAAAAATTGAAGTTTCGCAAAAGCTACCGGCAATTTTGCGAACAAACTTTAAAACTCAGCCAAATTCCACAGCGGTTTCCATCTGCATTGGCATGTGGCATGCTGTTGGAAATCGATATGAATTTTTGCGTGACTTCTGCATTTATGATCAGCATGCCAGGGCACATATTTTTCGGCTAACCAGAAAAGCATTCCTGTGCGCTTCATCGGCCATTGTTTAAAAAACAACGTATAATGTCTGATGCATTTCATAGTCCACTTTGGAGATTCAAAGTGTAATTTCTCACCGAGAAATAACTCTTTGAATTTCCAAAGCAGACCTCGTTTGGACGGCAAATATTACGCAAGCGAATATACTTCCTATAAAGGTCAATGTGGGTGTTTAAACTTTCCGCTAGCAGCTTACTGAAAATGAGTAAATCGTAAGACGCACACGGAACCATTTAAAACAAACCTCTGGGCAGCGCTGCAGGGGTCGGCCAAGATTACCTTTGCCTCCCCTTTGCCTTTGCCTTTTAACTTTGCCTTTTTCAACTTCACCTTTACCTTTGCCTTTGCCGCCCTCAAAACCTTACCGTCCCATTTAATCTTCCCAAAACGCCGTTTTAAATAACCTTTGCCGTCGGCTACAACCGTTGCATGACACAACACCGTCAAACGATTTACCATTTTCGGAACGTATAGTCGGCATTCGGCATACAGGTTGCGAAATTTTTGTTCTTATTAATACAAACATTAAACAATAATATCGCCCTAAACTTAAATTCGATAATTGAGACCGTCATTACGCCGAAACTGGACAACTTTAACCTTAAAGGTTGCATCGATTCGGAAAGGACAGTGGGTTGCAATTCTGAACCTGCAAAAAAATATTTTAGAATTTTTTGAAAAAGTCGGTATCTTGAATCTGGTTAATGCTTTATTTGGCCTTTTCGTGCAACGGGACACATAGTTCGTTTAATCACTGGTACTGTAACAAAAGGATCAAAGGACAAAGTATTACTAACATTTCTGGTGCTATGATCCCAGCCCATTGAATGTAGGCTACGCTAGGATACATTCAGGATATCACATGGTGCGTTCTGCTGACAAGTGAGTACCACTTGTCCAATTGAACGCTGCGATCCTCCAGAAGTTTGAACAAGCTACGTACCTACTGAGCGGCAGTACTTTTACAGAAGCCGAAAATCCTAAACCTTCTGTGTGCACTAATTACCGTATGTACGCCGAAAAGGAGTGGTTGGTGACCATTTCCGATAAACAGTCCCAAATTCTAAATTTCTGGCCGTAAAGTTTTGGTGTAGTTGTCTAATGTACAGTCTCGGCCAACGTTCGAAAAACTAATCCGTGTTTAAGACAGGCTCCGCGAACTCCTCAGCAATGACTTTAACCCACCAAAGTCAGCTACCAGAAGGAACGTGAATACCAAACTGAAAATTGGTGGGTCTTCCTCAAATAATTCAATCAAGAAAAATTAATTTTTTGGGAATTTTCTTGACCATAGGTCAAGCAGGGCGATAGCCTGCCAAACTGACAGGGATGGGCATCCTGCCATTTGGCAGGTAAAACGCCGGAGTTCATAGGAAACGATGGGGAGATCGCACTGAGAAGCACGACCCCTTAAAAGAACCGTTTTGACAAGACCTACATTTGTCAGATACTGTTATGGTCATCGAGATGACCATTGGTCAACAAATGATAAAATTACACAAAAATACGTTTCCGAGTGGCCATAGGCTAACAAAGGTGCAGAATCCACTTTGTTTATATTAAGACAATACAAAATGACCATAGGTCAGATAAAAACAACAGAATATATCAGAACAGTTAGATATGCGGTTTTTGTCAGTTATACCTTCGTTATACTGCATGTTGTGCTGCAGTAGTAATAGCAGTACATATGTACTTTCTTGCCGCTTCCTGCTTTAATTTAACTTTTAGTGAAGTTTTTAATTTCTAGATGGTACAACTACTGAACTATAAGTAAACTATGCAGTCTAAAGTTGCCTGCCCCTAAAAATTCAGTGACAGGTTCCCTCAGGGCATAACTTGCATTAAACGCTGTAAAGGCACCGGCACTACCGGCAAGGTCATTTCCGCTATCACGCATTTACACCACAATAACTGACTGCAAGATGTAACTCATAGAACGTGGGAATGTTGCACAGAATTAAAAAGGTAATATGTAGATACATTTCATATAATTTTACCTTCCCAGCGATGCAAATCATGCCATTACATCCTATGCTGAACTGGGTAAAGACCATAAGTCTTGCAGTTCTTTGTTATGTTTAGGGCTATACAGAGCAACCTACAGAACAGTAATGAAAAAAGATACCAAACAGCTTCAGTTTGCCAATGTCACATTTATTCTTACATTTCACAATTTATTTGTAAGTAACAGCCTAAATTTTCCGACAAAAAACATGAATGTTGGCAATTTTTCTATGTTGTTGACCATTGGTCAGTTTGATGACCACCGAAGCACAAGGCATTTTAGCACTCTTTTTGCCTGATTTTTTTGATTCCTTGTGGGACTTTTTACCAAGTATCTGAGATTTTATAAAGAATTTATAGTTTTATTGTTAAAGTAGCGCCATGCCCATTCCTGTCAAACTTGGCAGGAAATTTTTGAATGACTCTGTTTGCCCACTGTCCAGTTATTTTTCAAACCATTTGGTGCTTTTGTAATGTCAGCCACCGGGTCTCTTTGAGTGATTTATCGGTAAATTATCGGGTAATGGGAAAGCTGCAGGAGCAGCCAAGACCTCTACGAACCCAAAAAGTGCCATTTCGGTCATCTTTGGTCAATGGTTGTGTGCCCCATACGTGTTTCATTTGATGGTCGAATTTTTTTAAACAACCAGCAACATCCCTGCTGTGAAATAAAATCATTGAACTTAATCTTCCTTCATTATGAGCTGGAAGGGGAATAAAGTCCGCCACCCTGCCATTTGACAGGGATGGACGGGAACGGGTTAATGGTAGTTTGGGGGTTAATACATAGTATCGATGTCCTATGTAACCGACGCAGCGGATCCAATAGGTCATCTCCACAAAAGGTAACCGACACAGCGGATCCATTACTACACACTTCCAAAACATAAGGAAAAGGGGGAGGGAGGGTGGGCAGAAATTCCCAAACACAATTCAAGCAGCCACAGAACTAACTTTCAGACACTGCACTCAGCTACATCAATCGCACCACTACATACACAAACTTTCCATGATTTTATCCATAACATACAGTGTTACAGCTGACCACTGCCCAAGCGCCCCACCGGCGCCCAACCGCATCTCCCCGATCCGCCTTTCATCCTTCTCCGCTGTCTTAACCGGAATTAGCTCCGCTAATTCTATTTAAGACAGGCTCCGCAAACTCCTCAGCAATGACTTTAATGGTAGTTTAATACATAGTATCGATGTTAATACCTAGTATCGATGGGGGGGGGGGTTAATACATAGTATCGATGTCCTATGTAACCGACGCAGCGGATCCAATAGGTCATCTCCACAAAAGGTAACCGACACAGCGGATCCATTACTACACACTTCCAAAACAACCCCCCAAAACCCCCAAATGCGTCAAACATAGGGTCGCAAGCCGTCAACAGGATTAGTGGAGCGGATATAACCTTGATACGCATCGCTCTTCCACCGACCGGAACGCTTAATACAGATATCCGACTGATGACAGTTCGCGGCAGTAGTCGCAGCTCCGATACGGAAGCTGTGCGGTGTAATACAGCGAAGTGTAGAAATACCGTGCAAAAGTGCCTTCAACATGCCGGCGAAGCGAGAGCGAGCGAGAAATGTACCATCCCGAAAAGTAAATAAAGGATAATTATTAGGTTAATCCAGATCATTACGCAATATGTAGTACTTATAGATAAATCGAAAAGGGCACACAGATCTGTTTGTAGCAGACAAAGAAACGACGGAACCTTGAGCAAAGCCTTTAACCGCGCGAGTAATAACAAGCGACTTTGTGAAATCAAACTTTCTATGCTCACACAGCCAGTTAGAAACACCAGATGTATATACACGAAGCGTCGCATATGATTTACTAGACTCGAACAAATATGCAATGAAACGCAACAAAGATGTGCAGCTAAGCTGATATTTGTGTTGCTGGCAAAAATTGCGATAAGTGGTAAAACCAATACTGTAAACGGACCGAGAAGAAGATGCAATATGATTTTTTAATAACAATTTAATGGTAGAATCCATGCTATTCAGTAAGTAACTCATTCAACACATCCGGTACGAACTTAGGGTTAGCATTGGCATTAGGACAAAGCTGACGAAATTTAACTAGCTGATCACGTGATAAAGCATCGGCAACATGATTCGACAAACCAGATATGTGAACAAGTCGTAAATCGAAGTTATGCTGAGCCGCACAGAAAAATATTTTCCGCATAGCACTGTTTACTTGCAAATCAGCAGAGCAAAACTTAGACCATGCCTGCACAACAGCGAGATTATCAGAATGTAACTGAACTTTCTTGCCGGCCAGTAACTTTCCCCATAGCAGACAGGCAATGTACACAGGAATTACTTCACAAAGTGCGATACCATACTCCGCCATAACCACGCCAGCTGGCCATTTAACAGAAAACCAACGACCGGCAAAATAACCACCGATACCAAACGATAACGACGCGTCAGTGCATAACTGCAACACATCCGCTGTTGACCAATCCACATCTATGAACGAATTAGTGCCGTTCCATGTCGGCAAGAAATCGCGCCACCACTGTATATCAGCATGGACAGCGGCATCCAGTACGACTGTATCCAGCTGATTAAGATTAAGATTTCTTTGGGGAAATCTTTTTATAATGAAGGCGGAGTTATCCGCTGACCACCGCGCGCGCATTGGTCAGTCGTTCCTCCCCTGGTCAGGTAAAGCAAACGCTCTCCCATTCCTGACCACCTGGACTCGCCTATATAAAGCAGCTGACCACCAGCCGGCAGCCATTAGTTCGCCCGTTTTGCCTGGAGAAGATTTTTCTTTCGATTCAACGCTTTTGATTTTAACGTTTTTAACGTTAGCGAGTTTCGACGTTTACAATGTTTTCTCGCGAGCAACTAGAGGCTATTTCTAAGCCAGCGCTGCGTGACCTCGTAGCACAGAACGAGTTACCAGTGTCCGGCAACAAGACAGCCCTGGTTAATCGTCTCCTGGCTTTCTACAACCCTCCACCACCGGTCGTGGAAGTGCAACGCGACACAGATGTCATGTCCATCCATGCCGATCACGACGAATCTGACGACGATGAGGACGGTCTGGATGGCTTACCGCCTGCCCCGTCACCGCCGCCACCGTGCCCCTTTGCGAAGTACGGCTTGTCAGCAGCCACCAGCAAGCGCCTGCGTGATAACGGCTTTCAAGATCTGCAGGATCTTAAGCTTATCCCAGCGCATCTGCTACCGACTGTGGTTTGCAGCCTCCGCGACGAACTTGTTCTCCGTCAGTACCTGTATCCTCAACCCGCCGCCAGCACCAGCACACTGACCGTATCCAACGTTGCCAACCACATGCGCACCGTGACCGTGGATGATCGTGCCCGCGTCACAGCTCGATCCCAGCACAAAAGGTCACGCTCTCGTTCCACTTCTTCTTCCTCCAGCTCATCATCCTCGTCTTCGTCCTCTTCAAGTAAGTCTGACTGTTGTCTTGACGATGCAGCCAAGTTACCAACACTGGCCCGCAAACTGCCCCGCCCGCATAAGTTTGTCTTCGCCCGCGCGCGCATTTCCGCCACCGGCCGCACTAAATCGAAAGTTGACCCACTGGACCTGCATCTTGACGAGTTCATGAGCGGCAGTCTGTCGCTGGCCAAACTCCTTGCCGGATCCCCGAAGCATGCCAGTACTCTCGCTGAGTATCTGGATTACTTAGAATACTTGGCAGTTAAACGGCAGGACTACTACGCTAAAGCAGTACTGCAGTTTGATAACGACTTCCGCCGAAAAGCCGCGTTTGAAGGTTGCCGCTTAGATAACGCCACAGCCCGCGATGCAATTGGTGGAAAATACTTTCACGCTAAACATTTGTTTGCCGCCACTCACTCAGACTTCAACCGCACCGGCAACAACAACCATGCAGGTCGTTTTCGCACCTACAGCAATCCTAATGCCGCCAACAACCGCCCCAACCCACCACCACTCTGCATCCGTTTCAACGAAAACCGCTGCCCGCCGAATTCTAACTGCCGCTTCGTCCACCGCTGCGACCGTTGCAATCGCACCGACCATGGCCGTCTGCAGTGCCCCATTATCGCCAATACTTAGCCCTTCATCGCGAGAAAGAGATGAAAGCGCAGTTACTGCTTTGTTTTCGGAATCTGGTTGTTTTTGCTCTTCTTCTAATTACAGTTATTCTCCTTCTCACAATCTTGATAACTTGTTATGTCAGTCTGTTAATGAGTGCGGCACGCTGGCCCAAGAAAATGCTCTCTCTGTCGACAGTAATAAAAGTCTGGCCTTGTCTTGCGATGTTGATCTCTTGCAACGCTGTAAACTGACACAAAAGCATACAGTATGGCAGGCTGAATTAATTAATGACCCTGATGCAGAATTCTTACTGCAAGGCATAACAAAAGGCTTTCACATAGTTGACACTAATCAAACGCTCGGTAGCTCTGATACCGCTAATTACACATCCGCATTGTCTCCACAGGCTAAAGCATTTCTTGATAAACTTTTCAGCGAAGATTTAGCAGCAGGTTTAATCTCTGTTCAAACACAACAACCCACGCGCATACAGGCTATCGGTACGGTGCCTAAGAAAGGTACCAATAAGCTGCGCCCGATTACTGACTGCAGTCGTCCAGCAAATGATCCCTTAAATGCTTACACTGCACCTGCGCCCTTTACGTTCGAATCTATTGACTACGCGATTGCCGTCAGCACCCATAACACTTTCTACGCTATTGTTGATCTGAAAGCCGCTTACCGCTCGGTACCTATATTCCCACCACACAGGCAGTATCAGGGTTTTAGATGGCAGTTGCCGGGCGCGCCAGTACAGTTTTTTGTCGATAACTTTCTTTGCTTCGGTTTAGCGTGTGCCCCATCAATCTTTAATCGAATTTCTACGGCTATAGCACGGATGATGCGCCGGCGCGGCTTTAAAATTGTTGCATACCTTGACGACTTCTTACTTGTAGCTGACACTTATGTAGAGTGTACAGCCGCACAGGAATCACTAATTGCGCTGCTTATAACGCTTGGGTTTAGTGTAAACTGGGAAAAGCTAATATTCCCAACCAGCCGCGTAAAATTTTGGGCCTCATTATTGACTCTTGTTTACAACGTGTTGAACTCCCACAAGACAAAATGTCAGCCTTAATGGCTATGTGCGACCATTTCCAAACGCAAAGTAAAATTACGAAATTGGAATTACAACAATTGGTGGGTCACATGAATTTCGCAGCACGAGCAGTCTACGGCGCACGAACTTTTACTAGAATTTTCATCGACGCTATGATGAAACTTTCTGCCCCTTCCCATCGATTACGTTTATCAAAACTACTAAAAACCGAACTTCATTGCTGGGCGCGCTTTGCCATTCAACTGAATGGCTTAGCACCATCCGCCTTCGGGCTACAACGCTGTGTGCACTATGTCACTACAGACGCTTCCTTTTCCGGGTTTGGAGCTACCTGGGGCCAACATTATATTGCAGGTAGCTGGCATACAGGCACCGCACCTCCGCACGCTTGCTTACGTAACTGGGTGGCGCCTCCCATACTTGATGCATCAGTTCTGGACAATATTAATTATCTTGAATTGATAGCGGCTTGTATTCCCCTGTTGATTTGGGCGCCAAATCTGTCCCGTAGCAGTGTCTGCATTCTGTCGGACAATACGCAAACTGTGGCCTTCCTAAACCGTGGAACCACAAAATCCGCGATAGCCTTGTCATGGCTGAAGCTAATATTTTACGCATCCTGTTTTTATGACTTTCGCTTTTACGCTCAGCATATTCCGGGAAAGCTTAATACCGCAGCTGACCGACTTAGCCGTCTCAATACACAACCGTCGTCTTTACTTACAATTAGAAAGTACTGCTCTCTTGATGGCAGAGATAATGACGTGGATTACATTTATAGATACCCCAATCAGGAAACTGGATGCTCAGTTGCAGACATTGAGACACGCTTCCTTGAGCAGTGCTTCCCTTCGCACTCGTAGATCTCAATGGGAAAACTTTCGTAAATTCTGCGCCATCTTTGATTTGACCCCTATGCCAGCTTCCACTCGCACGCTCTGCCGCTACATCGCTTACTTATCAGCTAAATTTCAGTACTCATCCATTTCAAACTATTTGTCCGCGGTTTGTACCTGGCACAATCTCATGGACTACGCTAGTCCTAATTTGCAGCATTTTGCTATTAAACAAGCTCTTGCTGGTGTAAAACGCTCCCGTTGCGAATACCCTAACAGGAAACCGGGCATTTCTGCACACGATTTATCCCAAATCTACGCTAACTTGCACACTATACGAAAACCAGTTCGAACAGCCTTTTGGTCTGCATGTGTGGTGGCCTTTCACTCCTTACTCCGTCGCAGTAATTTGTTCAAAAGTAAAACTAACACTCGCTACCTCCGAAAGAAAGATGTTTGCATCAAAGATAACACGCTTGTCATACGCTTTACCGAATTAAAAACTAACCGCTTTATCGCACAACAACAAACGTTACGCTTGCACGCTATCGGCGGTAATCCCGTATGTCCCATTACCGCGGTCACGGCCTTAATGAAGAGGTTACGTAATCAACCCTCAAAATGCCCCTTATTTTCTTATTTTGATTCTGATGGCACCTTACGCTACATGTCCGCGCATCTGTTTAACCTGCTGTTAAAACAAGTCGCAAAAGTAAGCGGGTTTGCACCCGCTGCCTTTTCTACCCATTCTTTCCGGCGAGGCGGTGCCACTTTTGCTCATAAGTGTGGCGTACCTGATGCGGCTATTCAAGCTCAGGGCAACTGGCGGAGTGACTGCTTCCGGATATATACCTCTCGCGTCGACGATCTTCGCAAGTCGTTTTCTGATCTAGTCGCCGCTTGCATTTTGGATGATTTTGGCTGTTGGGGCACTACGTGCCTCTTTTATGATGTTATATATATACGTGTCCGTATTGCTCTTTGCTTGGTATCCGCTTGATGCCCGGAAGTAAAGTCCATACCCCATGCGCCTTGTTGCTTGCCGTTAAACTCACACACTCCACGTAACGACAACAGTTCTCATTATGTAACAAATTAATCATACGGCGCAAAAACAACCGGCCAACCGGCACACATTTGGCAGCAAACTGCAACTTGCCAATGATGCTTTGTAGCTCGGTTTGTGAACACGTAATACGATCCGCCCACTTGTCAAGTAATAAAATAAGCTCAGCCAGCTTTTTAGAAGGCAAAGAGATCGTACCGGCAACTGAATCGAGCACAATACCCAGAAAGGTCAAGGCAGTTGCTGGACCTTCCGTCTTCTCTACTGCCAAAGGAACACCAATGGCGCCACATAAATCATTAAAACTGTCAAGTATAAGCCGACACTGTGCCGATGCAGCCATGCCGATCAAAAGGAAATCATCCACATAATGCAAAATCCACTCATGATGGGTGATATTCGAAAGGATCCAGTGAATTGCATCGGAAAATAAACAGAACAAATAAGGGGAAGAACGCGAGCCGAACGGTAATACAATATCAAAATAGTATCCATTCCCCACACGATAACCGAGGAGATGCCAGTCTTCACGCCGAACCGGCCCCAGTCTAAACGCATGTTTTATATCTAATTTAACCATAATGGCGCCTTTTCCAGCGGTCTTTAGATAGCGGATAGCATCATCAACCGTGCAATAAGATACAGTATATGTGTGGCGGTCAATGCAGTCATTAACAGATGTGCCAGACGGAGCTGACAGATTATTAATGATTCTATGTCCACCTGACGCCTTGGGAATAACGCCCAGAGAATCACAGACAAAATTAGGTAGTGGCGGCTTATCAAACGGGCCAACAGAGTGGCCTAATGACACTTCCTTCTGCACAGACGCTAACAAAATATCATGATGAATAACTGCTGATTTCATATTAGACACTGACCAAGATACGCGGGGGCCGGTATAACCAATATCCGCACCATTTAATAAGATATCAGATATCTGCGCAACAAACAACCGATCTGGGTGGTCTGCCAATAACTGGACAAATTTCTCACGACGAAGCGGTTGTTGCCGGTTTTATTTGCATCATTGACTTCATAGCAGGAATAAAAACCGTGTCCTCCACGTCCGCAATGTGAGCAGAAATGACGAAGTTTCTTTCGGCATGGAGTTGAACAGATTCCATCTTTGAATTCCTGACAAATGACTTTTCCCACACTACCGGCACCGTTTTTTCGATCCCCGCCGGCCGCTGCCGGCCGGTCACGAAAAAGCTGTGTGCTGCTGCGGCTAGTACTGGCAACACCCACAGCCGGCCGCATCCAACACTCACGAGCAAAATGTCCAACACGGCCGCAGTTATTACAAGCACCGCGCTGCGGTTCCGGTAGGCGTTGCGTCTGCTGTATTTCCGGTAAACGCTGCATCTGGAAAGACTGCCGAAAGATTTCTTGATCGGATTTCTCCCATATAGCCACGTTAAACGGCTGCGTACGAGCAAACATGCGGAAGCGATGGTCGTACCCCAACCACTGGTTAACAGAGTAACCACTGGCCGCAAAACTTGCCATTACACTCAAGTTCTTAATCAGCGGAAGCCGCATATCAAGATAATAATGCGTACGATGAGCCATAAATACGGAGTATGCGCTAACCCACTGCGCAAATGATTCAATCGGTGGCGGCTTGAAGGACTTTTTATCCCGAACGGAATAATACTGGAAGTCTGTGGCGGCGAGCAATTCAGCAAAATCAACATATCGTTCGTTACTGCGCAGATCAGCTTCAATGGACGGATCCACAGCCGGCAAATTCAAGAATGGACCAAGGCGCGCACTTACTGGAAGCTTCGGTAAAACAACAGGCGACGAGCTATCACTGATTAAAATGCTGTCACGCTGACCAACATCTGGCGACACATCAGACTGAGGCGGACGGTGATGCCGGGCAGATGTCAACATGTCGATCTGAGCTTGCAATTCGTTTTGTCTTTGAAGCAGAGACTCAACGGAAGGCGATATACGGGAGCGTGACTTCTTCCTGGGAGGTGAAACTGACTTTTCACTCTTACGGGCAATACGATAAAGTGTCCCTGTAGATTCATCCGACTCATCAGACAGCGCTGAAGACGTACCTTTCGCGGACACTTCCAGCAGAGAAGAAACAGAAGCGATTTGCGATCTCAAACGACGCGACATTGCAACGAAATTAACCAAAAATGAATCAGCGAAAATTCATAAATCGTCAATTACGATAACATAGATTGGAACCTCGAGAAACTGATCATAGGAAACACAAGCAGCACGATAAAGGTCATCACGAAGCCGGTAATATAATGCCCTAAGCTTACAACCACGGCACAGCTTATACCACAGCATTCTCAAGAAATTCCCAAACACAATTCAAGCAGCCACAGAACTAACTTTCAGACACTGCACTCAGCTACATCAATCGCACCACTACATACACAAACTTTCCATGATTTTATCCATAACATACAGTGTTACAGCTGACCACTGCCCAAGCGCCCCACCGGCGCCCAACCGCATCTCCCCGATCCGCCTTTCATCCTTCTCCGCTGTCTTAACCGGAATTAGCTCCGCTAATTCTATTTAAACCGGAAGAAAGGCAGCCAGGCATTTTGGATAGCGGGAAAGATTTTCTCAAGGCTTCATCTAAGGGAAGTGACAGGTACCTGTACAATTGTACATGGTACTTACCAGTTACCACATGCGCGACAAATGGTTGGGAGCGTTTGAGAATGAGGAATGCAAAATGTTTACTGAAAAAACAAATCGAACACGAATCGTTTTAATACTATATACATATAAGTACAGATATCGGAACACTTCCCTTAAAGCGCGATGACCACGGGCATAGTGATCGCCATTCGGTCTATCACCATTCATCACTATCGCCATTTTTATCCTTTCCTATGACAAATTGATAAAACTGACAAAATGAGAATTCCTACTCTAATAATTGATAAAAACTAACAAAATAAAAACTAACAAATTGATAATAACTAACAAAATGAGAATTCCTACTCTGTTCTCTAATAACTGGAGCAATAATTTCCCAAACGTGGATGCCCAACCTAAGTTCGAAAATGGTAAAGTGTTTGACGGTGTTGCGTCATGCAACGGTCATAGCTGACGGCAAAGGTATTTAAAACGGCGTTTTGGAAAGGTTAAATGGGACGGTATGGTTTTGAGGGCGGCAAAGGCAAAGGTAAAGGTGAAGTTGAAAAAGGCAAAGTGAAAAGGCAAAGGCAAAGGCAAAGGTAATCTTGGCCGACCCGCGCTGCAGCTGTAATGTCCGTTTACGATGCATGAGAATTGTTAATCGTGGTAATTATCTGTGGAAATGACTCTTCTGATGGTAGGTTGGGAGAACCGCTAGACTGATTTTCATATCCTGACAACTGGGTTGAGGGCGAAATCGCATCCGGTTACACCGCGTGGGAATCGTTAATCATGGTAATTACCTCTAGAAAAGACTTTTACGGGATATCAGAACCACTTAACTGATTGCAGTTTCCTGTCAGCTGGCCAATGAAATTTAACCCTCGTGAAAGAATTACTGTACTGCTTTCGTTGATTTGGGGTAAGGACTTCATGTCAGTCCCTACTTCCTGGATGTCCCAGCAGGTCTCTAAGCTGGAGCGTGCTGAGTATTGTAAACGCTACCCCGCCACCTGCCGCTGGTTGTGTAATGTGCAGACTATTCAGATGTATGACTGCAGTTTAGGGGAAATGTTGTCTTGTTTCCCAGAATAACTACCAGTACATTCAGGCTTAATTCCACGTAAGAAGTTTGCAAAATTAACTCACTAAAGCCTGTTCCCAGTTGTGACTGAACTCACTAAGCCCAGTTCCCAATACTGCTTTCGTTTCATTTTTTAACAGGTCGGAATTATGTAGATGAAAGGCGATTTGGAATTCTGTATTCTAGCCGGTATTTATAATTTTTCAGTAAAACGAGCACTTGAAATGCAACGGAAGTAAAAAACTGCCCCTGTTTGCACCGTGAGAGCGAATCAAAATTTTGTGCACTTTAATCAGCGGCGGATTGACTATCCAACTTGTGCAGTACTAATATACAAAAACAAATTTTATCGCGACAAGGACGACAATAACAAGCAGTATTAAAATCGAATTAAGCGCAGACTCAGTGACATTTCATAAGCACGTCCAAGTTAGCGGGAAGCCAGCATTACATCAAGGTTGTGTAGAAGACAAACGACGGGGATGCCGCTGGTTCAGCAGTATTCAATGACAAGGATAGCACTGATCATGCGCAGAAACCAGGCCCAGGTGTTTTGTGATAGTATGTACTATTTCTGATATTACGCACGATATGCTGCTATGCACTGTATTTGATCACCACAAAATTTACTGACATTATTACCGGCTCAATAGTTCTGCATTCAGATCTGTTGTTTTAAAATACAACTGTAAATTACACCGGGAAAGGAAACATTGACGCGAAAAGCAGGTCTTAACAGTTCCTAGTTTTCATCAACTTGCTAACGTACACGATTACCCGCATAAAAAATTGCAATCAATTATTAAAAGTGTAATATTTGTAAAAGTCGAATCCCATACACTTGGACACAGAGAAAGAATTTTGATTTTTCGATGGGTGGGCAATAACATCAGTTTAGTGCTTTAAGTACATCAACATATGCGGCGACCATCATTTTGTCGTCCGGTTCAACACAGAAAGTTACTGTTGATATAGTTTTACGAGTACATAGGTTTATATTATTCACAAATAAGCAAATATAAGAATTTACGCATATAAACACTGGCACGATATGCGGTGGATATAAAGGAGGCTGGTTAGTTATACAATTTTTATACTTGCTGTAGTCCCTTAAGTGTTTCGCAGTAAAACAAGTTTGGAAGTTTCAAGCGTTTTTAAAGTATGTTTTTAATATTAAAATACTAGGGGGCGTGTCATAATTCTCATCACCTTTACCCTAACTGCCACTGAAGCATAGAATACGGATTGTGAAAAATATCTGGATTTTGTCATTGGACAAACTGTGAGTTATCACCAGCTGGCTGCTCACCTGCAGGACGCAAAACACAACCTGCAATCCTTCGTGGAAAATAAAATGCCACATCACTGGACCCCAACCGTCTCCCTCGTTCTGTACAACATACATTTGTAGCAAAGGTACGCCGTGCAGAACGAGGGCTGCAGTTTCAGGCAAACCGAAATCTCATGCGGCATTACGTCCAACTCATGTATATTCGGTGTCACCACGAAACCTTCGGTTCCCCATCCGGTCAAAAAACAGGAGCCTGCAGTTGGCGATCCCGGTACCGCCAGAATAACCTAGCCGGAGCTATGTGGTTCGTAAATTTAAGGACATCCTGCAGAGATATCAATCGCTGTTCTTACCATATCGTACTAAAATAAATAAAATACTTCTCTTGCTTACGGAAAAAAGGCCCACTGTACAGATGCCGTGATGGAGCTCCTCGTAAGTCGTAAATGAACTTGTGAAAAACAGTGGACATCTTCAATTATAACGGCCACATCCTCGTCCGCCGGCTTCGTAACGTCATTATTTCCGAATATCTGCATCTGTATGCTCGGAAAACACGACGTGGCGAAGCCGGAGCAGTATGATTGTACACACTGTATTCCCCTACACTTTTTTTTGAGCGATACAAATTCCCAATAAACATGAGCCGTAGTGAGCAATTTACCTTGCGGTAATCTGGAGCAATGGTGAAGGTCAGGCTTTTTTAAAGTGCAAAGAAAACACAGAAACAACGACTGTGCACGCTGCGAGTGCGACGATAACATAATGATTGGCTGTACGTAGTTTTACAAATTCTATGATTTTTTCAAATAGAACCTGAGCGACGCATACAAATTACAGTAGCGGATTATTAATGCGTAAAAAATCTAGACAAATTGTTCTGTAAAGTACTTGCTTACCAGGATTCCGCTGGCGAAATGCACAAAACGGTTATGACTACATAATTACATGGATGGTGTCAGAGCAAAAGAGTATATCCCGGATAGTGTTTTCTGAGCGGGCATCATCCACACATCCACATTCTGATGGTCCGGGAATAAAGTTATTAGGTAAACGATAGTTGCCATTAAAAAACTGGTCCTAATAACCGCCATGTTGACGACAGTGCAAGGAAGAACGAATTGCAGTAATATAATAACACTGGAAATGTACGAAGTACCATGTACTACTCGCTATGTAATGTTACTCGTACTATGTAGTGACTATGTACTGCAAGTCCTGCTAATAAACCTTTAGTATATATGTTGTCAGCTACTAGCTGCATGGTAAATATACAGGTTCGATAAACGGCTTGCGTAACTTGACCATAAGAAATCTTGTGAAACTTGCATGGTCGTAATGATAAGTAATTGTGTAACGCTTCTGGATTTGTATGCGATTCGTATGCAAGAGATTCTTATGCAATTCCTTTCATAACACCAATACTTTTCTGCCCGGTTAAATAGAGAATTACCTAACTGGTAATCGGCATTATGCAAAAAAAAAATTCTGTTTCGAATTCTCCTCCAAAGCCTTTTGGGTAAGTACGAGTACAAAGATCAAGCGATAATCTGTTCAGTGGTCAAAGTTCTTAATCGGAGAGGAAAATAACGAACGTCTTAATTCAAAATATTGAGCTTCACATTTCCAATTTCGGATAACGAGAAATTGCATCCATTACGTGTTTGGAGTGGGAAAACGATAGAAAGCGTAATAGCGCTTTTAGCGTCGGCCAGTTCATCTTCTCACCAATGCGCAGTTTTGTTTTGTCATCGCTGACACAAACTTCCGACAATTAAGAAAATTAATTCTGTCGACCAGCGAACAGCAATTTGGAGATGATAGAAGAGTAAAAAAATTGCCCAGCACAAATGCTTTCTCTTCATACCCCGTCCCGCAATTACACAAGCGAGTGTTTACTGACGGGATGGTGAATGCCGAAATATGCATAGAAACGCGCGTGTAGGTAGTGCTTTCGCCTTCCAGAAAGCAGGATATATAAATACTAGGATACATACCAAATTCATACAACATTTCAACAGAATAATGTTGCGTAACACTTGCCCCTGGAACATTATCGTAGAAGGAAAAAGAATGGACATAAGTAAAAGAGACGAAAAAGAAACAAGAAAGCGAAATTAACGGATGAACATATTTGCTTGGGGCAGAAACTTACCATTGAAAATTACTATGAGTTGCCCATATAAACAGGCGGCAGTATAAGCCTTGCTTTGGTCGAAATGATTAAATATCGAAAGGTGCAGTTCTACTACAGGATGTAAACAGCGATCGGTTCGCAAAATTTTTGCTGTAGTATCCAGGACAGTAAATTAAAATGTCAATATGGATAATTCCGTACCCAATACGGCCACACAATTTGATTATTTGCGCCGCACTCCAACGTTCCGCGCACGATATCGATTACGGATAAGTGGACAATAAATCCATCCAGTGCGAAAAAACGGTGTGAAACAGGAAGCGTAATTCGAACTGAATGTGTCCAGTTCAAATGAGGTTTTGTTATGTACAGGACGAGCGATTACAAACTGATTGACTGTTCCGAATCAGGTGAGAAATACAAGTGTGAACCCGCTTCACAACGAGCGTCTGCAAAAATTACACGTGCAAGAAATACCTCATGTGTGCTCGTACTGTACGATTACTATCTTCAGCTAGTTCTTTCGACAAGAAAAAGATAGTTCAGCCACGCGTGACTGTGGCGCACGGTCCAGAGGCGTGACCGCTGTTGATTAGTACAAACGTTATGACCTTCGTGCTTGTTTGCTACACTGGTGCATGCCTGCGCAGGCTGCAAAGGCGTATGACCATCATATTACATTAACAGACAAAGTTGATTCGAATACATGGGCACCACGGGAAGATTGTGTTCGAAAATACAGTCGGGTTTGGCGGTTATCGGACATCGTGCAATTGTATTTTATCACCAGGAGGAAAAGTGTCATTTCGACCTTCGACCTATGAATCTTTTTTACAAAATATTGTTGGCCTGACTTTTTTCCAGTGCTTCGAGATACCTGAATTATGAACAGTGTACATCTAAACTTTTTACTATCATAATAATTTATTTCGATTCAGAATTCACACGGCTACAACCAGACACTACTGCTTTACAATTATCTCTGCAGTTACTCTTCAATGAGTTCAAGCATCAGTCGTGTACGTTTATTACATGTGTTTTTGTACTTCATGAAAATCACCAGTCCAAATTTCACTGAAAACCATTTAACACGCGCACAGCGTCACGTTCGTTTTGCTTTACCCATTACTTTGCGCCGTTAAGGCTAATCGGTTATTTTCGCATCTACATTTTGTTTTCCAACGTTGGTATTTACAAAAAAGGTATACGTTTCAAAGCAAGTAGAATAATACAACGGAAAACAGTGAAACAATCATTTTCGCATCAGTATGCTTCCAAACAACGCATATTTCAAACATAAAATCGTTTCTTATGATTTATCCTTAGTTCTTTTTTGAACAGAAAAATTGAATATATGTAAAGCCGTTTTTCATAACGAAAATTGAAAAGTAACAGCATGGGAATTTTGAAACGCAAATTACACCGCAAATACGCTGTTACACCGGGCGGCTGTAATTGTTTCAAGCGGCGGAAGTCCCTGTTTTTTGTCGTTTTGAATTTTTTGCATAAGGTCTTTACCAAAATAATAAGTCTGGTTAAACAGGAAAGTTAATCTGGTTAAACAGGAAAGTTATTCTGGTTAGTCTGGTTAAACAGGTTCCCCAGGAGTCCAGACCAACTTGAAAGAAATCACCCGTGCGTGTTACGAGCAATGCGTCTGGAATGGTGTTACCTTTGCGATAGTGAAAATAGGAAGATTGCAGATTTATACATAAAGTAAGGTAGAAAGCAAGAGAGTGTGCATAAATAAAAGATAGAGATTTAAAATTAAAAATGAAAAAAATGGAGAACCAAAATAAAAAAAATAGGGAATTAAACGAATTGGCATTTTAAAGTCTTCAGCCAAACCATTGAAAAACACCAGCGAATGTATTGGCAATTCTAACAAGCTGGAGTACAGCCTTAATTTTAACGAACGGATTGAAGAATAAACGGCACAGTCAAACTCCGCGACCGGCTTGCAAAATTTGTATTATAGATATTTGTCTGCAGTGCTACTGTATGTACTCTGTACTTTCCAGTAAATTACATCAGTCAGTTCCGGTTATTATGGTGATAAAAACAGCACCAATGTATGCAACACTGAATTCGTCGTAAATTCTGAACAAGATGACTGAAGGCGGTTATCGAAATTTGTTTTCCCTCAAAAAGTCGCATCCACGGGCGGTCGCCAGTGAAACCCCATCCTTTTGGGGTGTTCCTCCATGTCCACTGTTTTCCACAAGTCCATTACGAGTCGAAATGAACTTGGGGGAAACAGTGGACATCTTCAAACATAATAGTCACGCCTCCTTCTTCCAGCTTTGTAACATCATGTTTCGTGAATACACACTTCATTCTCCTGATTCTTGGGGGGATATACCAATTGGCGGCAAACGTGAGCCGCAGTAAGCACTTGCCGTGCGTTAACCTAAAGCTCTGCTGAAGGTCAGGCCTTCTAAAGTTCGCAAAGAAAAGATAGAAACAGCGGATATCTACGCTGCGACGAGAAAATACTGACTGTTGCAATCTCTATGATTATGCAAACAGAACCTAAGTCAGGCTTACAAAATATTACAGAAGTGGTTTAATAATGCATAAACAAATCTAGAGAGATTCATTTACTTGCTTACCAAAATTCCGCCTGCTACGTGCTCAAAACGGCTGCAATTATATGTGTGGGTTGTATCAGTCCAGAAAGAGTATATCTCGGATGCTCTCCTTCTGAACGGGCACCATCCGCGGAATGCAATGAGAGATCGCTTCATGACCGCCTCGAATCAACAGAGATATTTGATGGTCCGGAAATAAAGTTATCGGGTGGGCGATTGCCGCTAAAGCTGCCAGTCGAAAACTGATCCTAATTACCGTCATTCTGACCATAGTGCGAGGAGGAATGAATAAGTAATGTGTCGTAAGTCCTGCAAATTAACATTTACTAAGTACTTGTGTTGTTAGCTACTGGTTGCATGATACACAGATTTGCTGAAAGGCTTACACAACTTGAGCACAAAAAATCCGCTGAAACTGCGTGATCGTAATGATTATTGTGTAACGCTTCTCGATGCGTATTGTGGTACGAATTTCGTATGCGATTCCTTTCGTAAGATCCTTACTTTCTCTCCTGTTAATCAGAGAATTACTTTGCCGGTAGTCAGCATTCTGAAAACAGAAATTAGGCAATGCTTATGCATGAACCGGAAGTTGCAAAAGCTCCGGTAACTCTTATTGCTTTGCAAATCGCTATGAAGTCCTGTAGAATTCGAAAAAATTACTTATTAGCGGTTATGATGGCAAACTGTATTATTCATAGCAATAAAACGTTTCTTCCACATTTGATGATAGAACAGCAGTTTCTGCGTTTAGCGAGCTATAACACCAGATATTAACAAACTGCACAATGTGCACTCAAAGATGTTCTACTGATTGCTAAAGATTGTTAGAACAATAGTTCGCTCTGCGCTGTCGGCATTATTATGTTACGGGATATGACTCATCATATGAGTACTGTCGCCACAATACATACCATTGATTCCAATACTGTATTTTCACAGGCGTAAAATAACACGGTCCCATTACGAGAAAACACAAACGCTCATAATTTTCTTCGTTCTCCATAAATCAATAATTTTTATATATTAAAATTTATGGATTTTTTGTCATCTACTGATATCCGGATTGGGAAGTTTGATTGAGGAATAAATGCACAAGCACTACAGCAAGTTTTGGAGGTTAAAGTTAATGGCAACCGGCTCGTCTATCTCGCTGGGCTGTATGTGGGTTGTTAGGGTGAAAGGTATACGCACGCGTGCCACCCAACAGCTCGTTTAACCACGTTACGAGCCACACACAAACCAACTTCCGGCGACCGGAAATCATTACTTGTAAAAATGCATGCGGAAATTGTGTACATGCAAGTGGCAACACGAAAGGCTTGCTATTTCCTAATAGTTTGGACTCCACATCGTTGGTCACAAGCAGGATGACTTTCGATGGCTTTAAGCAGCAGTGCTTTGTTTTCGAAAGAATTCCGTGTAATATCGAATGGCGTTGTACACCAGTACGCGTCGCGCCGTCGACCGTTGATAATAATTAGAAGGAAAATATGGGTGTTAGTTTTCAGCTTTCTTAAATGTCTATATCAGTTTCCTAATATGCATTAGCTTAAAAAGAAGCATTCTTAATAATATTGACTGACATTACGCAATCCTAACATCTGTTAGTTTCTTACATTAGTTTCATAATGGTGATACAAAATCCGTGAGAAATCTTACTTCAAGTTCAAATGCGTCCAGATAAAATTGCTGCGCGACGCGATCGCCGCTTCAATCAGTACGCGCCTGCACTGTTACAGTACAGTCGCGTAGTATGGCTGTGATGGGAAAGATAACCGTCCAGCAGTAAGACATCGACTCAGCGGCACTTTGGCGGCTGTTGAATGGTTAACCGTGAACCAATGCAAAAGGATTACGGGGAATGCCATCCACAAGTAACACCACAAGCGGGCGGCGACGATCAATCCGTTCATGAGAATCGCGATCGGCTTCCTCAGAGAGCGGCACAGCATTACGTACAACGTCACAGAATGCAACTTGCCGGCAATGCCGGCGACGCAAATTACCAATGCCAGTTAGCCGTGAATACCGAAAAAATAGTTTAATGCAATTTATTAATTACATTACGGAATAGAAAGGTAATAATTAATTATTAAAAGAAAATGTCTGAAGAAGCACGAAGTGTGGCTACTCGTGGCCAGTTTTCGCGAAATAGCGGTCTCATGATTGTACAATATTGTAGCGATAGTATTTGTACGAACGATAAGACCGCCTAGTTATGATGAATCATTCCATCGCGTTATGAATTTGTCCACTTTACCGGCTAGTTTCCTTTCTCATGAACTTCTAGAATTCAGTCTTGTGCTCAGCTTGCTACAGCTTGCATCTACTTGATTGTTCCTCTTGCTGAAACCCTTGCTTACAACCTTGCTGTGTTCTTGATTCCCTTGTCATTAAACATGCCTTGAGTTACGTTGTTGCGTTTGACCGCTTGGGATGAACTAGCGTCATCCCAATCGGAGCCACCTGTGTAATTGCGTTACATCTGTAAGAGCGTCCTCGGCCAGCATCGTTGCCGGCCGTGCCACCTTCACACCAACAGCCGTTTAATCGTGGTAAAGGCTGATCGCCACCCACTAGAACAGTAGCCAGATAGGCCACTGTTACATGGCGCTCCTGTAAAGAACCATTCCACCTGGACGCCTGCATATACCAGCAATTTCCATAATATCACCACTTCCCACACCAACCAGCGGAAGTCCCGGAACGGATCGCCGTTTCGTGAGTGTTTACTGTGTCCGTTGACGCAGTGAGATTTGCTTTTCGGTCTTGATACATTAATAACATCAAAGTTTTATATTAATTTTCCGAACGCTAAATTAATTAATATCACTGTTCCTGTTACGATGCCATTTTATCAGAAAATCTTAAAACTGCGAATATAGAAAAATAATTTTTGCTGCATTATTTGTTCGCGCTTTGGCTAACCGTTATATTACCGTTGTTCACCCGGCGCCGCTGTGCCGCCGTGGTCTGGTTCGCGCCAAAACTTCCTTGTGTATCGTAAACACTGGTCTAGATGCTCTGAGAGCACAACATTAACTGTCATGGTCCACCAGTTCAATGGAATCTGAGGAAATAAATTTGCAGTCTCAGCTTGGTGAACTCACCAAAGCGCAGTTGCAGGACATCAGCAACAGTCTAAACGTGTACATTAATCGGAAAGTCTCTAGGTCAGGTTATGTTGATAAATTATCTTCCTACATGTTAAAGCACAACATTACTTTGCCGAACACTTGTATCAACAATGATAACACTGGAAAGATTAACGCGCTTTCCCTGTCGACATTACACGCAGCGTCAACGTCTGCTGTCCAGTCTTGGTCCTCTGTCCAACCGGCCCGCAGCCTTACACATGCACCGTCAAGGGAAAACAGTGGACAGAGCGCAGTGCGTGGGAATACAGCATGCACTCACATCAGCCACACAGAACCAGTGCTTCGACACGACAGACTGGAGCAACGTTATAAACAGGAAGAAACATTAATTACCTTTTCAGATGATGAGCCTTCCGATGAGTCACTCATTCAAACTGCTTTGCACAGCGCTCCGTTAGCAACCGCACAGAGAGAGCATGCCGCGCACACAGCCGCGCAGCACGCCGCATCCGCTCATACCGATACAAACATTACTACTGTACAACTGCCGCTTGATATTAACCGCTTGGTACAAGTGCTCGCGTTACAGTCGCGTTACGGATATACTGCAAAAGATTTCAATATTAAAGTTTTTAATGATACTCCTGATTATTATATCACTGCGTTCTTTCAACAATTCGAAAGAGCTGCTGACGCAATTGGATGGAGTTCAGAAGATAGAATTTGTATCTTACCTACATAATTTGGTGATAAAGCACGTCTGTATTTTGAGCGCAGTTGGCCCACATGTTCGAAATTAAATTATGAAGAGTGGAAATGCAAATTAATTGACCGCTTTTTCCCTGAAGATTACTTAATAAAGAAACGCATTGAATTATCAAAAAAGGTGTTCAAGAAAGGGTCAAATATTGAGACATTTCTGATGGAGTTGGAAATTCTGTTTAACGAAATAGATCCTCAAATGTCTGATTCGCATAAACTTGTTGAACTTCACCGCGCATTTTACAATATGCCAATCGGAGCCACCTGTGTAATTGCGTTACATCTGTAAGAGCGTCCTCGGCCAGCATCGTTGCCGGCCGTGCCACCTTTCACACCAACAGCCGTTTAATCGTGGTAAGGCTGATCGCCATCCCACTAGAACAGTAGCCAGATATGCCACTGTTACAATATCGATGTATTCGCCGGTGCGATAAGTATAGTAAACTGTAAACATTAAGTAATATGAATAAATCCTTACTCAATACAGCCATACGACGTGATTACTAATTTACCTGCGCCGCAGTACAATATTTCACGCATGGATTCTATTATCAACAGCCATAGGCAATAAAATAGTCCAATTCAAAAACGGTTTTAACCACGAATCAAGATTCGAACTGAATGTGTCCAGTTTAGCATTTCTTGTTGCACCGAAAAAAAATATCTGAACTGGACACGTTCTGGTTCAGATGGCATGCAGGACACTGGTTACTAACAGCGAACGAATTCACTGATGATTTATTTGGTTAGGCACTGAAGCGATTAACTGAACAGAATTCGGAGGCATACAAATGCTAACCGCTTCATAACAAGTGGTATGAGTACAAGAAAACAGCACCTGTACGAGCAATAACGCTTTACACAGTCGCACTTTTGCGATTGCTGTATTCTGCTAGTTCTTTCGACGAGAGAAAGATAACTCAGCCACGCGTGACCGTGTCTTAAGGCACAGAAGTGTGATCGCTATTGATTAGTGAAATCGCTATGACCTTTGTGCTCACGTTCACAGTGAATGGGAACTGTTAATCGTGGTAATTAACTGTAGCAAGGACGTTTCTTTTGGTAGGTAGTAACAACCATTAGATTGATTGAGTATCGACTGGCAGCTGGACTAAAGCCAAATTTGCACTGGATTGCAGTGAGTGGGAATTGTTAATCATGGTACTTATCTGTAGAAAAGACCTTTTCTACGGTATGGTATCAGAATCACTGGACTAGCTGGCGTTTCTGCCAGCTGGGCCAATGACAATGAACCCTGGTTAAAGAATTATTGTATTGCTTTCAGTGGTTTGGGGTGAGCACTTCCTGTCAGTCCCAGCAGGTCAATACGCTATCAACACGCCCGAGTTAGCGGGAAGCCAGCAATACATTACTGTCCTTAAGAAAAGCAGCAACGGGATGCCGTTGATCCAGCAGTCTTCCTAGACGAGGATGACTTTGATCAAGCGTTGAAGCCTGGGCCGGGTGCTCTTCCAGGTCTCGTAGTCGTACCATTCCATCAGGACGGCGAAGAGGAAGAGCAGCCTGGCCAAAGCCGGCACGCCGCACTGGCGTGCGTACCGGCATGATTGAGGCGCTTTGACATAATACATATTATTTGCACGCCTTCCGCTCTTACTACTCCGGCTGATAAACAAAAAGGAAGTAACAAAAATATACTGTACCGCCAACCTGAAACTGTAGTAAACAAAAACTGAAACTGTAGTAGAAACTGTAGCTGAAACTGAAACTGTAGTAGACAAAAATATACTGTACCGCTAACCTGAAACTGTCTATTTATTTTACAGTGCAGCGGCGTATATTGTATGAACCCATCCATTTATGATTCGCACACACTGACTTTCAGTGTCTACCGCTCTCATCATGCAAAAGTCTGGACATGTGCGAGATAGCAGTACCCGGTTTGTTTCTGCAAAAAACAGCCCGTCACGGCCACGGAATCCGAGGTGCTCGGTGTGTCATGCCGCCGTTTACAGCACGGGCTGTTTTAGTGCTTTGCGCAGTACGTTACGAACACGCGCTGAACACAAATTCTGCACAGACAAAACTAAAATTAAATATATTTTTTTTGAATGAGTTAATTCCGGTTCTCAGCAAGAACTTTCTGAGGAAAATTGTTGCAAGCTATTGACGATTTCGTCTGTTGATATTTTGGGAATTTAAAATATTTGTGCGGAGCAATAGATAATATTTAAGAATTTTTTTATGATTCAAATGTTACTTTTTAGGAGTAATACTCGCAATTTCATCAATTTTGTTAATGCGAATATTTCCACTCAGCGCATTTCCGGTTGCGTACGCGGGGGGCGGTGCGTCAGATTGCAGAATTACTGAATCAGCTGCGCCACGATAAACGTGCATCGTTCTTTGCATCTGCGCAGCGCAGTTGATATTCACGTTTAGAAACTTAGCTTTCTAATTTTTGTCTGTTTTTTTATTATCCCCAGCAAACTGCATTCTAAGAGAACTAAGTTAGCTTTTCTGGGGTTTTTGCGATATCGTAGTGAAATGGCGGTAGGAAAAGGAAGAAGCAGGATCTTTCGTACGAAACTTGTTCGGGCTTTACCGTACAGTGTGACGCTATCTACACTACTGACTGGCAGAATACAAAGATCCAGCTCCAGCCTAGCCCCTTGCCAGCGTTTATCGCTATCCCCGACGCTCATCAGCATCCTTCCCTCGCAGAATAATTTATTATCAAGGGCACGTATGACGATATCGTCAAAATCTAAGGATGGCAAAGGACGCAGGGAGACGAGAAGAAACTGCTGCATGTCGAGCTGCCATCAAAAGGTAAGGCTAAATGCGGCGATATCGCCAAAGGCTCTGTAAGCTAGTTGTTAACTATGTATGTAACGAACAGACTATTGGACGATAACGCCATTTATTTGTAATGGCTTATTTCTAGATGCAATGAGCTATTTCTGTTTTGAATCTTTATTCAACTTTTTGTGAAAAACTATTTTTTGGCAACCCTTTTTCAGACAAACGTTGGCTGAAGCCAGAAAAGCGGAGCAGAGCAGAAATAACACCCCTCGCAAAGAATTCGATGATGACGAACTCGTCGCCGTGGATGAAGAAACAAGCTAGTCGCCGTCGTGACTCGTGTAAGTTCTAACATGCTACTAAAATGTGAAACAATAAAGTTTTTTTGTCATAGAGCTAGTTCGGACCAAACTGTTAATGCCTTTCGAAGCTGTAAATTTTATCTGTAAATTGAATTTTTCGTTTACAATCTTTTCAGATCTTTAGCCAAAGCGGAATTGACAATATTGTCTGGGCTTCCCGTGTACTTGGACTCGTATTTGGATATGCTCGTACTTGAACAGATTGTTTTGTTTTTTATATTACGTAAAACTCAGTGTATTATACAAATTTTGTATCTTACTTTTAGTCGTTGTTGTTTTAATCAAGTTAAGAATTAAATTTGTCTGTCTGTGGTAGTAATATCCGTGTTGCTCAATATTTAAATGTCGTAATAAAAACCGGAACTGGCACGCGTCGGTACGGTAAACACGGTTACACGGGCGTAACATGCGTTTTCTACGCCGTCCTCACGTTTTTACGGTACCTTGACCATAGCTTGCACAAACGATCCCAATGGGATGAACACACATTTTGGGCCACCTCGTCACCCTAAGACCACATTCAGTGGCACACTTTCGACACGTCGTCTGTAACGTCGGGAAAGCGACGATAACTCTACTAAAACTATACACGCACAGGACGTTAACAATGCACGATGGAGAGATTTTGAGCAACGCTCAGTCACGTTTCGACAATGGCCGGCACACGTTAAAAAAGTGCTTGCTGTCGAACCGGGGTACAGAAACTATGCTGCGTACAAAAAATGTAATTGTAATTTGTAAGTGCTATTTATGTTCTAAAATTACACACTATATGCTACGTACAGTACTATGTACTACGTTAATTTTATTCACTACAAAATTAACCGACATTGTTACCGGCGCAGCTATTGTGCATTAAAATCTCAAATTATTTTTACAAGTAAATCCAACTGTAAATTACACCGGGCAAAGAAACATTCACGCGAAAAGCAGATCCTAACAGTTTGTAGTTTTCATCACCTTGCTAAAATGTACGAGTACCCAAATAAAAAATTTCGCCCAAGCATTAAAAGTGTGTTTTAAAGACAGTTGAATCACGTTCTGTCATCAAAACAGGCCACGATTATATAATTATGTGGATGGTGTCGATCCGAAAAGAGTATTTTCCGGATATAAACTTTCTAAAGGGAAATCATTCACGTTTAGCGATGAGGCATGATGGACCGCTTCACGATCGCCTCGAATCTGCAGAGTTCTGATAGTTCGGAAATAAAGTTACTGGGTGAACGATATCCACTAACGTTGCTGTTAATAAACTGATAACCGTCATGTGGACCGTGGACGACAGTGCAAAGGAGCAATGAATTACAAAATCTATGTAGTAATGCTGGAAACGTACCATGTACTGTAAATCCTTTAACATTTAGTACATATTATGTTGTTAGCTATTAGTTGCATGATATGCAGGTAGAAGAACGGCTTACGCAACTTGACCATGTTAATTCTTGTGAAACTGATTGTGTAACGCTTCTGGGTTCGTATGCACGAGATTCAATTCCTTTCGTAACATCATTACTTTTTTGCCGAGGTAGTTAGAAAATACCAAACTGCCAGTTAGGTTTTGCTTAAAAAGTTCTGCCTAAATTTTTTTTGTATAATGCCGATTACCAGTTATTAACTGGTAATCGGCATTATGCAAAAAGAATTTAAGCAAAATTTTTTTCGAATTTCTTTTCCATAGCCTTTCGGCTAAGCACAAAGAGTAAGCAATAATTTGTACAGTGGCTAAAGTCTGTAATCGCAGAAGAAAATAATGTTAACTTCTCAATTTAAAGTTCCTGTAAGAAAGAACTCCATTAGGTACTTGGAGTGTGAGAAAAAAAGCGTAATACATATTCCATGAATCAGGGCATAATCAACAACATTCCATCTTCGATATATTATACGTAATAATCTTGCTTGGACATTATGATAGAATGAAAGGAGAATAGACATGACTAGAAAAAACGAAGAATAAGGTAGTAAAGACGTAAAGGAATAGACATTTTAGCGTGGCGCAGGCGCAGCGTTTTTAAACTTACTATTGAAAAACATCAGCGGAGGTACAAGTCTTAATTTTAACGAAGCGATTATATAAAGATGGAATTTGCTATAAAATCGGACGCCGCGATCGTTTGCAAAACTTTTGCTATAGATACGTATCTATGTACCATCTAGTACATAACATCATTTAATTCCGGTTAATTTGGTATAAGTAAATACAACATTGCAACTTCCGCAATGGATGGACTTACAATCTGACTAAATGAGGAGGCTACGGTCTATGTTAAAAAGCCAGCGAACAGTCTTTTTTGCCCGCTGAGGCTGGTTGATCAATGCAGCCTCTCTGTTGTGACTATAAATAGGCTAAAGACAGCGGATTCCAGTGCTGCCAAAAAGCGCAAGCTGAATGCTGCCTTGCTGTATCGGTCGATCGGCACATGTGTGTGTGAGTGGGTAAATCCGCTCGCATTCACTTATCACACGTATGAGTGTGGCTGTCTGTGCGCGTACGAGCTGTACAAACCGGTTTTCGCTGTCTTCGCTAAACGCATACCCTAAACCCGTAGCTTCCTTTCTTGCTCGCATTGTACCATGTTGTCCACGGCGCATCGAAGCTCTATACAGTACAGTATGGGTGGTCAAAATCTCTGTGTATTCTTTACGCGGCAGTTTGCGCGGCAGTTGGGTAAAAAGCGTGAGTCAACGGCGCGTAAACAAGCAAACGTGCTCATTCGTAAACAAGAATTTTGGGATGGGTTATCAGCTTACTCTTCCATGTAAGCGTTGCGCTTCGATATCGAAGCGCAACCATTACTTACCCAGACTTACACATATGTCAGCCAGCAGAACTCTTTGCTTTAAACGTCTTGCCAACAACTGTGTACACCAGATTTGTATAATATTATATATTATGGACTGATATGTCGCTTGTTTAATTAATTACGGAATTACCAGTATATTATAATAGAGCACATATAACACGTCGGGTGTACCGTAAAGCTGTCCCGGCGCTAATTCCAAATTTCCTTGACACCATACCCACACCTCTGGACGAAAAAAAAAGAACCTCTGGACATTCGCAGTTCGTCTTGCTTATGCCGTCGCATGATGCAGGCTAGCTCGTGTGGCGCCGCATTTGGAATTAAACGTAACTGTGTTGTTTCCACTTCGGTGGTCAGTTTCCTTCCTGGCACGCAAACATACTCGTCTTATCATTTGTTGACAGTTTTTTGGCTGATTCATCGGGTTGGTTTTACTTGTTCTGGCCTTTACCCGACACGCATCGATTACACAGAAGATTTTGACCACCCATAGTAAGTGTAACGTTACGTAACACAACACTTGTTTGGAAACCGACAAATTTCCTACAAACTGCTATACAGGCTCGCTATGTGTTTTCGACTGATTGTGCACCCTTTCATATACGTGTACATTACATACTGAAACACCAAAGAAAAGCCCGTATCAGCAATTAATTTTTCTTAAAATCAAAAACCCTGTCACTTAATAATGATTGTTAACCCTGGCATTGATTAACTATTTATCAGCTTCATATATACGTTTTCTCGTATTTTTACAGTGGAAACAGCGATGAAAAACACGTCCCGGTAACTGATTAACATAAATATAAACCTTTCAGACGAAATAATTATATGAACAACATGCAAGTACCGGTACTCGTTCCATCTTATGCAACATAGAATCAGACACCGTGATCGGCCTGGAGAAAATTTTCTTGGCCCTTATCGGACATCAAACAAATGCCAGACAAATATATGCAGTAAACGGTGCAACTTCTGGTTATAGGGACATCAACAAAAGCACCGATTACCACGTGTTACGCAATGTATACCAACAATACGAAACAGGGAATATACTTTAAATAACTTTATCAAAATTATTCGAAAACGGCTACACCCCCGCGATGAGGAAAATCTCGTGGACCAGTTAATTGCCCCCTTATTGGCAGAAAGCCGTCCTCTTTGTGAAAATTTCTTCATATTTTTATTTTTTTTATTTTTAGTGCGATTCGCGCCGCATTCCGCCAGCAGAATACAGGGCGCCTGCTTCCTCCAGATGCTTAGTTTTGTGCCTTTCTCCACGCAATGACAGGTCCTGAAGAGCATGTAGCACACTTTGGCCAACACTTGTCGTTGCCGGGTGGGCAGCGGATTCCTCTAAGGAACCAATTTTGTGATACGGTAATACAATAATAGCAACAATGACGAGTGATTCGTAGGAATCACTAAGTAAAACGACTTTCTTTTTACTTTTGCTGCCGTGGCTATCCAAAAAGCAGCCGGTCTTGGAGGTTGACAATTGCAGTCGTCGTCGACCATCCCATTCTGCGGATACGATGTACCGGAGGTCCGGAAGTGATCCCAACTGATGATCAGTCAGGATTACTTTCCATTACGTCGTACTTGCACGCTCCTTGCTCCCAACATATACCTGTACCGAAAGTGCAATTCGAAAGAATCAAACAACACTTCAGCACAATGCTTATAACTACAGATTATTTTATGCAAAATTCCATCAGGATTACTTAACTGAAGAACAGGTTCGAACCAAACAGCGCCTGAAATTAATTAAGGGAAGTGGCCCGGTACATGGTACCAAAGTCGCGTACATTCACGAAATCTTTCACTTTCGCGCACTCCCAAATCCTTTTTCTCTTGTTTTATGACATTCTGGAGCCAGATGATTTGTATACACTGGCGTGAAAACAGCTTGTGCGCGTAACATCCGGTTCGCGAGTTATGGCCGTTAGAAATTTCCAGAACGTTTGAATGCATTCAGGTGTACCTAAAGTCTCATTATGGACTGATCTCCCTCAAATTTGCACGTAAATGCACATAACCACCAAGAACGCTTTTACATCGATCCAATGTTCTTGCATGCTTTTCAAATTTCAAAATGTATTTCAAAAATTTTCAAATTCGTTTTAAAATTTGACTAATATCACGAAAGTCTGGACTGGTGTAAAAACAATCTTCGTGGCCATGTGGATTTACGTGCAAAATGTGAAGGAGATCGGTCCATAATAAGACTTTTGGTACACCTGAATGCATTTAAACTTTTTGGTATTTTCTAACAGCCATAACTCCCCAACCGCCCGCACAAACGGTTTTCACGCCAGTGTATACAAATCGTCTGGCTAGAGAATGTGATAAGACAAACCAAATTGTGTTGGAAAGTGTGCGAAAGTGTAGGTTTTCGCGCATGTACACGATTTTTTACCATGTACCGGGCCACTTCCCTTAAGTCATCTATCACCTTAGTCAGCTGCAGCCGTCCCCGGCCATGCTTCCAGTCGGCAGATGTCATGCGACCCGGAAACGATCCCGTTGGGTGATCAGTTGACGTTGGTCCCCGCCGTCGACTGATTTTTATGTCCGAACGGAAACCAATGGCTTGAAATTTTTGTGTAGCTTATGCGAAATTTATGCATGTCGTTTCTGAAAATCTTGTCGCTAGTACACCGGAAACTGGTTTATACACGTTCCGTCTAATATAAAAATAAAAAAAAAATCTACGAGGAAATCAGAACTACAGAGTAAATAAAAAAAAGCAACAACTAAATAAAGACTACAGCTTAACAACTGTAGCAGTCAAATAGATTCCAACGCGATTTATAGTAATAATCATCACAGCCGTAGTAATTCTGGTGGTGCACATGTACGCGTCTTTCCTGACATTCCAGGTCGACACTGACGCATTCGAAACCGGCCCCATAAAAGCGACTACCGGCTTCGGCCAATATAATATTTATTTAATAATTTTTACGTTATGGTTGCAGGCGAATAACACTTGTTGTGTGCTGATTACAACTACAACTTGATCTTTTTTTAATAAAAAAAATTTGAGTAGTTAACTGCTTATTTTTTGATCCTGGATGTAAGTAAAGAAGGTTGGTTGCCTATTTGTATAATTTTTATACTTACTGTAGTCATCTTAAATGTTTCACAGTAACAAAAGTTCTGAAGTTTTAAGCGTTTTTAAAGTATGCTTTTAAATATTAAAATACTAGCTGGTGTGTTATAATTCTGTCATCACCTTTACCGTAACTGCCACTGAAATAAAATGGCACATCGCTGGGCCCAACCGTCTCCCTGGTTCTGTACAACATACATTTGTAGTAAAGATACGCCGTACAGAACGAGGGCTCCAGTTTTCGGCAAACCACCGAAATCTCATGCGGCGTTACGTCCAACTCATGTATATTCGGTGTCACGACTCACGACGAAACCATCGGTTATCCATCCGGTAAAAACAACAGTACGTAGTCTGCAGTAGGCGATCCCGGGTCCGCCAGGATAGCCGGAGCTATGTGGTTCATAAATTCAGGATCATCCTGCAGGGATATCAGTAGCTGTTCTTACAATATCGTACTAAAATAAAAAAATACTTCTGTTACTTACGGCAAAAAGGCCCACTGTCAGATGCCGTGATGGTGTTCCTCGTAAGTCGTAAATGAACTTGTGGAAAACAGTGGACATCTTCAATTATAACGGCCACATCCTCGTCCGCCGGCTTCGTAACGTCATGATTTCCGAATATCTGCATCTGTATGCTCGGAAAACACGACGTGGCGAAGCCAGTGCAGTATGATTGTACACACTGCATTCTTCTGGTTTTTTTTAGCGATACAAATTCCCAATAAAAATGAGCCGCAGTGAGCAATTTGCCTTGCGGTAATCTGGAGCATTGCTGAAAGTCAGGCTTTCTAAAGTGCAAGACAACACAGAAATAACGAATATGCACGCTGCGAGTGCGATGATAACGTAATGATTGGCTGTGATTATGCAAACAGAAACCGATTATGCAAACCGAAACACATTCTATGATTATTCAAAGAGAAACCGAGCGACGCTTAGAAGGTAGCGGATAAGTAATGCGTAAAAAATCTAGACAAGTTGTTCTTTGATTTACTTGCTTACCAAGATTCCGCTGGCGAAATGCACAAAACGGTTATGACTACATAATTACATGGATGGTGTCAGTGCAAAAAGAGTATATCCCGGATAGTGTTTTCTGAGCGGGCATCATCCACATTCTGATGGTCCGGAAATAAAGTTATTAGGTAAGTGATAGCCACTAACGTTGCCATTAGAAAACTGGTCATAACAGCCGCCACCTTGACGACAGTGCAAGCAGGAACGAATTGCAATAATATTATAGTAACACTGGAAAAGTACGAGTACTACGTATATACTATGTACTGTAGGTCTTGCAAATTTCCCATTACTTTGCGCCGTTATGGCTAATCGGTTATTTTCGCATCACTATGCTTCCCAACAACGCATTTTTTAAAAGTAAAATCGTTTCTTATGATTTATCCTTAATTCCTCTTTGAATAGAAAAATTGAATATAAAACCGTTTTTCATAGCAAAAATTGAAAAGTAACAGCACGAGAATTTGCAATATACAATACACCGCAAAAGCGCTGATACACCGGGCGGCTCTAATTGTTTCAAGCGGCGGACGTCACTGTTTTTGTCGTTTTGAATTTTTTGCATGAAGTCTTGAGCAAGTAATAAGTCTAGTTATATAGAAAAGTGATTCCACGCGCTTGCTTTGTCATCTACCATCACTCATACAAACCTCCAAATTTCTAACAATTAAGAAAATTAATGCTGTCGAGCAGCGGACTGCAGTAATATATAAATAAAAGGACGAAAAACTCCCAGCGCAATCAGTGCTATTTCTTCACACCCCATCGCGCGATTATACACTCAGCGAGTGCATACTTACGGGATGGGGATTGCCGAAAAATGAAAGGAACTTCACACCAAGACGTTACGTTATCCTCTCAGAAGGCGGGACATGTTTAACAACAATTATTCAACATTTTATATAATAATAATGTTGCTTTGGACAACAAGGTAGACAGCAAAAGATTGGGCATAAATAAAAGAGGCGGAAAATGGAAAAAAGATAGAGAAAAAACAAACTGGCATTTTAACGTCCTCAGTCTAACCATTAAAAAACACCAGCGAATGTACTGGCAATTTAAGCAAGCTGGAATACACGCCGTAATTTTAACGAACTAATTGAAGAATAAAGGGCAAAATGAAACTTCGCGACCGTTAGCAACATTTGTACTGTAGTTATTTATCTACATTACTTTCTACTATCCAGTAAAGTACATTAGTCAGTTCCGAATAATATGGTGATTAAACAGCACCTGTGGGTGCGCCACTGGATTCGTGAAAATTCTGAACAAGATGACTGAGGGCGGTTTTTGAAAATTGTTTTCCCTCAAAAAGTCGCATCCAGGACCTCGCCAGTGAAACCTCATCATTTTGGGGTATCCTCCATGTCCACTGTTTTCCACAAGTCCATTACGCGTCGTAATGAACCTGGGGAAAACAGTGGACACTTCAAATATAACGGTCACGCCTCCTTCTTCCAGCTTTGTAACATCACTTCATTCTCCTGATTCTTGGAGGGATATACAAATTCGCGGCAAACGTGAGCCGCAGTAAGCACTTGCCGTGCGTTAACCTAAGGCTCTGCTGAAGGTCGGCCCTTCTAAAGTTCGCAAAGAAAAGATAGAAACCGTGGATATATACGCTGCGACGAGAAAATACTGAGTGAGTGTACTTGGTTTGCAGACTCTATGATTATGCAAACAGAACCTGAGTGAGGCTTACAAATTACAGAAGTTGATTAATAAGGCATAAAAAAAATCTAGAGAGATTGATTTACTTGCTTACCAAAATTCCGTCTGCTACGTGCTCAAAACGGCTGCGATTATATGTGTGGGTGGTATCGGTCCAGAAAGAGTATATCTCGGATACTCTCCTTCTGAACGGGCACCATCCGCGAGATCGCTTCATGACCGCCTCGAATCAACAGAGATTTCTGATGGTCCGGAAATATAAAGTTATCGGGTAAACGATTGCCGCTAAAGCTGCCAGTAGGAAATTGATCCTAATTACCGTCATGTTGACAATAGTGCGAGGAGGAATGAATCAACACTGTATTGTAAGTCCTGCAAATTAACATTTGATGAACCCATTTAGGAAGCAGAACAGATTAACGGAAAGAAAAAGGTGAAGGGAAAAATATTGTATTTAGTCCAGCAAAACGTTATGAATTTTATCGAAACAAGTACGATTTAGGAATAGTAACACAACCGACTCAAATCGAAACACCAGGTAACCAGCAGAAACATTTACTAAATACATATGTTGTTAGCTCTGGTTGCATGATATACTGATTTGATGAAAGGCTTACACAACTTGAGCACAAAAAATCTGCTGAAACTGCGTGATTGTAGTGATTATTGTGTAACGCTTCCCGATGCGTATTGTGATACGAATTTCGTATGCGATTCCTTTCGTAAGATCGTTACTTTCTCTCCTGTTAATCAGAGAATTACTTTGCTGGTAATCAGCATTCTGAAAACAAAAATTAGGCAATGCATATGCATGAACCGGAAGTTGCAAAGCTCCGGTAACTCTTATTGCTTTGCAAATTGTTGTGAAGTCCTGTAGAATTCGAAAAAATTACTCATTAGCGGTTATGATGGCAAACTGTATTATTCATATCAATAAAACGTTTCTTCCCATTTGATGATAGAACAGCAGTTTCTGGGTTGAGCAAGTTATAACACCAGATATTAACAAACTGCACAATGTGCACTCAAAGATGTTCTACTGATTGCTAAAGATTGTTAGAACAATAGTTCGCTCTGCGCTGTCGGCATTATTATGTTCGGGATATGACTCATCATATCAGTACTGTCGCCACAATACATACCATTGATACCAATACTGTATTTTCACAGGCGTAAAATAACACGGTCCCATTACGAGAAAACACAAACGCTCATAATTTTCTTCGTTCTCCATAAATCAATAATTTTTATATATTAAAATTTATGGATTTTTTGTCATCTACTGATATCCGGATTGGGAAGTTTGATTGAGGAATAAATGCACAAGCACTACAGCAAGTTTTGGAGGTTAAAGTTAATGGCAACCGGCTCGTCTATCTCGCTGGGCTGTATGTGGGTTGTTAGGGTGAAAGGTATACGCACGCGTGCCACCCAACAGCTCGTATAACCACGTTACGAACCACACACAAACCAACTTCCGGCGACCGGAAACGATACTTGTAAAAATGCATGCGGAATTTGTGTACATGCAAGTGGCAACGCGAAGGGCTTGCTATTTCCTAATAGTTTGGACTCAACATCGTTGATCACAAGCGCGATGACTATCGACGGCTTTAAGCAGCAGGGCTTTGTTTTCGAAAGAATTCCGTGTAATATCGAATGGCGTTGTACACCGGTACGTGTCGCGCCGTCGACCGTAGATAATTAGAAGGAAAATATGGGCGTTAGTTTTCAGTTTTCTTACATGCCTATATCAGTTTCATAATATGCATAATAAGCATTCTTAATAATATTGACTGACATTACGCAATCCTAATATCTGTTAGTTTCTTACATTAGTTTCATAATGGTGATACAAAATCCGTGAGAAATCTTACTTCAAGTTCAAATGCGTCCAGATTAAATTGCTGCACGACGCGATCGCCGCTTCAATCAGTACGCGCCTGCACTGTTACAGTACAGCCGCGTAGTATGGCTGCGATGGGAAAGATAACCGTCCAGCAGTAAGACATCGATTCAGCGGCACTTTGGCGGCTGTTGAATGGTTAACCGTGACCCAGTGCAAAAGGATTACGGGGATTGCCATCCACAAGTAACAACACAAGCGGGTGGCGACGATCAATCCGTTCAGGAGAATCGCGATCGGCTTCCTTAGAGAGCGGCACAGCATCACGTACAACGACTCAGAGTGCAACTTGCCGGCAATGCCGGCGACGCAAATTACCAATGCCAGTTAGCCGTGAATACCGAAAAAATAGTTTAATGCAATTTATTAATTACATTACGGAATAGAAAGGTAATAATTAGTTATTAAAAGAAAATGTCTGAAGAAGCACGAAATGTGGCTACACGTGGCCAGTTTTCGCAATGCCGAAATAGCGGTCTCATGTATGTACAATATGGATGTATTCGCCGGTGCGATAAGTATAGTATACAGTAAGTATTATGAATAAATCCGTGCTCAATGCAGCCACAGGACGTGATCACTAATTTACTTGCGCCGCAGTACAATATTTCACGCATGGATTCTATTACCAACAGCCATAGGCAATAAAACAGTCCAATTCAAAAACGGTTTTAACCACGAATCAAGATCCGAACTGAAGTGTCCAGTTTAGCATTTCTTGTTGCACCGAAGAAAAAAAAATATCTGAACTGGACATGTTCTGGTTCAGATGGCATGCAGGACACTGGTTACTAACAGCGACGAATTCACTGATGATTTATTTGGTTAAGCACTGAAACGATTAACTGAACAGAATTCGGAGGCATACAAATGCGAACCGCTTCATAACAAGTGGTATGAGTACAAGAAAACAGCACCTGTACGAGCAATAACGCTTTACACAGTCGCACTTTTGCGATTGCTGTATTCTGCTAGTTCTTTCGACGAGAAAAAGATAACTCAGCCACGCGTGACCGTGTCTTGAGGTACAGAAGTGTGATCGCTATTGATAAGTGAAATCGCTATGACCTTTTGTGCTTGTTTGCTACATACACAAATGCATGCCTGGGCGACCGGTGTATGACCATCACTGTGCAGACAGCGTTGACTCGAGTGCCTTGGCATCATTGCTCTGACTGCGTTTGACTGGAAAACAGTCAGGTTTGGCGGTTATCGGACATCGTACAATTGTATTGTAACCAACAGGAAAAAAGTGCCGATTTCCACCTGGTTTTCATGGTATTGACGGATTCATTTGTTTTTCTCGTGCTTTAATAGAAGTTTTCCTAACCTGTGTACGTCTACGTTTCTTGTTATCGTTATTACGATGATTTATTTTCATTCAGAATGCACACGGCTACAATCAAAAACTGATGCTTTAAAAATTAGCGAATACTCTCCAAGATACTTGATATTACATTTAAGACATGTGTACGCTAAAAGATAGTTACCAGTTCAAATTTCATAAAAAATCCAGTTAATCTATTCTACAAAAGCACTGATGCAATTCAGCTGCAAAAACCGAAAACGGATAATTTTTCCATCTACCTTGCCTTATTTTCTCCTGTTTCCATTCAAATTGAAGTTAGTCAGATAGAGGAACAAGAACAGCTCGATCGAATTTGAATTCGATCTTCCTGTAACTTTATGGTGTTTTAAAACATGGGTACGTAATGTGCAAGCTAATGCTTTAAACTGCAAGCTTTAAGTTGTGTTGTTGACCTACCGTGGATGTACGAAGTAAGAAGTTAAGTAAAGAATAAATAAAAATACCATTTCTCTAATGTGCCGACCCGTAAATATATATGTGTACGGCAGTACTCGCAACATCGTAAGACTACTCGGTTTGCGAAGGAAGTTGCAGTAGCTAGCAAGACAGCATCGCGATATACTAATGTACACGACAAAAGAGTTTTTTATTACGAGTAAAACATAGTAACTGTAGAAATTTACTGAAAATATTCAGTGCAGTGGCTTGCGCATAGAATCTCTGCGGATTAGCTTTGTAATGAAGCAAAAAAAGCAACCGGGTTGCACGTAATCGTGGCGTCCAGTTATGTGAATGATAAAAATTAATAATCACTAACCTGTCTAAAAACAGAAAATCTAGAAACACCAACACAAAAATAATTTATTTCAACGTAAATTTACTGTGCATGTATACAACATACTCGTGCGCCTGTTAAGAAAATTTTCGACAAAACTATATCGTTTTCATGTCGTCCGGGTTATTCTTCATCGTGCAACACCATGCATGCCTACTTTGCACAGTAGATGCTACTTCCGGTAGATTTATATTTTTCTGATTTGCTTGCGAACAGGTCTCTGTATAATAAAAAACAACATACAAACACACACCCTTCTAAATGTTATCGGAAAGAAGAAACGTGTTTACGTTTCGTGGTTTATGGGGTATGGTTTATTATGGTTCCGTACCCTTCACTCTGGCCAGTTTGTGATTGGTATCGGTAGAACACTCAGAAATTCAATAATTTTCATTAAAAATCAAATTACCTCGATGTAGGAAAGTGGTTTCTCTGAGATGTCTAATTCCACTTTATTACTTCAGGACGATTTGATATTCAAAGAAAATTGTAGAATTTTTGAGCATTCTAATGATTCCAAGCACGGTTTCATCAGATCGCAAAGCGGTCGGGAAATTGCCTGGTAACCGCTCACTGAAGTCATAGAAATCTTACAAAAGTATCAACCAAATGGCATTCGCTGGCAGGATCTGCGTCAGTATTCTTAAATACTGTTGCCTTCATTTTCAAAATCGTTTTGTAGAAAAATATATTGAATAAAAAAAGTAAAGCAATAAGAAAACATTTTCAATTCAAATTAATTTTTGTATATGAAGAATAGCATCTAGTACACATGCCTGGAGTGAATTCATTGAAAAAATGAAAAACGCCCTAGTTATCGTATCGCCCGACAGTACATCTTCTCACCAGAGCGTAGTTTTGTTCTGTCACGACGCATCTTACTTGCAAGTTGCAGCTGCAAGCGTTGGTACAAGCGCAGACAATTAACAAAATTAAATGCTGTCGAGCAGCGGATTGCAGTACAGAAATGATCGATGTGTACAAAACACTTCCGCGCAATCAATGCTATTTTTTCATACCCCAGCCCGCTAATATACACTCAGCGAATGTAGGCTGGCGGGTTTGGGAATGCTGAAATATGCATCGGATTAAACAATGAATTCATCTCCCATAAATCAGTTAAATTCGATCGTTTTTATTAGCGTAAATCAGCGCAGGCATTTTGTTATGTATACTGGCTGTTGTCGAAATAAATATAAGATCAGACATATATATGGACATTATAAGATATGGACATTATGATAGAATGAAAGAAGAATAGACAGGACTAAAAGAAACGAAGAATAAGGTGGTAAAAGACTTAAAAGAATGGACATGTTAGCGTGGTGTAAGCGCAATGTCTTTAGACTTACCATTGGAAAACATCAGCGAAGGTACAAGCTTTAATATAATCCTAAATTTTAACGAAGCGATTAAAGAAAGAATGACTTCGCTACACGATCGGACGCCGCTAGCGTTTGCAAAACTTGTGATATAGATATCTGAATTCCTGTGCTACAGATATGTATCTCTGTACCATGATACCATCTACCTACCTGGTAGTACAGTACATTATTAATTTAATTGCGGTTAATTTGGTATAAATAACTAAAACATTACAACTTCCGCTGGGTACAGCCTAGTACGTTGTCAACGGCGCTGTGCACTTTACCACAGTATAGTAATTCGACCAGAAAAGACGTAACACAACCGCGTGTTTGGAAACCCACAAATTTCGCACAAATTGCTAAACAGGCTGGCCATGTGTTTTCGACTGATCGTGCACCTTGTCATATACAGAACTGAAACACCAAAGAAGAGCCCGTATCAGCAATTAATTTTCGTTAAAATTGAAAACCCCGTCACTTAATAATGATTGTTATGACGTGTACGGGAGTACTAGCCCGTCCACATCGGTACTACTCTACTACTTTGACCCCGAAGTACAGGCTTAGGCTTTACTACAACGACTACTTGAGTCATGACCCCGAGTCTGAGTAGATGCTTCTAAGAAATGTCCAGCAGAGAACTTTGACCGCGACTTGCCATTTCGACGTGACCGCGTGTCCATGACGTAGCTTTACCTATTGTTCTCGAGTACGAGCTGACCCTTTTCTCTGATTAGTTAATGCTGTGTTGATGCTATCTGTGATTAGTCCACGTGTCAGTGATCGTAGAGTATTGGCTAGTTTCTAAATCCCTATTGTTCTCAGAACCGTGCCTGCGCGTACGAAGAGTCGCACCTGCGCGTGCCCAAGACTATATAAGGCGCTCGTCGCCCACACAAATGTCACGAGTTATCATTCCAACAAGGGTAGAGACTTGTTCTCGACCTGATTAACTTCTTGCTCTGGTTTTCTCGTATCGCAGTGAGGAATCTTGCTAACTGACCTCTTAGTGACCTTTCACTTATGTCAGTGGTTTTCCCTTCACCTCGTCGACGTGCATTATCATTCTCGGATAGTCTCGTGACGTAACAGGTTACCCACTAGCTCCCACTTGCATCCCGTGACCTTTGGTCTTGTTCTCCTCTTCGATCTTCATGCCTCGTAGTGCCGAGTTGATGGATAGTTTCTCTTACCGCTTCTGCTAACATCTAGCGTGAGGTCAGGTAAGTATACTCGTATCTTTGTGTATTGTGTTTGCAGCAGGGATTCCTGAGTTCCAGCAGTTCCTGACTTGTTCCTGATCTTCTACTTCTAATTGCCATCCTACTACTTCTTCCCAACAGTTTGAGATAAGAGTCGCTCTTTACCGATTGTGTCGTGGTCGGCAGTGAGGATAAAGACAAGCACTGTGCAACGTCTGCTTTTTATCTATTACACGACATGGCGCCCAACTCAGGTTCGATTTTCCCCGATGTTGCGGAAAATTAGTGGATGGTAAATTTATTAAATTAATGGTGCAGGATGGTTGGTGGTCAACTCGAGAGAGCCCACATTTAAGAAAGTCCGTTAGGAGCCACTAGTGTGGTGCAGGAGGTCTGCGTTCCAGTTCTGACCTAGGGTGCCGAGTCCCCAGGCTTATTTGATGTTAGATTGATTCGCACTTAACGATATATATTTTGGGTGACAATACGGACTGAGAACAGTATAGGCACTTGAAAACTGTTCGTGTATGCGTCATCTTGAATGACTGAAATTGAAAAAGCACCTTAAGACTGTAATCAGTCAAATTTTTTTTTATTTTTACGGGCAAGCCAGATAGACGACGAAAAGTGAACGGCAGCGGCAGCAGGGAAAAGCTGAGTGGAATTGGTGAGTGAATAACGCGAAAAAATTCGCAGAATTTATAGCCGTTCTTTGTCCAAATTCTTTTGTGTAAGAAAATTTTGAACTTTCGAGACAAAGGCGTGCCCGAGTCAACGGAGCAGCCATTGTTCTACGTTTCGTTGTCTGTGAAAATCTTGAACTCTATAAACAATAGAGCGGATATAGCCGTCTATTGTGTAATTACGCAGCGTCACAGGTAGCTAGAAATTAGCCCTCGTGTCAGTTTAGCGGTAATCGGTAAGGTAGTTGAAACCTTAAAGGTCAGCTAATGAGTGTGCGGTGTAAATTACAGTATCCTCATATAAACGGGATAGCTGTACAGTGTGTCATAAAACGGTTGAAACCTTAAAGGTCAGCTGTATGTTGTATGAGTCAGAAGGTGTATCCATAATGCTTGGATAATCGTAGTGTAGTGGCATTCAGTTAATCAGAAGTTCCGCTCTCTAATGCTGAGAGTCAAAAATTCATAAAAATTGTGCGTGTGAAAATACCCGGATATGCATTCGGCATAAATCCACTCAGAAGTCGCGGTGTTCTCTAATACTGAGAACGTTCGGAAAATTAACATTCAGCAAAAGGAATTCATTTTGAATTCATCAGTTCAGGTTAGTGCGAGTATACAATTGATGACGTCCGCATACCGGATTAGCCAGTGTATATTTCCTGGGATTTTGGGTTCAAAATTAGACAGAAGCGGCAAGCATTACGTCTTGCATATCCGTGTAGCAGTGCTCAATACGTAGTACTAGCTGTGCATTTTTAGTCGAAACCTCAAAGGTCGGCTAAAGCATTCTTCGTGTAGGCTCGCTTATTCAGCCTGTCGTACGGTGTATTTTAAGCAGTTTTCGAATTCAACAAACTGTCGGAGTCAGGTGATTACGTGGTTAAACGGGATGGCTTTTGGCCAGTCAGGAAAATCAGTGCAGATAGGTTGCAGTACTCAGCTAGTGAGGGTGAATACGACACGAAATATAAATTCTCGCGTCGCATTCCCTTGGGTCTTATGTACAGAGCGGTTGGTATCGAACCTCCGGATGTTAAAAGTGCATATTGCAGTCAACAATGGGTTGACTGGGAAGACAAGAATACTTCGTTATTACGGGCACCCAGTTATTATGGGGCTTGGATGGATAACGAACGGTCTGTTCCCTCCCAATATGTTGATATGTCTGAGGAAGAATTTCAGTTAACAAAAGACTGGGCTGTTCAGAACATTGACGCGTACAAAGAGGAAGTCAGGGTCAAAAAGGAGATGAGTCAGAATAAGAATTTGCGTACTCGAATTACAGCAGTTGCGTCAGATAAGCATTTAAATGCTTCGGTAATTGTTGAAAATTCCGGGAAAAATAACGCGCCATTGGTAGACCTGGTGAGCAGTGCTACTGAAGGTGTTGAAAATACGACCTTGCCCCCTCCTAGTATTCAGGCAGTGTTTGAGTCAGTCGCAGTAACAGTAAATGCGGGTCCAGGCCAAATCGCTTTGGACAATGATAATGCAGCGTTAGCGCAAAATTCGCTCGATCGTAGTGCAGTGGCACATGATACGAGTATAACTGTCAGTGGCAATGCGTCCACTAATTCTGAAATTCTTTTTAATTTCAATAATATTACTCGTCGTAATGAATCGCCGTCGTCAGAATCTAGTTTAAATGATACTGCCTTTAATCACGGCAATCGGTCTTTATTGGATGATGATTTACCTGAAGGTGGCGGTGACATTTTGGGTCTGTGGCACCCGATGCAGCCAGAGTTGAGGCAGTTTGTTCAGGAAAAATATTTCGAGCCAATGCGGCGTGAGTTTGTAGAAGAAGTGAAGGCAGTCGAGGAAAGGCTTCGTGCCTCGCAGTCAGAGCAGGAAGTCAGAACTGTTACGAGAGAGTCGATAGGTACATTAATTCGGTGCACAAAAGGCTATATCGCCTTGTGCTTACAGCAGGTTAATTCTAGGGACGAAATTGACAGATTAAATCAGATCATCGAAAGAGAGAAAGTGAGTAAGGAAAACATGCAGAATGAAGTCGATTATGTAAAGAATGACTTGAATAATGTCAGGCAGTATAGGGACAATGACCAGGCCTTGTTGAGGCAGTGTCAGAATGAGTGTAGTAAGTTGAGGAAACAGGTTAAGGAACTTGAAGACGATAACGTTGATTTTGCGAAAACGATTCAGAAAAATCAGGAACTGGAAGTCGCTCTAAATCAAGTGTGCTCACAGTTCGATAATTTGAAGCAGGTTCACGGAAATTTGGTACAGTCCAAGCAGGTAACTTCGTATGCAGCGCATAAAGATACGGAGAAAAAGCTCTCCTTGGAAATTGAGCAGTCAAAAGTAAATTGTCAGGCAGAGAAAAATGCTAAAATAGTCGCAGAAAGGGATTTAAAAGCAGCCTTGGACAGAGAGCGTAAGCTAAATGCGTCGTTTGTTTGTTTGTTTGTTTGTTTAATCAGCTTAACGTCTACAACAATCAGGTAAACGCCTGCACGAGGTTGCAGACAAACGTTCAAGATCAGCTGCCACAAAAAATGACAGCCCCTTTCAAAAATTCTTCCAGCTATCGTAATCACAATGCACAGTAAACAAAGTTATTTCAGTATGTAACATAAAACGAAGGATATCACAATAGTCAACAAGATCAATCAGTACACCCATTCTCGCACGAAAACGTTGGAGGGCCAAAGTTCAGGTCGTAGGATTTTATCAGCATCGTCTTTGAATATTCCAATCCGCGCAAACGTCGCAGTGCGCTTGTCTCCACGTGGGGGAACAAAAACACTTACGAATCTGGTAGAAATTCCTTCGCTGTTCAGCTGATTGGCGATGAAATTGTTGTATGCTTTCACACTGGTGAAATTTGAATTTTCAAGGCGAGGAATACCTTTCACGCAAAAATCAGCATGTGGTTTTCGCTTACACTGCAGGGTCTTGCTCAATTCATTGCGAGGTTCCACGTCAGCACCGTTGTAGATCTGACATCCACGAATAGATTTTGGCAACCGCTTAGTAGCAACGACATGTGCATACGAAGCATGGGTTGGCGGAGATGACATAGGCGAAGGGTTCGATCGGGTTTCAATGCCAGCTGGCATAAACTCAGGACATTTCATCGCACCAAGCCGCGGCACTTCAACTTTTCGAGGTTTCCACAGTGCCCCTTTTTCTCCATCGTCTTCCTCTTCTCATCCAGAAGTTCCCAATTTCCCGGAGCGTATCCAGTTTTCATCAACAACACGCGCAACAAGAGGGTCCGAGATCACATCATCGCTGTCGTATCCCCGCGCAGGGTCTCACCGCCAGTGGCGAGTCCACATTCTATCACGAAAACTCGTTCACATAGCTCTTGCACTCCGTTCTTTAATTCAGCGATATCATTAGACGACAAAAGGTTCTCCTTAGGAGGCTCCACGGCAAGACTTGGCAAGGTTGTGAAGGGAGTGAATTTCAGCTGGTTCTTGATGGCCACATTTTCGACAGTCAATTCTTCGATTTTCGATTCCAGGCACTTTACATGGTTAACAAATTTCTTAAGTTCGGGTATAAATTTTTCCCAATTAACTTTTGAGCCAGAAAAGTCAAAAGAAAAGTCGCAATCAGTCATGTTTCCAAAATATTCAAAATATTCCAAAAAGTGCGAAGTGGTGACGAGTCGTGTCAAGAGAAAGACAAACTGTTCAAGTCAACTGGATTGAGAATTGACGGAAAGGACTCGGAAATTTGCGATTTAATGGAGCGTAATGAACGGCTGAGACAGGAGCTTAAAGAAGCCAAAGCGGGTAACAAAGAAGCAACGTTCGAAAAGGAATGGGCGTTCCAGAAGGAAATACCAGTAGGTACGGGTAACGCATTTTTTAGTCGGCCGCCGGCCCAAGATAATTTTTCGTATTTGTCGTTGAGTCAGTCGCTAGGCTTTATGCCAGTAAATTCAGGTATTCCGTCGGCAGTTAATGGAAGTAGTGGTAGCACTCAAGTTTGCGGGGGTGTAGCAGCACCAGTTGGCCGTATTAGGGAAGCAGTGGTGCGTGAGCCACGCTCAGCGCAGCCGCCTATGCATAGTGCAGTGCATGCAGAGCCATCGCACTACGATATTCAGCAAGGTAATAGCATATCAGTTAACAGTGGCATTACAGCTGGCAAACATTCAGGTCAGGTTCCGTTTATTGTAAGTACTGGGTCACAGCAAGTTTGCGGGGGTGTATTGCATCCCGACGCACCTGTTGTTCAAGCAGTTCCTCAGGAAGTTAGGCAGTCAGTGTATAATCAAAATGTACACCAGGCAGTGCCGCCGCAAAACGTAGTACAGTGCCACCAACCCGGTATGTACGCGCAGCAGCAACAGCCGTTTGGTAATTTGAACGAAGAATTTTTACCTCCCCCACCAGACGATATTGTCATGCATGATGGCAGTGTCGATCGTCACAGTCCCGCGCGATCGTTGCATGGTGATGCACCGGCAGCACCAGCAATTGACCCTAACATTCGTTTTATTATGGAATCGCAGAACAAGGCGTTAGTTGAAATGGCGAAAGCTTTTGCAGTAAGAAGTGACAGAAGTAGTGGGCCAAGTAGGTCAGATACTTTTTTGCGATTGCAGCCGTATGAAGGCACTAAGAAGTCAGGTCCGATAGATCAGTGGCTCACCAGTGTCGACATGTGCATTTTGTCTAATAACTGGGATGACGAGAAAACTTGTAGAGCAGTGGCAGCGTCTTTGCGCAGTAATGCTGCAGCGTGGTTTAAAAAGCTTTTTGATGAAAATCCAGATGAGAGTTGGGAAGACTTTTTCCGTCCGAAATTACTGAAACATTTTAATTTAGCCGTAACTTCAGCAGATATGCGTCGTGAAATGAATGCTCGTATTTTCCGACACGACGATACGGTAGATACTTATACAGATAGTTTTTGTCGTTGGTTTGAAGAACTGAAATTACCTGAGGATGAGCGTGTGACTGCTCTCTTGGACGGTCTTAAAGCGAACAGGGAGAGCTGGTTCATGCAGTTGTATCCGCAGAACATTAAGACAGTCGATGATATGGTAGAGCGGTTACAGAAATTGGAGAAGATGCAGGCGTCCCTTGAAAGTGAAAAACGTAACAGTGGTAATTTTATCCCTCAGAAAAGTTTTGAATTTCGGAATTCGAATAATCGCGGTAATTTCAATAATAATAACCGTGGTAGCTATCAGAAGCAGTATAATAACTCAGGGAAATGGAATAATGTGCAACCCGTGCAGCACGGTGTGCCCATGTTCTACGATCAACAACCTCAGATGTTAGCTGGTGGACAGCCAGTGCCGGTCCCAGTGAACGTGAATGTTGGCATGCCACAAAATGGTAATGGTCAGCCTAACGGTAATTTCAGTAATAATGGAAATTTTAATAATAATGGTCAAAATTTTAATCGCGGTAATAACAATTTTAATCGTAATGGCAATTTTGGAAATAATGGCGGCTTTAATAATCAGCAGCAATTTAACGGTAATGTTCAGCAAAATGCTCAGCAGTTTAATGAAGATCAGATTCAGAGAGGAAGATGGCGTTTGGATAATGGCAGGGAAATTTGTTACAAGTGCGATAACTTGCACCCGGCACTGACTTGTGATCGGCCATTAGCCTGTCCCAGATTGCACGAACCTACGGCAGATATGTTAAGGCAGTTTGGTGCACAGGTTAATTTGCTTGAGTTTAAGGCGTACATTGAACATTATGCTCTGAGTACGAGTACTGTAGTTGACGTTAGTCAATATCCGGTAACGAATGAGGTCTGTCTGTTGCCCACTCTCGATGCACAAGCATTATACACGACGTTGACGTTCTTGGGTAAAAAGGTAAAAGTAATGATAGATACTGGTTCCAGTATCTCTATCATTCCTAACAAGTTGGCTAAGGAAATGGATTTATACATTTTCCAATGCCCGGATCGCATGAAAGGGTTGTTAGTGGAAGGAGCGTACGGTTCACGAGTGGTCGAGCCACTTTGTGCATTACTTAGTGTTTCGTCATTCGGTAATAGCTATGAACATGCTTGCTTAGTCAGTCCCGCCCTTGATCGAGATCATATTGTTCTCGGTATGGACTTTTTGTCGACCAAACCATTGATTTTTGATTTTAATGCGATGTCCTTGCGTCCTTCGCGCAGAGATCCTACGGTAAGAACCAATATGTTTTATCGTACCACACATAAAATGTCAGATGTTATTCGCGCTCACAAGTTTGATCCTCTCCTTCATCCACGTGCGAGAATTGGTCCTTCTTTGCCAGCGCTTATGCGCACAGAACGTATTGGAATTTGTAAAGAAGCGGAATTGGTGCCGTACAAAATGGTACATAGTGCTTTAGCACAGGACGCGCCTCAAGTTTTCGCTATGCAGTTTCGTTCCGCGGTAAAACAGTGGCCAGCCAAGCAGTATCCAGTGCAGACGCAGAATGTTCCACATTCTTCTACGGTAAGTCAGGCAGGAGTCGAACCCGGTTCTCAGTCAAGTTTGCGGGGGTATTCCCAACCAGCGACGGTGATGCACATGTCAGTACAAACCGATGGCGTAAGTGAAAATGTAAGTAAGCAAGTTTACGGAGATGTATCTAACGCTGTAACAGCGATACAACCGCTGTGTGAGCAGCTATTGGTTGAAATTCGTGAAAAGTTGAAAAAACTGGAAAGTATTGAGGAACAGTTTTTAAATGATATTCAGTATGTTGCAAGTTTACGGCAGCGAAATGGGTGTTCGGTGGAAGACGATGTTTCGGATGCAGTAGCACAGCAAGTTTGCGGGGGTGTATCTCAGTCAGCCGCCCAGCAGAGAGAAGTTACGAATGATATGCCGATAGATCGTAGTGCAGTGGATCCTAAGTCTGTCGATATGCGTGAACGCCTTGAGAGGTTGAAAGGTAATGATGAAGAACAGGTAGTTACGGTTTCCGGGAGTGAGCCAGTCCACTAAGATAATGTGGAAAGTACAGTAAGTGCTCGGGAACAGTGTATTAAAGCGTGTAAAGCACCGGAAGTGTGTAAGCCACCGTCGGGTGGAAGTTTGTAGTGATTACCGGTAATCACTGATTAACAGGCTGTTTAATGATGCGGTGTTGAGATGGAAATTCTAATGAAATTCAATTGAGTTTCCCCGTCTTACGTGACGGCAATTAATTTGCTAACGTGTGATTTTATGAATTAAAGTTGTGAGCCTTGTGGCAGTGTGTGATTGTGTTTGTGTATGACCTTTCCTCATCCCGTGCATTACCACCAGCACAGAACAGTCGTATTGGTCTCGAGGGCCGCTTTCCAGCAAACCTCGTTGAGAGACTTGAGAGTCTCGTTTTATGGCGCTCCTGGGTCTTCATGGGTTCGCGGAAGTCCCGCAAGCGTTCGCCGTTGTCTTCATCTGAATCTGATTCCTCTGGAGTATCGGACTCACGTCCTCCATCCCGTCCGCCTGTGAAGAAAGCAGCAGAAGACAGTCGTCCCGTGAAAGTTCAGTCTACACGGAAACCTGAGCTGCAGAAATCGTCTGTCGATAAACCTGCTGTCAAGCCTAGCTCGTCCAAGCCTTCCCCTTCACTCGAGTCTGTCATCGTCCCGAAACCTGTGGAGAAGCCGTACAGGATTCATAAGCTTCCCGCCAAGGAGTCCGAAAAGCGCTCTGCCTCAGTCGTGCCCGTAGAGAAGACGGAAAAGAAGAAGAAAACTGACGAGTCCGGAACCAGTTCCTCGTCATCAACAGCACGCAAGTCTACAGGTACAGTGATTAAATCACTGTTAATTTACCGTTTATCGTGGAAAAACTCGCATAATTGTGGACGTATTGCTACCGGACAGTTTCCAGCATAATTTTAACCAGTGTAAAATTACCTATTTATTACTCTCATCGTTAATTTTCTGGTGACCTTGAAATTACGATTCTATAAAATCTGCTTGTTCCTTGCTGAGATAAGCACTTTCGTAAATTTGAAAGGTCATTTCCGTGTTTGTCGGATATTTCCCGACTGCGTACCTGGATTCTGTCTGGGTCGCAGTCTCAGAACAATAACCTGTCACGTACAGGAAATTACCGTCTCGCGTTAAATTGATTGGCGCAAGCCACAATTGAGCTGTACAACAATACAGCAAAATTCCCGTTTGCGTTTCAATTACCAACAGTGATATTACCGCACTCGCATACCAGCGTATGCTATTAATTACCACTAATTACCGCTAATTACCGCATAATGGCTACTAAAGCTGAAGTGATTGAACAGCTGAATGCTACGCAAGATTCAGTGAAGCAGCTCAAGAAGCTGTGTGAGGTCTTGCGTATGCGTCCCGGTACTACCAAGGACGTTATGAAAAGCGATATCGCTGATCACCTCATTGCTCAGAAAATTACCCTCGCAAGCGTCGTTGAACGCCTGCCGAAGGATCCCGAACCTTTGTCCGATAATTCCCGTAGAATTGCGGATACTACCTCAAAGTCGACCGATGCAGCAAAAGCTGCCGAAGCTTCCCAGAAACAACCGGTTAACACCGATGTTCGGTCCACTGCGGATCCGGACAATCGGGCCGGTGGCAGTAAGGCTGCTGATTCTCGTACAGTTACCAATACAAGTACCGATACGAATGCGAGTACCGAACGCGATCCCGCAAATGAAGATATTGAAGCGATCAGTGATTCACAGACCCAAAAGTCCCGAACAGAATCTGAGTACCGTACCTTTTTGGGCACGCTAAACGATAATGAAAAGCGAGTCCTGGATAATATTCTTTTATTGCATGAAGAAACTGTCCGTCGGGATATCGAAAGCGAACGCAAGCAGATGCTTGATCGCATCGATCATCTCGAACGTGACCGAAATTCCGTCTCAATGTCCCAGCTTGTTGAAGCTTTATCGAAGATGAGTACTAATTCCCAGTCATCATCAACTACCGTTGATTCTCACAAAGTCTCCGTGAAAGATTTCGGTATTCAGAAATTCGCGAACAAGTCCGAACTGATTATTACCGATTTCTTCCGGCAATATGACCGTGCTACCAACAGTCTAGGTTGGTCAACATCAAAGAAGATTCTATTGTTACCTGCATACCTTGAAGATTCCCCTCGTAAATTCTTTGAGTCTATGTGGGAAGCGAATCAGAATACCGACTACGATGGATGGAAGTCCATCTTGGTCAAACGATACTTACCTGCTGATTACAAGCTCAATAAGCAAATCGAGTTGTCCCAGAAGACATTTAGACCTGGTCAAGATGTTGATACATTCTTTGACGAATTACAGGTCCTGTTCGACGAAGTAAACCCCTTAATGTCCGAAGACGACAAGATCGCAGAAATTACCCGAGCATTCATGAATATACCCGAGTACCGCAAGTTACTGGCAGTCACTGATGCCAAGTCAGTTGACAAGATGCGATCAGTGCTGACCAAAATTGCGAACATTGATAAGACCGATACTCCCGTGGTTCAGAATGTTACCTGTGATAATGCTGAAGTGAATTTCATGAAGAATAATTCCCAGTCGAATTACCGTGGCAGAAGCCGTTCTCGTGATAACCGTGATCGGAACTGTGAACGTTCTGATAGTTCGAAGTACCGTGATTACCGACGTGACCGCAGTCGCAGTTACGATCGTAATTACCGGAGTAACCGAACTTATGCCCGGCAGTTCCGTGATAACCTGTTCCGTGATCGCAGAGATACCCGTGACTATGACCGTAACCGTGATCGTTCTCGTGAGAGGTCCCGTGACCGGGACCGATCGCGAAGTTCGGATCGTTATCCTACCCGCCGAAAGTCTAATTCCCGTGAACGTCGTGATGCACCTGTGACTGAATGGAGATTCCCTCGAAACGAACTTGATTTCGAAAGCTACCGACTACGGTCTGGTAAGCTGTTCTGTCCCGTGTGTCTCGATTACCGTCATACCTTTAAGCAATGTACCAAAGCGAAACCACAGGACCTTGAGCACGTTGAGCCGAAGTGTCCTCGTGGTGTGCTGTACCGTGTTCAGAAAGAATACGATGACTTCATCCGTGACAATTATACCCCTGATTTTTGGGAGTCCCGTGAGGGAAAAGCCTAATGCCACATCAGAAAGGAGGTCAATGTGGCAGATATTACCGAAAGCCTCCCTACCGTTATGACAAGTGCCGACATTTTAAGTATGGTGGTCAATTTCCTAACAGAAGTACCAATCAGAATGTCGATGTGAATGATTTCTCAGTCAGATTTTCAGATAATTACGTGAATACCGTTAAAAGTGACCCTAATAAAACCCCGTTTCGTTCTTTTGGGATGCCTGATATTGTGAAACCAGTGTATGCACCAGCAATCATCAATAACCAAAAGGTCATCGTGTTAGTTGACACCGGTGCTAGCTGTTCCATTATCAGCGAGCACACAGCTTCGAAATTGCGTTTGCAATTTCGAAGGTGTGATTCCAAAGCTCCCAAATTGAACTTCACTACTATTTCCCAAACCTTTCAAAAGGATGAAATGTACCAATCTGATATTACCGTTGAACTGAATGGCAGAATAATTCCCCATAAAGCTTATATTATCTGTAACTCTCCGAGAGAATTTGTGATCCTTGGAAATGATTTCTGCAAAGCATCTGGCGTTTGGATACATCCCAAAACCGATCGCTTATGCTTTGAAGGAGACCTGAAACCTGAAACTTCTAAGAAGATTCAGATTAATAGTACTATCATTTCTGACCTGCAAGATTTGCATTACTCTCAGAAGAGTTTTGTACCTAATTACCTCTTGAGGCAAGTGTACAGTACCGGTAATAAAGCTGTCTTAAATCCCATTCCTGAAAACCAAGTTCCTACTACCGTAAATACCGCAGTTGTTAATGTACCAAGTGAAGACAAGACTGTGTCAGTTGAAGTTTCTAAAACAGATGCTGTGCAGTCTCCTTCCACTCCAGTTGATACTACAGTACCTACTGAAGGAATTGTCAATGAACCTGAGGCTATAATCAATCACATTGGTCTGAGATGGGAGAAAACGAATATTCTTATTCAGAATACCATCATAATTCCCAAGAAATCCGGAATTAAACTCATGATTGATTTACCAGACAATTACAGTAGTCCTGTGTTGTTAACTCCCAATAAGAACCTAATGTTGAATCACCTGGTATCAGTCGGCAATTGTCTTGCTACCTCAGTTAATGGCAAAGCAGAGATATTAATTACCAACTTCTCGCAGCGTAAAGTCCGTATTAAAAAGAACGTTAACGTTTGTACCTGTGAGAAAGTTGATGATCTTGCCGACATCAACGTGGTTGAAGTAGAATTAAATTCTACTGTAACTACCACTGAAAATGACCCGAAGACCAGTGATTCCAACCTAACCGACGAAGAATTCAAAGAACACATTACCAAGATGAAGTTTAATCCTAAATTACCAAATTCTGATCATCAGAAGCTAATTAACATGTTTCTGAAACATAAGAAGGTGTTTCCTTCTAAATCTCGTAAACTTGGTGAATTTTCCGAGGTTGTCCATGAAATTGATACCGCAGACAACAAACCTGTTAAGAAAACACCTTGGCGGACTTCCTACGCTCAGAGAATGACCATTAACGAACAAGTGGATGAAATGTTGCGTGATGGCATAATTCGTGAGTCGAAGTCACCTTGGTCGTTCCCCGTTGTCCTGGTCAATAAGAAAGATCCTACTGACAAACCTCGATTTTGTGTAGATTTCCGTGCGTTAAATAAACTGACTAATCGTCCCATGTGGCCTTTACTACGAGTGGAAGATGCGATTAGTAGTTTTGGAAAGTCCCAATTTTATACTTCCCTCGACTTTAACAGTGGATTTTGGCAAATCCGTGTTAAAGATACTGATATTCCCAAGTGCTCATTCGTGACCATGGATGGCCAGTACGAATTCGTTCGTATGCCATTTGGTCTGAATGGAGCTACAGCTACCTTCCAGCGTGCAATCGATTCCATCCTACACCACCTTAAGTGGAAAGGTGTAGTGTGTTATATTGATGATGTTCTTATCGGTGGGCATACCTTTGAAGAGCATTTAAATTTACTCGATCAAGTTTTGACCGCCGTGTCAAAAGCTGGATTCACGATTAGTCCCAAGAAGTGTGAAATTGCTTTCAACCAGATAAAATTCCTCGGATTTATCCTGAGTAACGACGGAATCAAACCAGATCCGTCTAAGGTTGAAGCAATTCAGAATTTTGCGATTCCTACAACACCGAAAGAAATAAAATCCTTTATCGGCGCTTTAACTTATTACCTTGCATTCATTAATAATTTCTCCACGATTGCATTTCCCCTAATTCAGTTGACCAAGCAAAATGTTGCTTTTCAGTGGACGAAAGCCTGTAATACCGCTTTTCAGAAGCTGAAAGAATGCCTTATTACCGCTCCGATATTAAAACCATTCAATCCCACGCTAGAGACGCAGATTAAGACCTCTGGTGTTGGTGTGGGCGTAATTGCTGAACAAATGCATCCCGATGGATGGCATGTGGTCGCATATGGTTCGAAAATGCTTGACAAGCATCAGAAGAACTATAGTACCACTGAGAAAGAATGTTACGCTATCGTTTGGTTCGTTAAAAAGTATAAACACTACCTTACCGGAAAGAAATTTAAAATAATTACCGATCATAATGCCTTAAGGTACCTAATGCGTCTCAAAGAACCTGAAGGTCGTCTGAACCGATGGGCCTTATCCTTACAGCAGTATGACTTTGAGATTGAGTACCGTAAGGGCCGTTTGCATGCCGATGCAGACTTATTAAGCCGTAATCCCTTCGAAAAGTCCGAAAAAAACGAAGATGACTGCGAAATTCCCTTATATGCCATTAATACCTATATTCACTTTGAGATTAAAAATACCGAATTGCTCATACGTGAGCAAATGACCGACGCATTCTGTCAGAAAATTGTTACCATATTGAGTGATCCAGAAAAATACGTTAAATTACGGAAAGCGTACCAGAAACGTATCGACACATTCCGAATTGTCGATAAAGTTCTCTATAAAGTACGTTCGCGTCATGGTAAAAATACCTTGTTAATTGTGTTACCGAAGACGTTACGTGCAGACATCCTTTATGCATGTCATGACTGTCCGATGGCAGGACATGTTGGTTATCATCGTACATTCGAGAAAATGCATAACCGCTACTTCTTCCCTAGGATGACCAAATATATCGAAACCTACTGTGAGAGCTGTCACTTGTGTAAAAAGCGCAATGCCATGAATATTGCTCCTACCGGGTACATGCAGAAATTACGTACTCATAAGCTACTTGAGTCGTAGTCTCTAGATCACCTTGGGCCCTTCCATGTAAAAGATGGATACCAATACCTGCTTGTAGCTGTTGAGAATTTTTCCCGTTATGCGATTGCAGTTCCCGTTAGGACTACCAGTGCGATTGAGATAGCACAGGTTGTTCTTACAGAAATTATCCTTAAATTCGGTCCCCCTAAATACCTTACTTCAGACCGTGGAACTGGATTTACCAGTCATATTATCGCAGCGATCAATAAGCTGATCGGTATACAACACCGTTTTACCACAGCTTATCACCCTCAGTCTAATACCCGTGCTGAGAGAATGATGCGATTTATCGGTGAAAAACTGACCATGTATATTAACCAGAAACAAGATAACTGGGTTGAATACGCTAAATTTATCATTTATGCGTATAATACGACTCAGCATAGTACCACAAACGCCTCTCCATATTACCTTATGTTTGCTACCGAACCTATATTGACCGTTGATACCATCTTTAAAAATGCCAGTTTGCAAGAAATCAGTAAGCAGACTAATGCCGAATACTGGAATGAGTTACGGCAGAAGTGGAAAAATGCTCTTGATTTCTCTGAAATATTAAGTGAGCGTGTGCACGAGAAAAATGCACAAAATTACGATAAAAATAAAGTTGAAAATCCCTTTATTATCGGTGATAAAGTATGGGTCAAAGATGAACAGCGTACCGTTGGTCGAACTCAGAAATTAGAATTGAAGTTCAAAGGTCCATACGAAATTACCGAATTAAGTCCCGATGGAAACGTTACCTTAAAGTCCCTTCAGAAAGTTCCAAAAAATAACCTGATTAATATTGTCCATATTTCCGAATTAAAACGGTTTAAACCGATCGATTTGGATGTAGAGGACAGTGAAAATGACTATTTACGCCGTATATTCCCTCAGAAATCTAGTATTTCTGACAATATTACCGTACAGAAATTACCCAATACTGTGACTACCGACGTGGGCAATCCTAAAGTACCAACTGTTGAGCCAGTTAGCTCTGAAAACGACGAAACGAATGTCCTTAGACGATCTGATCGTATTCGTAAACAAGCGAAATCTGTACTAAATAACTTATACGAATACTTCGCGTAAAGTCGTGTGGTCGTCGTCTCCAAAATGACCGTTAAAATATAGATTACCATTTCCGTAATTCCCTTTAATGCCTAAATTCCCATAATGGTGATTTACCATGTAAACTTAAATTACCAACATACAGTAATATACCCAGATTAATAAATTCCCTGAAATTAAATGGCTCACATATGTTGATAGACTGTTTGAAAGTCGCGCATCACCACCGGATGCTGCTACCCGCATCATTCTCCGTTCCCGTTGGATGGATCGTGTTCTCAATTGGATGGACGTTCCTTGCTTAAATGGATCGCTACCGTCCGAAATTTTGCCTTCGACACCAAATGGATTTGTTCCATTTGTATCGCACACGTGCCGTTCCATTTTCCTTCATCCTGTTGCCAAAGTTTACTTGGATCTCTAACCGTAACTTTGTGTTGTTTAACCGTGGTTTTGGATTGTTTGTGTTGTTGTTTTACGGAGGACAGGTATTTCCTCCTCTTAAAGAGGGGGGTAAAGCGTGTAAAGCACCGGAAGTGTGTAAGCCACCGTCGGGTGGAAGTTTGTAGTGATTACCGGTAATCACTGATTAACAGGCTGTTTAATGATGCGGTGTTGAGATGGAAATTCTAATGAAATTCAATTGAGTTTCTCCGTCTTACGTGACGGCAATTAATTTGCTAACGTGTGATTTTATGAATTAAAGTTGTGAGCCTTGTGGCAGTGTGTGATTGTGCTTGTGTATGACCTTTCCTCATCCCGTGCATTACCACCAGCACAGAACAGTCGTATTGGTCTCGAGGGCCGCTTTCCAGCAAACCTCGTTGAGAGACTTGAGAGTCTCGTTTTAGTATTGAGCGTATTAGTGAAAATAGCAGCGATATTGTAAGCAAAGGTGACTCAGATGTCAGGGAAGAACAGCAGCTTGGAGGCTATATGGAAATCGTTCGTCAAATAGAAGCGGAGAAAAATTTTGGTAAGCCCGGTTGGACTAGGCCACGTGTAGCTAAAGAAGATCGTAAGGTTGCTTTAACTGATGAACAAGTTGACGATCCTTATTTCTGGAAAAATCAGCAGTGTGAATGCTCGGACACGCAAAAGTGGTATAGATTATGTAGGAATCCGAAAAACGCGAGTACTTCTACTGATTTTGTGCGTGCGGAAATTAATTGCATGACTACTGATCAGTTCTACTTCTATCATAAACCCGCTAACCAAAGAGAAGGACGCATTGTCATTCCCTATCAGTGGCGTAAAAGATTAATGGAATCAGTGCATCACCGCCTTGTGCATACGAAAACTGACGAGTATATATCCACGTTCCAATACTTGTATGGTGTGAAGATGTACTATTGGCCAGATATGGAAAACGAAGTAAACGAGTTCGAGGAAGAGTGTGGAGTGTCAAATTGCACGCGGTTGAGGAAGAAGAATAACATGCGGTATGTCTTAAGTTACAAAAGTTGAGCTGTTGTTCTTATTACGTTGCTTAGTGTTTCAGATTGAAGCGTCGTGAAAATCGAAAATTGTAGTGTAGTGGCTCAATATATCCAGTTTAACAGTAATGTGATAACACGAGTATATTTTCGTATGTGAGCGTTGCTTAATGGTAACTGGTTGTACTTTGTATGTTGCAACTTGGGATGTTGCTGGATGTGCTGGATGAAGCGTCGCACTCTGATTGCGGATGGAGATGTTACTTTTTCCTATGTCCCAATGTTCGCATTTCTCTTCGTTTCACGTCGTTCCACGATGTTCCACTTTTGTTCCACTACGATGCAGCGAAATTACGTTTGCGGGGGTGACGTGTACGGGAGTACTAGCCCGTCCACATCGGTACTACTCTACTACTTTGACCCCGAAGTACAGGCTTAGGCTTTACTACAACGACTACTTGAGTCATGACCCCGAGTCCGAGTAGATGCTTCTAAGAAATGTCCAGCAGAGAACTTTGACCGCGACTTGCCATTTCGACGTGACCGCGTGTCCATGACGTAGCTTTACCTATTGTTCTCGAGTACGAGCTGACCCTTTTCTCTGATTAGTTAATGCTGTGTTGATGCTATCTGTGATTAGTCCACGTGTCAGTGATCGTAGAGTATTGGCTAGTTTCTAAATCCCTATTGTTCTCAGAACCGTGCCTGCGCGTACGAAGAGTCGCACCTGCGCGTGCCCAAGACTATATAAGGCGCTCGTCGCCCACACAAATGTCACGAGTTATCATTCCAACAAAGGTAGAGACTTGTTCTCGACCTGATTAACTTCAGACTTCTTGCTCTGGTTTTCTCGTATCGCAGTGAGGAATCTTGCTAACTGACCTCTTAGTGACCTTTCACTTATGTCAGGGGTTTTTCCCTCTACTTCGTCGACGTGCATTATCATTCTCGGATGCGAGACAACGAAGACGTTTTTTTAGCGTTTAGATTGGCTAATCGGGAATGATTGGAGCCCGATGTTGTATTTCTTAGCAGCTCCGCTGTGATTTTGTTATTATGCAATAAAATATAACTAATTCTCGGATAGTCTCGTGACGTAACAGGTTACCCACTAGCTCCCACTTGCATCCCGTGACCTTTGGTCTTGTTCTCCTCTTCGATCTTCATGCCTCGTAGTGCCGAGTTGATGGATAGTTTCTCTTACCGCTTCTGCTAACATCTAGCGTGAGGTCAGGTAAGTATACTCGTATCTTTGTGTATTGTGTTTGCAGCAGGGATTCCTGAGTTCCAGCAGTTCCTGACTTGTTCCTGATCTTCTACTTCTAATTGCCATCCTACTACTTCTTCCCAACAGTTTGAGATAAGAGTCGCTCTTTACCGATTGTGTCGTGGTCGGCAGTGAGGATAAAGACAAGCATTGTGCAACGTCTACTTTTTATCTATTACACGACAGTTAACTCTGGCATTGAATGATTATTTATCAGGTTCATATAAGAGGGGATGTCAGTGGCTTACTTAGATAATCCCTGTACTTGCTGCCGTCAGTTGGAGCATGACGTTGTGGCTATACATGGTGCTTCTGTACCGCGCCAGATTTAGCCATATGTATGGCCGTAACGTCACACTCCAGGCGGGTGACGGCAGCAATACAGGGGATTATCTAGGTGCACTACTGACATCCCCTCGTATACGTTCTATTTATACAGTGGAAACAGCGATGAAAAGCACGTACTTGTAACGGATTAATATAAATATAAACCTTTCAAACGAAATAATTATATGGACAACATGCAAACCGGTCTCGTTCTACATATATCTCATGCGACATATCTGTGCATGTATAATCAGACACCGCGATCGGCTTTCAAAAGTGCAAAGAAAACACAGAAACAATAATTATGCATTTCGCGAGTGCGACGGTAACATATATAATGTTTGGCTGTACGTAGTTTTACAAATTGTACGATTATGCAAACAGAAAATGAGCGACGTTCACAAATTAGAGTAGCGTATTAGTAGTGCGTAAAAAATCTAGAAAAGATGTTCTTTAAATTACTTGCTCACCAAGATTCCGCTTGACAAGTGCTGAAAACGGTTATGATTACGTATATGGATGGTGTCAGTGCAAAAAGAGTATACCCCGGATAGTTTTTTCTGAACGGGCATCATCCACAGATGGCGATGAGAGATTGCTTCACGACCGCCTCGAATCTGCAGAGAATTCTGATGGGCCGGAAATAAAGTTATCAGGCGAACGTAATAGTTCTGTTATCGTCGGTCTGTTTATCATCTAACCAATGCGTACGAGTAGCTTTCCTTTGTCATCAACGACACAACCTTCCGACAATTAAGAAAATTAATGTCGTCGAGCAGCGGATTGCAATTCAAACATAATCGGCGAGTGAAAGATTCCCCAGCGCAACGAGGCCTTTTTTTATCCCACCCTGGTTTTACGGACATTTCGTCTAAGGACAACTCGTTTTTGTGGCAAATAGTCATACGACTGTTCGTTACCATAAACCAGTCGGTAATTTTTCGACTCCCCAAAAGTCGATCGACCAAATTTCACAAAGCAAAATGCTGCAAAACGAGTTGTCCCAAAACAAATTAGCCGCTGCGACGAAAAACGTGTGGCGAAATGTCCCACGACGAAATGTCCCGCGACCACTTGGGCTGTCACGAGTATAAGCCTTGCTTTTATGTCTTGTTCAATGCATCGTAGAACGCATACTAAGTACTGTAAACTAAGCTGCAAAATAATAATCTTATAAATGACAGGGTTTACAATTACTTTTAAGTGACCGAGTTTTAAATTTTAACAAAACTTAATCGCCAGTACGTGCGTTTTGTCGGTGTTTCAGCCGTGTAATGTAGCTGTATATACGACTGGGTCAACTGTCATTCGAAAACACCTGAGAGTATACAGAGCATTTTATAGCTAATATTATGTTGACGAGCCGTATTTTTACGTTTTTCATTGTTGTATTACTGTTTTGTGGTGAGCTGCACAGCGCCGTGAACGACGAATCCAGCAAAAGCCGCGCTGTTTTATTACCATAATGCTAAACGGAATTAAATGATGTACTCTCTCAGATAGTAGTGCGATAAGTATCTATACCAAATGTTTAGCAACCCGATCGCGATGTCCAATCGTGCAGCAGTGCCTCTCAGCGTTAAACCAGTTAGTTGCAATTACGCCTTCCACTTCAGATTGCTTATATACATATAAATATTGCCACGACCCCCGCTGGTGTTTATCAGTGGTACGGCTGCAGATGTTGCGCCTGCGCCATGCTATGTCGATTCGTTTAATTCTCTGTATTATTATTCCTATTCCTTGTATTGTACGTATTTATGTCCATTCTTTGACTGTCTAATTACTGTCCACCGCAATAGTACATATTATAATGAAAATATTGCATAGTCGTTCCTGAAAGTGATTCTACCTTTAATAAGTATCGCTATGCGAATACAAACAACAGTATGTACCACAGAAAACGGCATTTATAACAGAAAAACTTCCTCTGTTTTATCCTGATCGGGGATATCGTACCCATTACAGAAATCGCGTTTCCCCGTTGTATTTGCATAGACACTCGTAGTTCCTGAATACTGTACTCTGTATATCCTGCTTTTGGAGGAGAATGTCCTCAGTCCTGCCTGTGCCACATTCCTCTGCTTATTTCGGCATTCCCAACCCGCGAGTTTGCACGCGTTGAGTGCATAGTTGGGGGATGGAGTGTGAGAAAAAAGCACTTAAAGCGCTGGGATTATTTTCACTCTTCAATCATTTCTGTATTACAATTCGCTGCTCGACAGCATTAATTCTTAATTATTAACTTTCGGCGCTTTACCAATAAGTCAACAACTACAGGTGCCTGCGACCAAAATTCGTTATGACAAAAAAAATTACATTGGTCAAAAGATGAAATGGCCGACGATACGATAACTCTTAACGCCGGCCGATAACTGATACGTCGTTTATCTTAGTTACAATTCAGGCATGCACGAGGCAGAATAACCCCGAGAACATGAAACGATAATTTTGTTCCGAAAGATCGCCTTTTCTGGGCAGGTGCATGAATTCGTTGTTCACATGCACAGAATTTTTACATCGGTATACTTAAATTATTTTTGCGTGGTGTTTCTATTTTGTTGGTTGAAACGGACTAGAAATAATTTAAAATTTGAACGAAATTATGGAAAGCTGATTCCGCGTAAAGGGGATTTTCATAGTGATGCGTTATCATTCAAAATTTAAAGATAATCGGTTCATAACAACAAGACTTTTGGTACATTTCCGTGCGTTTAAACTATTGCAACTTCATTTCATTAATAATATCTCCCCAAATCCTAATCGAATGTTGCGCGCACAATCGGTTTTCACGCCTCGTATACAAGGCCGTTGCAGACGCATAGCTCGTAACATACACGGTTGATGCCCCCGATGTTGTCTTGTGCTCCTTTGGAAATCATTTTTCTATCGAACGTAATTTAGATCACGAAGTTCTTAAGCTGAAAATTTAAACTAAGAAAATTTCAAAGACTTCCGCCGCTCAAAACTCTTGGAGCCGCTTGGTGTGGCAGCGCAATGCGGTTTTTATCTTTCCAACCTCTCAAAATTCCTTTTTCGATTTTCGTTACGAAATGTGGCCTTCAGTTCTTCTGTTGTTTTGAAACCGTTGTTACGTTACAAAACCTTCCATTCTTCTGGTGTAAGATGAAAAATAAATAAAATAAAACGATTTTATGTTTCAACTGCCGAATGCGTTGTTTGAAAAACACTGATGCGAAAATAAGAGATATGCGTCAACGATGCCTAGTAACTGGCAACGCAAATAGAACGTGATTTAGGCCGATTTTGTTTTCGTTTTTGTATGAAACGTGAACATGTGATTATCAGGGAAAGTGCAAAAACAATTTTATCAGAAATGTACATATGATGTATTATGTATCTGTTTTTTAAGTACTCGGCCGTTTTGTTCAGTTATCATTGCTACTGATCGAATACAAAGACAACTTTACAATTCACAAAGAAACATCACATCCGAATATTAACAAACAGCAGAAACATGCGGGCGGATTACAGAGAACATTTGATCTAACAATTGTCAATGGAAATATTTAGCTTGTCAGTGTCAGGTTGTAACCATATGAATTCTAAATCGAAATAAATTATCGTGAGAATAAAAAAATGTGGATGTACACAGTTTAGGCATATTGAAGTACAAGAAACAAACTAAAGGCCTATTTTTGCTCGGGCTTAAAATCGTCACATCTCGCGAAACTGAGCTATTTCGGCGAGTATAGATACATTCACATCTCCGTCACAGTGTCCGTGACTGAGGTATGGAGTATAACCACACACACGTTACCTTACCGTAAGTTAGTTTCGTCAAGGTTACGTTCGTCAAAATCTGGCTTCTTTCGTCAAATTTTGGAAATAGAACTAGTTCTATTTTTTAAACTTCACGATCGTGAAGTTCTGCATGTTTACCGTATACCAGCATACAGAACACTGTGTATGTTATTAGCGCACTTTCTACAGGCACAATTGTACTTTATTACCCGCAAACACTTAAAAGACCACTTTATAAACAATAAATTCCCATTTCCAACGCAGCTGCACATTTGATTTTGACAACATTTTAAATTTTAATTTTGGGACGCAATACACGAGTGAAACGTCGATCTTCAGGATACATCTTCGAAATTAGCTAGAATTCAAGCGAAGAAAACAATAAATCGTTGTAAAACTATCAGTCAGCCGAACGCGCCGTGGATGATTAACCAAAGGTTCAAAGTTACATAAACATCGCCTGCTGGAAATATCCTGAATGTATCCCACCCAACACGAAGTAGAGCAGTCGTAATTTTATGTTGAAATCATTTTTAGAATTTCGAGGTTTGGCGAAACTGATTTTGAGTATAACCTGGAGGCCGTTTTGCTCATGTCCGTGATGTAAGCCGTATCTTAGCGCCGGCTTTTATCACGATCGTCATTTTATGGACATTAAGGTTCATGTGCGTATTCTGCCATTTTGACGGACGTAAAGAAAAATGTGACGACAGCCGAGTAAAAATAGGCCTTAAGCCGGCAATACCTTGGAATCCGAGCTGGACCAGGTAGAAATCGCACTTTCCCGCTGTTGAATAAAGTAAAACTGCAAGATGTACGATAACGTCAAACCAGACTGTTTTTCCACTCAAACACTATCATACCAATGGTGCCCATGTACTCGAATCAACGCTGTCTGCACAGTGATGATCATACGCCGGCCGGTCAGGCAAGCGCTGGCGCTGGTGTAGCAAACAAGGACAAAGGTCACAGCGTTTTTACTAGTCAACAGCGATCACTCTATGTCTTCATTGAGTAAAGTAATCGCAAAGCTGCGTGCTGTGTCTTGTATTTGTAATTATGGCATAATGGCGGACTGCCAGACACTCGCTCTGAAGCGGTTACCACTTAATTGCCGCCAAATTTGGAGCAGTTATTCATATTAGTGCCTAATTAATCATCATTAAACTCATCGATGTTAGTAATCAGCGCCCTGTACATACCTTAGTTGAACTGGATGTGTTCAGTTTAAATAATTATTATGATTCGTGCTTAATACCGTTTTCGAATTGTTCTGTTTTAATTCGCTTGGCTAAATAACAGAATCCATACGCGGAACATTGTGCTGCGGCGCTAGTACAGTCTGTACTCTGTAGGCACATCGTGTGGCCCCATTGGGTACGGATTTATTCGTACCTGTGTCTTAATACCCGCTTTGTCTTCCCTATACTGCAAAATTTTTGTTCTTGCACCGGCGAATGCGTAAATGCATGAGACCAGTTATTTCGGCATTCCAAAAGGCAAAAGCCTATGCAGATTATTTTAAATTGTTTTTTGTCAGTACTTGGGACCATCGCGAGCTAAGACCGGTTCAACGCTTGACCTATGCATCAAACAGCAACGCTACGTTTGCCGGTGTAAAACATGGAAAATTTAGTGCGTCTTGACATCACCCGCGGCATTTCGGTGGCGTTGGTTATCTCCTGGGGACTTTTTTGGTCCTTCCTCATTGCATTCCTTTGAATTCACCCAGTGCCTAAGCCGGTATTCTCGGCTTACCTGGCACTGATAATCTGCATTGCCGACAAGTTGCTGTAGAAGACATTACTATACAGATACTCTCTATGGAAGCCGATCGCAATCCTGTAGAACGGAGTGGTCGTGGCGCATACGCTTATGATGCCACCATGATATTGTGGTTCCTTCACCATCATTAGTACATACTGAAATCCGTCTCGTTCGCCGCCCGGCTGTGGTGTAACTCTTGGATGACTTTCCTCGTAATCATTATGCACTGGGTCACGGTTATCCATTCCACAGCCGCCAAAATGCCGCTCACTGGCAATGCTTTGTTGCTGGACGGTTATCTTCCCAATCACAACCCTGCTAGACAGCGCAGGCGCGTAAGATTGTATTGGCGATCGCGTTGTGCCGCGATTTTATCTGGACGCCGTTGAACTTGAAGTACGTTTTCTCACGGATTTGTATCTATCTGTACAATATATTGTGAGAAACTAACAGATGTCATGAATCGTAATATTGGCCATTAATATTAAGAATTTTTCTTAATAAACTAATGCCAATTACGAGCAACATATGTAATGTATGCATTAAGAAACTAATAAAACTCATTGTTTCCTTCTATTTATTTGCGGTCGACGCGTATCCGTGTGAAGCGTCATTTGATATTATACGAAATTCTTTCGGAAAAAAAAGCAGTAAACAGCTTATTTCTTAATCTTCCTTTTTTCGTACTTATCCGAAAGAGTGTGGAGAAGAACCTGGAAAAAGTGCAAGATTGTTCAAAACAAGCAATGTAGCAACTACTGTTTATGAGAATTCCTTTTGCGCTCTTGCGACTTTGGACCGTATTGGTTTGCGACCGTCAAACCACTAGGGTAGACGAAACAACGCGAAATTTAAATGGAAGATGTTAAAATTGAAAACAAGACCGGATTGCGACATAAGCAATTGGAAGAACTTGTACAAGTAATTTAGACTTTAATCTAGTAAGCTACATACATTGTAGCATGAGTAATCTCCTAACGGTGAAACCGGTCCGGGTATTTAGCGGCCACAGCCGGTTGCGCAACCGAAGTAGAGAACGGGTTGTCGGCCCTTTGAAATCAAAATCTCATGCGCTGTCCACGCTACCGCCGTGTTTGTTTTACGCATGTGAAAATATAGTATTTGTATGTTTTGTGGTGATGGTACTTATTGATAATATACTCATGGTGATACCGTGATAGTACTCGTACACATCTCATACTTTAAATGACGACAGCGGCCTCACAGCGCAGAGTGAAATAAGTATTGTTCTTACAAATTTTAGCGTTTATTATACGAGTAACACATCTTTGAGTTCACGTTGTGCAATTTGTTCATATCTGGCTTTACTTTTTATAGCAGCACGCTCAACCGAGAATTGCTTTTTAGCGCATTATATCATCATACATGGAAGAAACGTTTTATTACCCTTAATTATACAGTTTGCCAATTGCCATCACAATTGATCATGATTCATGACTCATGAGTAATATGGTATGTAAAATTTTTACGGGACTTCGTAATAATGTGCAGGGCGCTTAGATTTACCAGAGTATTTGCTACTGCCGGTTTATACTTATTTTTTGCCTAAATTCTTTTTAAAAAAGGCGATTACCAGTTAGGTGATTCTCTTGATAGCAGTACAAAAAATGGTCTTATGAAAGGAATTGCATAAGAATCTCGTGCCACAATCCAGGAGCGTTACACAATAAGTGTTACGATCATGCAGTTCCACCAGATTTCCTGTGCTCAAGTTGGGGAAGCCTTTCACCAAACCTAAATAACCTGCAGTAGCTATTACCATATTATTTACTAAATTTTAATTTGCACTACTTACAATACTTACTACCTTTCCAGTTTTATATTGTGATTTATTCCTTCTTGCGTGTCCTAAACATGGCAGTTGTCATCAGCAGTTTTCTTATGGCAACGTTAGTTGCGATGGTTTACCCGCTTAGTTTGATTCCGGACAATCAAAATTCTTTGCAGATTCGAGGCGGTCGTGAAGCGATTCCTCATAGTTATCCCTGGATGGTGTCGGTTCAGAAGGAGTATATTCCTAACCATTTTGAGCACGTAGGAGGCGGAACCTTAGTAAGCAAGTAGTAATTATATAAAACAATTTGTCTCGAGTTTGTGCAATAATAATCTACTGTAATACTGCAGTCTGTAAGCCTAGCACAGTTTCTGTTTGCATTATCCTAGAATTCGTAAAACTACGCACTTAATTGGTAATTTGCCGTCACAGCGTGTATACTTGCTGTTTCTGTATTTTCTTTGCTAACTCTAGAAAGCCTGACCTTCAGCATTGCTCTAGATTAACGCACGGCAAGTGCTTACCGCGGCTCACGTTTGCCGCGAATTTGTATTCCTTAAGAAGGAGGGCAGGAGAATGCAAAGTCTACTCGGCAAACATGATGTTACGGAGGTGGAGGAAGGAGAGGTGGCCATTTTAATTAAAGCAGTCCATTGTTTTCCAAATGTCCATTACGAGCAACACAATCATGACATCTGTATAATGGACCTTGTGGATGTAAGTAATAGAAATATTTATTTCTGTTAATTAGACATTAAAAGAAGAAAAAATTATATCGCTCCAGGATGTGTCCTTTACGGACCACATAGCTCCAGCTCTGCTGGCGGTACCAGGATCGGAATTCGCAGGCTTGTGTATCCTCCCCGGATGGGGAACCAATGGCTACGTGAGAGTAACACCGAGATTACAGGAGATGGACGTAACACCGCGAGACATTTCACTTTGCCGGAACCTGGAGCCCTCCTTCTGTACAACGTACATGTGCAGCAAAGACACTGCCAGCCCAACCCATGGCGACAGTGGTGGCCCAGTGATGTGCCATTTTAACGGAGAGTTGCGTGTCACGGGCGTGCATTCCTACAAGTGAGTACCAGTTGGTGGGAAATTAACTGTTTGTGACGGAATGATAAACCCTAAATATTTTTTTACAACCAAGGTCCTATACTTTAGTGGCAGATACGCAAAGGTGATGACAGAATTATAACAAGCAAACTAGAACATTAATACTTCAAAAAAATACTTTAAAAACGATTAATACTTCCAAAGTTTTGATACTTTGAAACGCTTACGAGTAAAGTGACTACAGCAAGTATAGAGATTATATAAGTAATCTCCTTTATAACCCCTGTATATCGTGCCGATATTTATATGTGTAATGCATCGTATTATTTTGCTGATTTGTTAATAACATAAACTTGAAACTGTATCAACAGTAATTTTCAGTGTCGGACGAGACGTCGACACATTGATCGTTGCCGCACATGTTGACATTAGGCATTATGCCGATTTTATCGCCGACCCAACGAAAAACCCAAATTCTTGCTTAGTGTCCACGTGCACAGGATTCAACTGCCTTTATAATAAACTTTAAATAATTTGGCTGCTGATGGAAAATGTCTGCAGATTAAAATAATTATGTACTACTGTACTAGCAATCTCATTGTGTTGTTTTTGTACTGTACTGTAGATTGTGTACTGTAGTAGTTTTTGTAATGTAATTTTGAGTTTTGGACGCATGTTTTTGTAGATTCAATTGTGCGATTAAAAAATTGCCGTTCGACCTTGCAAAATCCGTATGTGTTCTCTGAATCTGTTGTGAAAAAAAGCATAACAAGTCAGAACGCAAACGTTTTCCCTCATGAGTCTGCAAAATAAGTTCAGTGGCATGTAAACTCTTGAACTGTGATTTAACATTAACGTTTCTCTGTTCCTGTTTTTGTGTTGTTAACAATCGGTTTACAACTTCACTGCTCTTCATTTACCCTACAGATGCTTTGCGCAGCCCTATCATAACACGAATTTCGCTTCGTTCTCTAGTTCGCAGTTCGCACACTACTACTTAATTAATACGAACTTGGCACAACCACTTACTTGGTACGAATTGACAACCAAAAACTGGAAAAAATTTCTGGGTTTTTCGCAGAATAACTTTGCAGTGTACGAACGTATAAAACGATTGCACAGATACATTATTGCTGTCCACATAACATGAATTACGGAATCTACTCGTATATCTGGAAATCAGTCAGCAATCGTGAATGCAGCTAGTGATTGTAACGTGCGAGCCCATATCGCTGGAAGCACCGATAGACGATAGTTACCAACATTTGCACTCAAACAAAACTGTGCGACGGAATTTAATTAAGTGAAACAAATTCGGTTGCGGTTGGTAGTAAAGTAACGAATAAAAAGAAAGGTAATACCGAGAGGAGTTATTCAAAGAATGTGAGGTGGCGCTAAAAATTAAACCGTCGAGTGAAAGGTCATCTAGTGCCACGTTGTCAATTAAGCTGTCACCTGAAGCAAGGGAGTAACGACCTAAAGGCAATAACTATTAGAACGGTACCAATAATATGGCGACGAGCTGCATGCAGAACGCAATGGCCTGCCTTAAAGGCTACGGCCTGCGCCAGCCTAGCAGCATCTTAGAGTCATTAAACGAATTAATCCAGGAGTGTTAGCTATAACATTTGGTGCCTGGTGATGCAGCTGTTCTCCTGTCAGATCGGCGTTTCATTGATGATTCACCACTGTATGATTATATGATTGTTCTCGTATCTACCACAGCTGCAGACTGCACAGAATCGAATAATTATTTTCGATAATCCACTAGCCGACTATCAATGTATATTCGGTTGGCTCAAAAAGACCGGAAACAGCGCAATTTTCACCAAAAGTAACGACGGCCACAAAATCATATATATATATATATATATATATATATATATATATATATATATATATATATATATATATATATATATATATATATATATATATATATATATATATATATATATATATATATATATCGTTGTTGTCTGCTTGTATTGACAGCTCAAAAAACACGGAGAAAGAAGGGAAATTGCAATTTGACCTCTTTGTGAATCGTGACATACTGGTAGGCATCTTAATGGGCAATCAGGATATTTCCGCAGAAATTACCTCGAACGGCAGTGACGGTTTACGGCACTTACCAGTCCTATCGCCGCGGACAGTGGATTGAAGCACCTCCTCGCACCACCTTGTGACTATTTCCACTACCTTTTCAAAATGAATTCTTACACCACCTTCGACTACTCCCTCTACTTCGTTCTGTTTATTCCTTCACTGCATAGTTCTAAAATGACTTTTCGTAAACCCTGATAAAACTGGTTTTTTTTAGCTTTTTATGTCCGCAGGCTAGTGATCACATTTTTTACGATGGCACCAATTGGTCCTATGTACCGTACTGTTCTACATTTTTTCTGGGAACAGTATGTACAGATCGTAGTCACGGTCATACATCCGAAAAGAGACGGGAACGGCCGACTCAATAAAGCCGTATGAGGGTGAGAATTGCCAAAAGTGGTGTAAAAATAATTAAAGACGTGGTTCGGATAGCCAAAGCGGTTTGCAACGTGGTGGCAGGGTGGTTAAAATAGCCGTTACCTAGTTATGATGCTGTCGGTCCGGTTGACAAGCGGATTCCCTTTCAGCCGGATGTATCCGCCGTGCGATCAGGGTCGTGTGATATTTCTCCAGGATCTTCTGGTTGCTATAGCCCGATATCGGATTGAATGAAGACAGGCATCATCCCGCAGAACTTCTATGCCAACTACTATGAATTTGCAAGACCCGTTTGCGCTTTTAACATGTTCTGGTGGCAATAGCCACAACCTGTTAATCATTTGCCTATCGTGTATCACTTGTGTGGTGTACGTAGATTCGGTAAGTATCTATGTAAAGTTCGCATCTTTATACGGTAATACTACAAAGAACACATAATGATACACATTTAAATATATCTACTGATCTACAAACTGATGTGCCACACAAGCAGGGTTCTTGCTTGTGTGGTGTGATATTAATAAGATTATTATAAATTTACTAGACAGAATAAGTTTTTTTTTGGCTGATCGCTTTTTTTTAAATTACAGTTGCGCAAAACTACTTGCGATGGTAGTTAAGTCTGCATCCATCGCATCGCGCATATCTGCTAAAGAGCACGTACGTACGTACACCTCAATTCAACCCGGATATGCAGTGCATAGCGCTATAACTGTGTGTGTATATTGTGGAGCAGCTTTTTGAGGTCCACGGATAAAAGTGTTGAACAAACTTTTGAATAAAAATTTTGAAGTCAACAGATAAAAGTTTTAAAAGAGTTTTTGAATTAAAATGGCTTTGTACAAATTGTTCGATAACGTAACAACGTACGATGCGGTGCACTGCCCATAGGCTACATCATAGTGCAAAATTTATTGCTAAATTCTGTTTTGATCACGGCATTGGACCTTGGCAGATGGGATAGTTTTTTTATCATACCACGAAAGCGTATATTTTTCCAAAAGGTGCGATTTTTTTGAATTTGCACCCGGAAAATGTGCCCTGATTACTGTAAAACATATGACTATCGCTTATTCCTAAATTAAATATTCCCACAAACATTCTAGAAGATATGAAAAAATTCGGAAAGTATGCATAGCAGGAATAAATTTAATGGTAAACTAAGGAAGCCTTGTTTGTTTTGTTTCTTGCAGATTTAGCGTATCCGCTTACAATCCTGTGCTAAGCCACGAAAAACTGCAAACACTTATAAGCTTTTCTTTTCTGCCATAGACAGTTTCTATTCGACTGTAACGGATGTGCTTTCCCAACAACTAACGCCTTCAAAGACCCTAAGCACTTTGTTAGTTGTCATAAAAGTTAAATTTTATTATATTAAGATAGTAAGTATGTGCCTATTTGGTCGAGTATTTAGTCGATGAAAATTCATCGACCGTCACTATGCCGCGAAAATATGTCTACCCGACGTAACGTCGACATGAAGTTCCGTTAAAAGTGGGATTTTTAATTGCCTTATATCGCCTGGCTCCTCCTGGTTTTTAATATTTTCTGAATCGTCGTCATCGTCATCGTCGTCGACATTGTGACATTGTCATGTTACGAAATGTTTGTCAACAAAGCACTACAAGCGCCACAAAATGGAATTGAAGGAAAATGGCCCGGCACATGGTGTTACAAATGGAGAAAGAAGGAATAGGTAATTCTTATGATAAAAATTTTTTTTCCAGACGGAAGGGGAGCGGGATAGAGGATGGTATGCGTACACTAAATCTTTCGCTTTCGCACACCGCAAAATCCGGTTGCCGCCATATCTCGACGACCGGATGTTGCCAGATCTTGGTCACCGGAAGCTGCTGGTCAGCATAGTCTGGCTTTACAACAAAAAATTCAATTTCTCAATCGCACTAATGTGGCACAAATAATTCGGCGTTTTATCCGACTTTAAGTTTGTTCGCTCCATCACACGGATTATTTCCCCATACACATTCCGAACCAAATAAATTTTTTTAAAATTTACTGCATCTTTTCTCTTTACTTCATGATAACAATACGGGTTCAGCAAAGACTAAAATAGTGTGTAGTTATACACATTTCATGTAGTGATAAACGTGTAGTCTGTACTGTGTAGTTTTCGTTGTTCAAGTGTGCAAGATTAAAAAATTCAAAACTGTTAAAAAAATTAGATGGGTTCTCTTGAAAATAAAAAACATATTAATTCTACTATTTTTATAGAATTTCTAACAAATCTCACGTAAAACGCGCGTCGGCTTCGCGCTTCGCGCGAAACTCACTTCATCTGTCAATTTACCTCGATGTTGGCATTGTATTTGACCTTCAACCTTCGCTAGCTTGAAATAATTCGGTTACCACGGTGCTAATTTGCTATTTTTAATCAAAACTACCACGGTGAAAATTTTCTATTTTTAATCAAAACTCTGGCAGTTCTCGCGGTTGAAATTGTCTCTGGTTTCGCGCTTCGCGGCAAAATTTGACATTCACGCTAATTTTTAACGCTTAAAATCGTATAATGCGTCGCTGATTTTGCCTTTCTTTAAAAAAAGAATCCAACAACATTATTATTTTTGGTAATTTTTTTTGCAGTTACTCCCTCCGGGGGCACCTCCCCAAGAGCGCTCAAGGGCAGTGTGTAGAGACAGAACTGAGATATTTTAGCCCCTGGAGTTGAGAGTTTTATTTATGTAGATATAGGTTTACCACGATGGTAAATTTGGTCTAAGTCGAATAGATACATACGGTAGGCGAATTACTTGACACGTTTGAGTTTTGAGCGTTTGTCGCGGTAGCACAACAACTGGTTATAGCGCGCACAATTTTTTAGTCAGTATAGTTCAATGTGTTAGGGGAAGTGGCCCGGTACATGGTACCAAATTCGTGCACCTGCACGAAAAGTTCCACTTTCGCGCACTCCCAAATATATTTTTGTGTCGGTTTATGACATTCTGTAGCCACATGATGTGTACACCCTGACGTGAAAACAGTTTGTGCGCACAACATCCGGTTCGGGAGCTATGGCTCTTAGAAATTAATTCCAATAAGTTTAAATAAATTCCGGTGTACCAAAAGTCTCATTATGAACCGATCTCCTTCAAATTTTGCACGACAATGCACATGGCCATGAAGATCGTTTTTACACCGATGTTTTTTTTGAAATTTTAAAATGAATTTTTAAATTTTCGAAATTCATTTTAAAATTTGAAACACATGCTAGGACAGTGGGTCGGTGTAAAAACGATCTCCATGGCCATGTGCATTAACGTGCAAAATTTGAGAGAGATCGGTCCATAATGAGACTTTTGGTACACCTGAATGCATTTGCACTTTTTGGAATTTTCTTACTACCCTTAACTCCCGAACCGGATGTTGCGCGCAGAAACGGTTTTCACACTAGTGTATACAAATCATGTGGCTACAGAATAAGTAGGTTGCGTTTTGCACGGCCATACAATTGACGTCTTAATTAACGACGGTTTGAACGTCGGTAATTAATGCCCTCGTTAATACGAAAAAGAGGTTGCGTTATAGACTGAACAATTAACTGCACCAAGGATTAACGGGACTGGCGCCTGTCCCGTTTTCAGCTGTGAAAAAGTGAAAGTCTCGTTTATTTCAGTTGGCATGCTTGAAAATCTCAGTGGTTTAATTATTTTACTGAGTACACGATTGAGTGAACGAACAGTTGCTTCACTGCGATTTAATTTTTCTTGCACATCAAATAACAATGAGTAAAGCAAAAAATCTGTTTTTCATCATGTGTGAAGAAGACGACCTTTCAGTTGACGAACTGGAAGAAATGCATTTTCTTTCAACTACCACGCAGAGGCCGATTAGACAGCGTGAGAAATTTGATGTTCACAAATTTACCGAAGAACAATGCAAAAAAAATTTTCGCTTTTCGGCTGCGGAGATTGATTTGTTATCTGAAGCGCTTAAGTTACCAAACCATTTCGCATCAGATAATCAGTGCTTGATGCCTGCTGTTGATGGATTGTGTTTATTGCTGCGCAGACTTGCATATCCGTGCCGTTTACATGACTTGGAGGTACCTAAATTATTTTTAATAATTATTTTTAATTTATCTTAAAGTTACGTAACATATAATTTATATAATTACATTTTTGCGTCTGTACACGTTTTAGAATATGTTTGGCAAAGATTTGACCGTCTTATCACGACTGTTCAATGTTGTTTTGGATCATGTCCACGACAACTTCAGCCGTTTGTTGTTGACCTTTGAACATACGTGGATAACTGCGGACGAGCTAGCTAAATGGGCTGCTGCTTTCAGTAACAAAGGCTGCCCTTTTGAGACGTGTGTTGGGTTTCTTGATGGAACAAATATGGAAATTTGCCGACCCCATACATACGCAGCCCAAAACCTTGTTTACAGCGGCTACACGCGCGAACATGACCTTAAATACTATAGTATTATGGCCCCATGCGGAATCATGATATCTTATTACGGGCCTTATCCCGGAAGTCACCACGACTCTAGAATGCTTTGGGATAGTGAGGTTCAACAAAAAATGGCCGCAAATCCTATCTGGAACCCACCCGGGCAGTTTCCGTATCACTTATTTGGTGACCAGGCATGCAAGTCAACACCCCAAGTTCAGGCGCCTTTTCGCTACAACCCAACACCAGAGCAGACACGGTGCAACGATATTATGGAAGAGCTGCGAGTGTGTGTAGAGTGGGGTTTTGGGAAGATTTCACAAAATTTTGCGTTCACGGAATTTGCCGAGAACCAGAAGCTATTTTTGCAGCCAGTAGCCAAATATCATCGTGTGGCAGCATTTTTGACCAACTGTCACACCTGTTTAAATGGTTCGAATACGTCGTCATACTTTAATGTAGCCCCTCCACCGTTGTCAGTATATTTAAATGGATAAAATTAATGAGTTTCAACATCAAAGGCTGTATCAGCGGTACACGCAGCGGTACAAAATTTAACAGTACTTACAATATTTTTACTTTGTGTTCTTATTGTACCCACTGTACTTAATTATGTATTTACTGTACTAATCTGTTGCCAAGCTGCAGCTAAGGCAACAGATTTTATGAAAGACGCGGTAGCGCAGGTCTCAAAGTTATATATATACATGTATTTTTTGATTAATTTTTTTTAAATGTTGTGTTAACTTGAATATGTGCACTGATTTGTATTCTGCAGTCGTTTATCAATAAAACCTATCTATACTCGTACAGTGTTGTACAGAACTTTTTAAAGGTAATACAATAGTGCTGATTGCGTGTTATCGCTGCCATCCCGGATTCGATTTTTTATACCCGGATGCGAAATCAGTGTTACAAAGACACAAATTTTCATTTATACATTTAGGAATACGTAGAGAGGAATCACGAAGTAATACTTTTTTATGTCAAATGTATTGCACGGAAAGTCTCCGCAGTATGCTTGTTCTCTGCGTGGAATTATTTTATTTCCGATCTGATCTTACGGTGTACCGGAGCGTGAGGTTCTTTCTTAACCATCTCAACCGGAACCAAGCGCCTCGCGGCAAACCTGCATTCCGATCCGCGGTGAAAGGGGAGACAGTGCTGGACGGAATATCACAGTCACCACCGGTGCCTAAAAGTACAATCCGCAACCCGTGAAGACTATGGTCTCGCCCGGAACGGCAGGCATCCATCAAGTGTTCCGACTCTCCACCATTATGAGAGCAGTATACCGGAAGGTACGGCAATTACTTATTTAAGTCGATTATTTAAGATATAGTAATTAAATTAAGTTTAGTCTGGTTAATGTAATGGTGTACTCAGAGTGCTGCCGCATATGAATTTATGCTGATCTTGTTGTACAGTAATTACTTAAACACCACCATAAAGCACTTACAACTGTTTTCAGTTTTTTAGTAACACCATAAGGAAAGAAAATAGGACTTAATTTTTCGTGACTAAGCAAACTACTGGAAACTGATAATTTGTGTACAGAGTGTGTGTATACTTCTGTCGATTTTTTTAATTTAGCGCAGTTTTTCCTTAATTTTGCGAACGCTTCTGGATTTAATTTGTATTTTTAAAACTTTTTAGGCTGAAGGCGTTCGTAGTGATACCGAGGCGAGGCTATAATCCTGCTGCCATCAACGTGGACGAAAAATCAATGGCCCGCTGTCTGGAAGACTGAAATCTAAGAAATGAAACCACCGGAAGCACACATAACACCAGAGGATTTAATGATTTTCTCATTAGAAATTTCCTAAAATATATCCAATATCCATAATATACTGATCTAGAATGTGAGATGTCAAGAGGCTATTTTCAGTTTCACCCGTTTAGTCCAAAACTATAATTCCTGTCAAATGCAAAACTATGGATATCTGCATATCACGAAAATCACTTGTAATAATTCGATCAAATATTTGTGAAAAACAGAATAAAGGAAATGGGGATGGGGTGGGGTTCGCGCTTGAATCTACTGTAATCGCTAAACTTTAGGGGCTTATACTTTTCCGCAAGCGGGGCTCCTTTTCCTTGTTACCCTTTTCCTTTTCCAAGTCCTCATCATGCGCACCCCTTTTTTGCATGCATGCTATCATCATGTCAAACATACGCGCATTATGTTCCCGATCTAATTCATAGCGCCGCTTGCGTTCTTCCTTTTCCATGGCCAACTTTTCCCGCTGCAGCTGAAGCTCTTCCCGTTTCAGTTCTCTTTCTGCCTCGCGATCTTTCATCTCTTGTTCATGCAGTTCCTTTTTCAGCCTTAATTCTTCCAGCTGGTGCTCTCTTTTCTTTTCCAAATAATCCGTTGTGGGGTCAGCTGTATGGCGTCTCTTATACGCTGGTGGCGGGCTTTCCGGCACGGACAAAATTCGACGCTTCAGTTTCTGCGGAACTCCTTCCGGAAACTGTTCTTCCAAGTCCTCCTGGGTCACTGAAATTAAGTTGTGTTTAATAAAAACGATAAAATATTATTATTTTCTACCTGCATTTTCTCCAGTTATACAATGCACTGTTTTAATTATAAATAAATCAATAATTAAACAAGAATAAAATTAGAGTAGTATTTGTAGCAACAGAAAAAATAAGTTGAAAGGATTTTGGATAACTGAATTATTTTTCGTACTCACTTGTCTTTTCTGGATCACTTCGTGGTCCCAGTCTTTTTAGGGCAGCTTGCTGAACTTGAGTCGTCAACACTCTTGCAGCTTCTTCTTTTTCTTTGCTTTCCACTTTATTGTTGATGGTAAGATCTTCCTCCTCAATCAAAAATTCCAGTATCGTCTGGGTCTCTGATGGTGGCTCGGTTCCAGTGCCTGTCGGAGGCTTTGCTCTGAAATCTTTCATGAGCTTAGCCACACGTTCTCGACAACGGCGATCCTCAAACGTTTGCCCATCAATCTTCTTGTTCATTTCCTTCGCAATTGCAATCCACGTAGGAACACGTTTGTTGACGGTATATTGAAAAGGGTTCATTTGCTTAGTTAGACGCAACAATTCGATGTCAATTCTGGCTTGCATATCCAGGGCTGCTTGCTTGGCTGCACTTTTCTGGGCTCTTTCTGCGGCTATCTCCTCTTCTGACCTTTTCTTGCCACCCATATTTACAAAGTATAAATGACTGTTGACTTTTCAAAAACGTTTTAAGAAATTTGCAGACCAAAAATATCGCTAGAAATCAAAAGACATCTTAAAACCCGCCACAAATGTTTCTTTCTTTCAAAAATTTGAAGCGAGTGGGCAACTTCGGGTTCTAGGTCCGGGTGAATGCTAGCGCTCTGCTCTGGGCCTATGTATGTAACATCGTGCAGAGTGTGCCAGGTGTGTATTACTGGCCCTAGCCGTCGTTATTAACGAAACGATACCCCCTTCGTTTCGTTAATAACGACGGGTGCTGCCGTTTAAACGTTCGTTAATTTTACCCCGTCGTTAATTCTATCGTCAATCGTACCCCTTCGTTGATACCGCAACCTGCTTAATGTCATAAAACAAAAGGAAAAAGGGTTTGGGAGTGCGCGAAAGTGAAAGATTTCGTGCATATACACGACTTTGGTGCCATGTACCGGGCCACTTCCCTTAAGCACAGAAAGTAGTAAATTTACAGTATAAGTTAGTTTCCGAGCCCCCGCTGTGCCGTTTTCTCTTGCGAGAGGGGTGCAAATAGGTGGACAATGCACTTAAGAAAGAAACGTCAGATTCGTGTTCTGAATTTGAGATCAACGGGTAAATCCAATAATTATTAGTTGCTTCAACTTGCTTGTACGTGTACGTGTACTATGCTATATTATTATAATATAAAGTTGTATGAGTGCGTGCACTATGCTATAAGTCATACCCACAAGTCCGGGCAGTTAGAGCGAGCGTTTAATATGTGTCTGTCATATTATCTGTGCCGTGTGCGTTACTTGTATACATAAAAGTTGCAACCCAAACGGCCTATTATTAGTACAAGCATACGCGGTGTGATACAAACTGCACCAGCATGCTGCGGCGGCACTGCATGCTCGTCTCACGAAGCTTCACGACCGCGAACAACTTTAACAAGTCATGAAATACTATCGATCGATTCCACTGCACTTGATACGCACGTAAGGAGGACAGCACACTATACGAGACGGGTCTGCGCTGTTCGCTATAATAAAATAATAAGCTATCCGTATAACAGCGTCCTCGACAGACACATTTTACAGTATTTATCTACGTTATTTTTTTAGTAGCAGATTTCCAAAATCGAGTTACACTGCTGACTGCTGTAGAAAATGAATAGGAAAAGTAAACTGAACTGTGAACTGGCGTTTGCTGCTGCGCTGTACAAAGCCGCTGCTGATACGGTCCCATCAACTTCCAATCTCATCATTTGCCCGTATTCCATCGAAAGCGTTTTGGCCTGCTTCTTACCTGGCACGGAGGGTGAAATTCACGCGAACCTTCTGCGGCTATTATGCCCGGATGGCCGATCAGTACAAAAATTATGTGAGACGTTGTTCGCGAAAAAACCCACCGGTTTTGTCCAGGCGAACGCAATGTTTTACGACGCGCGCGTTACCTTGACGGAAGCCTACCGCGATGCATTGAAGAGCTGCCAGGACATTCACTTCGTCGGCGTCCCTTTCGCAACGGAGCCGCAACAAGCTATCGATGCTGTTAATAACTTTCTGCATCTTCATTCGCCGTGGACTGTTAGCGATATTTTGCCGCAGTTGCAGTTAGACCAAGTTAAGAAAAGCGCTTTAATTTTGCTATCGACGATCAACTTTTCCGGAATTTGGGACATTCCGTTTGAACCGCTGTCCACGTTCAACAGAGATTTTTATTGTGCGGACGGCAGGAGATTGTTCATCCCTTTTCTCAACTCGGAGAAGGAGAACTTCCGCTCGTACAATGTTGACGAGGAGAAACACGAGTTATCGCCACGCGATCCCAAAGTGTTGATACTCGACATCAGCGGAAAAAACTATAGTGTCATGTTCTTATTGCCGGAAGACAGTCCCGACAGCCTTGCGCGACTGGAAAGCCGTATAGCGGAAACTGCTAGTGTGCTGGAGGAATGGCGGAAGAAAAGCAGCATTTCTAGAATTAAAGTTGCCTTGCCGAAATTTCGCATTTCCACCAATACCGATTTGATACCTTGTACCAAAGCATTGGGTCTAACGGAAATGTACCTACCCACGACCAACATGTCGAAAATGTTCGGAAATAAGGCACTGACAAAAGTTGGTGACTTTGCGCAAAATACTATGTTTGGTAAGTGCATTCCCGATAACAAGCATCTATTGTATAGCATAATATGCATCCTAACACGTAACCATGCTCAGGTTATTTACGGCTTTTGGTGACAATAATGTAAACATATACTGTAATCTGTCGACATCAAAAATAACTCGGCATTGTAAGCGGTCAGCAGAGATGCATCATAACCGTAGTTTGCTTCAGGTTATTATTTCCTTTTCCCTTAGTTATTTTTAAGTTTATTTTTAAGTAATTCCAAGGTTATTTTGCAGTATCGTGTTTATTTTAGACTTTTGATTATCATATTTTTTTACTTGATTTCCCCTGTTTGTTTGTTTCTTATTTGTTTGTTTCTTTCGCAAAATGTCGAATACAACTAATCTGCACAGCAAAACAAAGCTGTGTGGCACTGTGGATTGGCAGTCACGCTCAGTGCCGGATAGCGTTATTTGCGGTACATACAGAGTACACCAATCCGTGTGGCGAAGTCACAGATACTTTTACGCCAAAGATATAATATACGGCTCTTTTTGTACCAAAATAGCCCCTGGTAATCAATTGAAACGATTACATTCTTCGTGTGGTAACGATAAATTTCCACCACAATGGCACCCTCTGTAGATATTGTCTGAGATTTTATTTTTTTTATTTCCGACTGTCAACTCCACTGTAGACAGTTTTAGACGTCTGCAGACAATTTGTATGCAAAACTAGGTATGTCTGTAAATACCACCCTGACCGCCATTATTAAAAAAGCGCTACACTTTTTTACAATAGTTCGAAACACCTCACAGATGCTTAAGCGCAGGAGCTTTTCTCCATCCGGTGAACAGCGGAGACTGCACCACAGGGAGTGTGATTTACGTGCGTGTGCTCTCTATGTGTTGCCAGTTTCTGTGCATACGTAACACGGTACCGCTACCGTTGCTGTAGTTTCTGGATGCAGACACCGCAGCAGCAGATACCTATTACATTTAAATTACTGGACCAATGCATCGTCATGTTGAGCATGCTGGTGCTTCAACGAAACTTAAATTTTTAGATGTCGACGAACATGGAATTACGGCAGCAACTGTCACAATGATGCGACCATTCTACACGTGCAACTATTTTCCATCATTCGAAGCCAATCGACCCTTTCTGCTGCTCATCTGGGACAACGCTGGTGACTTTCCTATGTTCATTGGAAGAATCGCTAATCCCAGCCCGACAGACACTGTAGAATAACTGCTGACTTGCTTATATACAGCCTGGCCACGCCAAGTTCGGACACTTTTTCCCAAAAATTCCCACAAGTCACCCGTCAAGAATTTAAATCGTGTTTCGTTTTTGTATGATCAGCGTATGTGTCCAGCAACTTTTGCACTTAAAGTTTTTACGCTAAAAACATCCCTCCGGTTGCACTGAGATCGAAACTAGAACGGACGAGCTTCGAAATGCGACTCGACCCATCTGTTCTGGGATGCAGCTTCCATTTCACAATTGATTTAAAAATCCTAACTCTTTCCTAATCTAGACTAGTTAATTTCATAATGTTTGGCAATCTTTTCTCTTGCGGAAGATGCCTAACACAGCCCGATTTCTACCAAGACTACGTGACCTTTGCAGCCTTCCAGCGGACACCTCCAAAATGTTGGATGACCTTTTTCGGGCGCTCGCCGTTCGGCCGTGAGCGGTCGTCGGTGTCTAATCTTGATGAAATCTTTTTTATAGGTTACTATGCGTCTGCCTTAAGGTCTTCCATTTCCACAAAAAACCCGATCCGTTTCGTTCTAACGAATTAGGAAGTCGGTCATAACATTTTTGAGTCACCGCTTTGCCAGATTTCTCTTCCAGTTGTCCAGCCCGCGCATTTTCCAGCCTGTATGGTAGACAGCTGTCGATTCATTAAATTCGTGTCACTTGACCAGTGTTTCATCCATGGAAACTGTCAACTTGAAATCTTCCACATTTGTGCGCTAGGCAACCGCATTCTTGGGCGTGTGCGTTATAACATACAAGTCTATGGGAGACGAACTTCGTTTTGAGGCTACCACGAAAATCGATAGCGCAGGGCCGAGTTATTGAACCGTAACGGATACCCTTTCGGTAGTCATACAGTTTCCAAAAAACGTCACTGGAAAATTCAGGTTCGTAAAGTTTCTAGAGGGGCAGTAATAAGCACCATAAAAACGATCTCTGCCCCGCCCACTTAATCACCGCCTACCTGCTTAGTGGCATGTCAGAAGATTCCAGTTTTGGTATCACTAGATCCGCAATAAAAAGTTACACTAGGAAAGAGTTAACAGAAAAACATAATGACGAACAAATTTATTTTTAAATTTATTTTATGCAACTGTCCGAACTTGGCGTGGCCAGGCTGTAAATGCACCTTGATAGACGACGTAAAACCTGTACATTTGGCAAAAACAAGTTGATTAGGTTGTGCATCTAATGATTTGTATATCCGTGCGAATTCGGCTACTCCTCCGAAACGATATGCGTTCTCGATTTCTTCTTTTCTTTTGCACTAAAGGTAAACCGAAATTAAGAACCTAGCTGTCTGCAGAGCTCTTGCCTTCTGTCATATTCTTAGCGTGAAATAACAAGTAGTTACTGTACTCAGTGTACTGCCAGTCTGCACTTGTACAGTTGTTTTCAGTGCAGGCGGACGCAACTGAAAATCAGTTAGGTGTGGCAATTATCGATTTGGCAGTTGTACTTACATTATATTTGTAATTTGTGTCTAATCAACAGAGAAAAAAGTGCGATTTTTACCGGGTTTAACACCGGTTACAAGGTATTGTCGGCTTGGTTTGCTTACCCGTTCTTCAACATACCTAAACTGTGTACATCCACATTTTCCTTCATTTTCACCATAATTCATTTCGATTCAGAATCCACACGGCTGCAACTAGACACTACTTTATCAAAATTGTACTCTCCAAGATTTATGAAACACTGAACAATTGATACATGTGTTTTCGTGCTCTCCATTATAATCACCAGTCTAAATTTCATAAAAAAACAAATGAATTTGTTTTACAAAAGCATAACGCAGTCCAGTTACAAAAACGAAAAATAGGTAATTTTTCCAACTGCTTGTACGTCGCGTTGCTTCTCATTTTTTTGACTTTCCAAATGAGATCGACCGGTTCACTGGAGGAACTGAACAAAAAAAACTCGATCAGATTTTCACCTAATTTTCTCGCAACTTGTTGGTATTTTAAAGACAGAGTGTACATATTGTAATTATCGAATTTGCACCCGTGGGGTGCAAAAGTGAAGATGTCGTGGGGGATAAGGGCTAATTTCGGGAAGGGGACAATATTTCGGGGGGTGGTGCTATTTTTCAAACAATATGTTTCGGAGGTGCCGTTATTTTTCACAACAGCGCATCGTTTTCTATTCAAACTAAACGCAATAGACACCGGTTTTGCCTTTTCACAGCCTTGCGACCAGCATTTTGAAGCACGGCACCAAATTATTTTTATGACCTTTTACTGTTTATTAAATAAATCATTACACAATTATTATGAAGCAGTTTGCGGTATATTTATCATGCATGACGCATGCATGCAAAATGATATCATTTTGTGACGCTTGACATTTAATAACGCCCCCATGGGCGGTTACTTCGGGGGAGACGCTATTTTTCATAAACGGGTTATGGGGGGGGGACTTATTATGGAGGGGGGCCTTATTATGGGGGGAGGTGCAAATTCGATAATTTCGGCATACTCCAGTCGGTTTGCGAACAAATTTTAAGTAGCCAGCAATACAGCGGCGAAGAAGGGTCCGTTTACTACCGTCAGGCAAAGTAAGCATAAAGAATTATTAAAAGCCATTGCAGTAGTTAAAGTCATAGTTAAGCAATTTTAAATTATTTTTCAAGTCAAATTTTGTATGAATAATAATGAAGAAAACCATCCATTTTCATGACTGGTGTGGAAAGAAGATAAAACCGTTCAGACGTCCCAACGCCAACCAGTACAACTTTGTTTTGTCACAACGCATTTTATGTGCAGCTGCAAGCGCTGGTACAGGCGCCGACAATTAACATGATTAAATACCCTAACACTATCTAGTAGCGGCTATACAGAAATAATCGATGTGTACAAAACACTCCAGCGCAATTAATGCTATTTCTTCCTACCCCACTCCGCTAATACGTCCGCTTAGACTCCGCTAATACTGAACATTCAGCATATTAAACACTCAGCATAGGTATACACTCATTCATTTCGTAGTTCCTACATATACCCTCAGCGAGTGCATATTTGCGGGGTGGGGAATGCTGAAATATGCATTCACGTAGACAATGCGTTCTCCTCCCAAAAAGCGGGTCATATTCAACATCATTCATGCAGCATTTTCGATATAACAATAGTGTTGCGTTGGACATTATGGTAGAATAAAAGGGAACGGACATGTTAGCGTGGCGCCGGTGCAATGTTTTTAGGTTTAGGTCCCTCTGGTTTTAGGGACAACGACAAAAATACCGATTACCACGCGGTATTCAATGTGTACCAACAATACGAAACAGCATTCGACGGAATTTTTACTGGACCTTCCACGGCACCTACGCTCAGATTAAGGAACGAATTTCCACGGGTTCGGGCCCGTGGAAAGGATTTGGAAAGGAAATTGCCATGGATTTCCATGGATTCCGTGGATTTACGGAAATCCATTTGGATTTCCGTAAATCCAAGGATTTTACGATTATCGTTGGAAAATAGTTTTTTAGCTTTGTTTTCCTAGAGATAGTTGCCCAATGTAACGCGGCTACCGATTAAACACCACTTCGATTAATGCCATCTAATTGTTCGCTGTAGATTCATAGTTTTAATTTCAACTTCAAGCATGATTCTAACTACCTCGTTCATCATCCTTGCCAGACCACTAAACCGGCTCTGCTTCTTGAAACGTGAATCTATATTAACGACTAATTACTGTACTAAAAATTTTAAATACAAATTTACTGTGCGGACTTGTTAACGGTGAGTTAAATAACACTATTATAACAGAAAAGTTTCATTCAATTTATCGGCTCGAAATCTCGCATGTAAGTAATAGCGAAAGTCGTGTAGCTTTATCCGTTTTTCAAATTATTTTACTAGAAAAATGCACGTTAGCGTGCATTGGCAGACCGGAGCGTGACTTACCAAGCCCCGGTCACCGGCCCCGAAAAATTTTGTTTTTTGCAGGAAGACAGAATAATTTTTGGGTATACTCATAAAAGGTATTTTCATCGGCGACGGTTAAGTGGGCGTGGCAACATTTAATTCCAGTGCATTAATACATACAGCACTATTTACTGGGAATACCGAAATAGTGTACCGTACAATGTCAGAGGTTTGTGACCAATACGTGTGATCAAAGTCAGATCCTTCTAAAAATTACTGTGCAAATTATCGAGAAGAATTATGTAGTACTGTGCTAGTTTGTATTGGAAAATAAGAATAAGCCCCGCGATATACGTAGTATCATACGTCATGAGTGTTGGCGCAAATACAAAACGCGTTATCACTAATTACTAGCTTCACAACTTTTGTTAAGTTGTTCTCGATTATTAATAGCAGTAATTTTCAGAAGAATTTTTAGAAGGATCGGACTACTGACAACACGTATCTGTTGCCACTATTACGGTGTTCCCGATACATACTGTTGCATGTATTGTGCAATGGAATCGAGTTTAGCCACGCCCTCTTAACCATGGCCGACGAAAATAATTTTCTTACGTAGTTTTTTTTAAGTAAGTAGGTTTCCACAAGATGCACGAGGTAGGGGACGCACGGACGAGGATGAGCGTACAAGTACGCGGCCCAAGGTTACTATTAATACCATAAGCTAAACGAAAACCCATGCCAGTCCTGGGTTTCGCCATCATGACCATTATGACCTACTATTTCAGCGACGGTAGCGTAGGGAACAGGAGTAAAATTTTCAGAAGGAAATTTTTGTCGGGAGTTATTTATTACAGTTGATCAGACCGATGTGAATTGTCGAGAAGCAAAGAATATTACGAGTATTTATGTAGTGAAGCTGCGCTGGGTCACGGCAGTCAAAAATGACGACAAAGCGGTGAGCTTCTAGATTTCGTACAGACCCACAGCAACAGGCACCACAAGTGGCATTAGGTTAAATATCCTGAGGTCATAGCGTTATCCCGTAAAAGTCTTTTGTAACGGAAACAATTCAAGGGTTGCAGTGCCGCTGTGTATTCTGTAGCCGAGACGCCATGGGCAACGGCAGCGAACCACGATGTCGTAGAGCACTGGCTGCGACTGCATCACACCGGTCAGCTGCATGATCCCGTAGTCTCACTTCCATATCCAACTTCCGTAACGCACTTCCGTAACACACTTCCGTAACAAACTTCCGTAACGAACTTCCGTAACGGATTTTCGTAACGGACAGAAATCAACCATTGCATTGGTCTTGAATATAGAGGACCTTCGCTACGCTCCGGTGATTAGTGCCCTATGTAATCCTCAGAGTCAGTACCGGGTGGGCGACAGTGTAGTACTACAGTATTCGCACTTTAACTCACTGAATGCTAGAGCGCTGGCATTTGGGTCGTGGCAATATAAACAGTGAATGTTTTGTTTCCATGCCGGCAAAAAAATTTAAAACTGCCGAAACTGATATGCGTTTTATGGCAAAAAAGTGAGAAACTGCCGGGTGAGTTTCGATAATTGTGAAAGTTTTCGTTCGTTTGGAAATCCAAATACAGTAATTTGGATTTCCATTTGAAAAGTGGAATTCCGCGGATTTCCTAAATTCCGTTTTCCTAAATCCAAGAACGTCGCCTGGAGCGCGGATTTGGAAAATGGAATTCCACCGTGGAATTCCATTTTCCTTGGATCTTCGTTCCTTAGCTCAGATCCACGCCTATCTGGTGGCTGGCGCTGATAATCTGCGCAGTTGAGATTATCGGGTTCAGCTTCAGCACCGCCGTAGCGACGCGCCAATCGCTGCTGACTCCGACGCCGGCCATTTTAGAAAGACCGCTCATGGGGTCACCTTGATCGCGCTGGAGTGCATTCCCTATTCCGCTGTGACCTGCGTGGACACGCTGGCGGCCTCGTACATCGACCGCACTTCCGTGAACGCCGGCGCAGCAGCCGAACTTGCTGAAAGAAAGAAACTAGCGAAACACGCTTGGATGCAAACAAGATACGATTTCGTTGCTGCAGCATTCGAAATTTACGGACCTTTTGGAGACGGTACTAAAAAGCTAGTAGAAACGGTTGGAAACGAACGGTATAGCGACTTCAACTGGCCAAAAGCGGGCGAAAGAGTTTTTTAAACAGCGAATATCTATGCAAATACAACGGGGAAACGCGATTTGTGTAATGGGTACGATCCCCGATCAGGATAGCATAGAGGAAGTGTTTTTTTTGTAAACGCTGTTTTGTTTTCTGGTGCATAGTTTGTACTCGTACCTGATACGTATTAAAGGTTCTGGGGGATTCCGCTGTTGGACGGTGATGTTTCCTGCACAGCGGCTGATTACTGCTCCATGCCGCGGACTCGTATTCTGATGGGGTGGTCAGAATATCTCTGCATATCGTGGCGGACATACTATTATCTCTGCAAACTTTTACGTTTAAAGTCAGCATGGAGAGGGACTTTTATATTATAACGCGGGGCCGTATGGGCGCCACGCGTATCCTCGACAGCGAACAGCGGTGAACCCGGATGAGGCTTTATTGCCGAATCTAATGCGCACCGTGGCGCAGCAACACCAGACTAATGAGGAAGGATCCTGCAGCCAGTGCAACTGTGCTGCAGGTCCGTCAAAACAGCGCAGCAATGTGCGGGGTGGAAATCCCCAGAAACAGCAAATAGCTACTCAGGAGGGCGGGGCGTCCCGCCCTTACAATATAAATGCATCGTCGAAATTTTACGTCAATTAAACACTAAATAATTACTGGTAAAATTCCAAAGTATCGAATACGATAACTCTCCATTACCTGTATATGTGCATCCATGTTTGCCGCATCATTCCTAACGGTTTCTTCGGTGTTCATTACATGCATCCATTCAGTTAAAAATCAAACAAAACTACGGGTACATCTTCAGATTGCTAAAATATCATGTTCCTAATTATGATTGCTTCAATCAAATTGCATGCAAGCGGTTTCCGTACTTTAGCTAATTTTTCAACAGAGCCAATTTTTTTTCAGTGTACCGCAAACATCTCGGAGGTATGTACAGTAATTATCGAATTTGCACCCCTGGGGTGCAAAAGTTCAAACGCCCTCGAGGAGGGGGGCTTATTTCGGGGAGGGGGCGTTATTTCGGGGGGTGGTACTATTTTTCAAACAGTATTTTTCGGAGGGGGCCGTTATTTTTCAAACAACTGCTCATCTGTTCTCATGAAACTGAACGCAGTAGATACCGGTGTTTGCAATTTCAGAACCTTGCGACCAGCATTCTGAAGCATAGCATCAAAATATTTTTGTGACCGTTTAGTATTTGTTCATTAAATCATAACAATTATTATGAAGCAACTGGCGGTGTATCTATCATTTTGTTGCGCTTAACATTTAATTACGCCCCCCTGGGCGGTAAATTCGGGGGGAGGCGCTATTTTTCAAACGGGTTATGGGAGGGGGGCTTATTACGGAGGGGGGCCTTATTATGGGGGAGGTGCAAATTCGATAATTACGGTATCTTGTGCTCCGTTGTGATACAGTACTCATCGCGTCTACAGATGAGGTTTGCCATGCCCGGTATGATTTTGCAACGAATAATTTTTTTGATAATTGGTTAAGTGAAAGTCATCGACCAGTTACCACCACGGACATATGTGCGTAGTAGAGGAATACCCCATAAAGAGCCTTGTGAGACTTGTCTTTGTCTTGTGAGACTTGTCTTTGTTAGCATTATTCAGAAGGTGACACCAGTACGTTAGCGAGCGATTCCAGTATCACTCGCGGCCAAACTAGCTACCTTGGTGTTTGGATCCGTTCAATTTTCATTTTCATATCAAGGAAACTGTTCGGTTAGTACTTCGTGAAACGCCGATTGTCATACTTGACAAGCTTAAGGTAAACCTTTGAATCGATGTTGTTTGACCTTCTTTTTCAGCATTTACCAGCCAGGTTTAAAAGCCCAAGCTAGACTGTCATCCGAGCCGGAAATGGGCTACTGCTCTGACTCGAGTTAAATTAAATTAAATTAGTATCAACCACATAAATTTCCCTGCATTTCATTGTTGGTTAGAGCTTAATTGCTGGCTTTTGTTCGCACGTGCACAACAAATATTTCCGATTGGAAAACGATTGGACAAATGCGCTATGCCGAAAGTATTCCATTTAGGAATCGATTTTGCGATACTGTAATACAGTAATGGCAACAATGACGAGTGATTCGGGCAAATCACCCAGTAAAAATTACATTCTTTGTTCCTTCACTGGAGTGGCTATCCGGAAAGTCAGCGTGTATTTGAGTTTGACCACTGCTGTCGTCTTCGACTACCTAGTCGTGCGGTTACAATATATGTAAAGTGATGACCAGTCATGGACTGATGACCCGTCATGGACTACTTTCTGTTACATCATACTTGCACGCACTTTGCTCCCAAGATACCGGCAGTTGGTTTATATATGTTCCGTCTAACCATAAAAATAAAAAAAACCATGTGCGAACTGAATGAATACTATCGTTTTAAAATTGTTGTACTCAAATAATTTTGATGCTGTTCATAGACGTAATATCACAGCAGTATAGTAATTTCAGTGGTGTACGTATTGTACATCATGAAGGTACCATGTGATGCATGCTACAGTTGGTGCAGTTTTCCTGTGGTTGAGCTTCGCCGCTATTTGTCGGGCGGCGCATAATATGATTGCAGCCGTACGTGTACTGCTGGTATACTTGCGTCTTTAAAGGAATCAGTTAAAACAAATGGCATATCGAGATAGTTACCTGGGAATGACCGCTACGGTAACCAATAATGTTACGATACTTCAACGCTGCACGAGCATGTGCTCTTGATTTTGACGCCATTTTGCCAGCTTTCGAAGTTTCTACAGTTCGGGCGACGCCAAGTTGTCACCAATTTCGATAATGCATTAATGGTTCCAGTTGTCAAGCACCTGTTTGCGCAATATTTTGATTAGTAATGATTAAATTATTGCAAAATTAATATGTACCAGCAATGTACTGACGGAGCAGCAATTGCATTATGCCACCGCCTGCCAGTTACTTTGATTATCGTGCGAATGGTAAGGACGAGCCATTGATTTATGATTTTATCGCATCACCGTAGCCCGAAACGCACAACTGATTGCATAACGCTGCACAAGATGTGAACCCGGAATACATGCCGTTGGTTAACCCAGTACAAAGGTCATCATTGTACAACTATGAATGTACTGCGGTATAATTATACTGAAGTACACGTTATACGATATTATCGCTATTCCCAACCGCTTTAATATTTAATAGTTTTTGCTGATATGGGCAAAAAGTGTTTCTCCCAGCAAAACTTTTTGTTTTGAGCATATTCGACTTTTATTGGACACGTACTAGACGAAGAGATTTTCGAAAGCAATATGCATTCATTTCGTATGTTTAATATATGGCGTGCTACTTTGGATTTACAATATTGGTTCACTCTTTATCGAAATCGTACGGTGCAAAGAAATCTTGAGCAGTTGCTATAGGCCATTACGTACGATGGACTTGCACACGACTCATTTTAAGTAAGCATTCTTCTTAAACTTAATTGTAGTGGGAACGTTTTCAAATAATTTGTGCAATTTGTACTTCAGGAATTTCTGCTGCCGTACTGTATTTCACTATATGAGCGTGGACCTGATGAAGGTTCACGCGTAGGATCAGAATTGACGGAATTCTGCCTACCAAAAAGCCTGGCAGTGCTATAAAAGCGCCTACGCTACAGAAAGCGAGAAATGGCGTGACTGCTAGGAATTTATAACCAGACTAAATTCGTAAGAATTTCCTCGTGGACAACTCCGCATTGCTGACTGCAGCAAGCGTGGAAAATGTGCACGTAGCCGCCACACAGTGCGGGTGCGTGCAGAACAACATCTTCCGCCTCGCGTAAGGCGGGCGTGCAGCAAAACACAACAGACTGCCAAAGCGAGGGTGTACGCATGTACGCCTGCGCTCACATGCCTCTGGGAGGGAGGCTGAGCTCCGTCGAAGCAGAATCCACGTCAATTCCTTGGGATCCTTGACGGCTCGTCTGTGCGATTAATAAAACATCGAGATTTAATCTCCTTTAACATCACAAATTCCAATTACATGTGTGAATAAAGAGATCTCGGAACAAAAGTAAAAACAGTAAAAAATATCAACAGAATTCATTATCAAAACGACTAGGATCCTCCGACTCGTAAAGGTCACTGGGTCCTGTCAACCGTAATCCGCTTTGATCCATTCCGCTCTTTTGAGCAATCTTTTTAATCACAAATGAGATCCGCTTGTAGGAATAGGTGCGTATCAAGTACGACTTCTGAATACTGCTTCTTCATCTTTGGAATAATTGCGTATCAAAGTACGACTTCTGTCAAAATGAGATTCTTCCTCTTGGACATGGAGGGACGTCTTGAAAGACAAGCTTAATGCTTCCTCCCTGGTAAGGTCATTCTCTTTTTCTTGATGACTCTCTTGAGCAGTGAAGTTCTCAAAGGTCATCCTTTCTCGTCTGATGTGCGACTCAATTGGGAGGTGACGAACCCAAAAGGTCATCCATTTCTGTCATAAGTTCCATATTAAAGGTCATGGAGGACTTAGCCGATTTTGGCTTTCAAGCAATTCTGCTTGCCTCCCTGATAAAGGTCATCCATCTTTTCAACCATTTTCTTCTGTCGCACATCCTTTCCTTTCTTTTAGTGCTAATTGACGCGCACTTTCCTTCTTTTCCTCCACCAGGTTCGAGGGCCGGTTAACGCCGTAACTCCTCTTCTTCTGAGGCCGGTTATCGCCGTAACCTCAACATCTGAAAGTTTTACCCTATTTTCTTGAACTCTTTCTCTTTTTCACCCTTGTGGCTTCTGACATTCCTTAAGAGTGTGCCGACTAAGTAGGCCGCAACTACACTCTAGAAGTGACGTTTAAATGTAATGAGGAAGGCCGGTTAACGCCGTTACTCTTCCTGCTTCGAGGGCCGGATGACCTCCGTAACTCCCCATACTGCAGATCACCTTGATCCCCTGCAACAAAATTCTGAAAACAACAAAACACGAACGGTATGACAGTTCAAAAAGTTACGTCTCCTTCGCCCTAATACTGTACCTTCAATACCATTCTCGTGCTGCCGACTGATGGCCGTAACTAGCACATCAGCGATGCCCTAAAGGTCATCACTGATCATTGGAACCATTGTCGCGGTTCCGATCGAAACGTCTTTGTTTTTCATTCTGATCAGACGTTCGATCTCGAGGTTCCTTTTCCCTCTCAGGCAGCTCGTCTCCTTCGCTCCGGCTGCTAGCACCACTGTGCCGATTTCGGTCACGTCTGCGCTGAATACGGATCAGATGATCTCGAGCGTCGACCATTCGCGCTTTTAATCCTTCATCGTATGGATTATCCCGTGACCTTTTGCACAATTCGACATAGTCCAAATGCAGCTGTTGGTTTCTTCGTCCTCTTCGTTTCATTTCATTTTCCTGCGGCTGTCTCGCAAGCTCTGGACGGTAGCTGCTTCTATTTACACTGATTTCTTGGATGAAATCATAGACGAAGTCGGATGGCTGGATGAATCTCGTACCCATCGTGATTCTGATTCTTTCCGCACATCGGTGGGCATGCATTTTCGCTTGACGTCTCAGACTTTCGTCGAAATTCATTGCTCTCTGGACGTCCTTCAGCTGCCTCTTGGCCGTTTCCGAGGAGTTAAAGTTCTTAACAGGCATTCCCAGCTTTATAACTTGCGCGGTCAGTGCTGGCGGTATCTCTATACCTCTTTGAGCGCTCTTTCGCAGCTGGTGATGCGATTCATAATGGCCGAGCCTTGCTGCAAAAATCTTCTGAATCGTGGCGCGGTGATCAGGCGGAGAATCTGGTTTGACCAACAATCCTAACGCAGCCCTTCCTGCGAGGAGTCTCAACGCCGGATTTACATGGCGTAACACAAATTGTGCCACGTGCAGACGTCTTTCCTTGATGTCTCTATACTGGAACTGTGTCATTCCTGTTGGATCCGGTGTGTCCAACGGTGTTTCCAAGAGACTCAGGTCGATCAAACTGACAAGGCCGCATTCTCTCGTCGGGAAGTAATGAAGATTCGCCGATTCTTGCGTAATGATCAGGTCTTCCCATTGGCCATACTCGTACTCTTTCGCGTATCCCGAGTCGTTGATGACCTGGCGCAAGTTCATGAGAAGCCAATAAACTTTGTCGAATTCATCCTTATTATCTGGCGCGATGCCCACCGAACGGCAGATCTCGTTCGTTTGCTCCATGATGTCGTTCATTTCATATACCAGCTCGATGGTTTGGAGGAATGTCTCCTCAGGCGGTGACCTTTGATTGACCTTTCTGGTCGCCCTTCTCTGAATCTGATTCTGGCGGTGCATTACTCGCCATCTCCGCGCTTGTAAGCTGATGCTCAAGATCGAAGATGATGTTTCGTCTTGACGGTCGCATATCCTCGTCTCCGTGAACTTCAATGACATTCGAGGATGACGGGCTGCATTCCATGACCTCGTCCAATTGCTTTTCCGGTTGTTTCTCGGCTGACTTGAACGTTGAACAAACAGAATGGACTACTGACTGCATTCTGCGCGGGCTCTTAGGCGTGCGGTGGCTTTCTGAGCTGGATGACCTTTTGCTGTTGTAGGATTTGTCTCCAAACTCATAATCAGCCATGTTCAGGTTATCCTGGACCCACTCTTGATCATATGGCCCCTTTGAGGATGTTGATTTACTCGAGCCTTCACTTCTTCCTTCTCGATTCTGTAAATCGCGATTTTGCGTTTCCTTAGCAGCCCGTTCCTTCTCCTGCTGCCTATTACAGGTTTCGTTGATTTTCCTGTATTCCTCCGCCAAGCGCTTTTCTTCCGCTTCTTCTTGGCGGCGCTTTTCTCTTTGTTCTTTTTCACGTCGGATACGTTCTTCATCCCTTCTCTTTTGCTCCGACGTACGCGTATCTCTCGCGTATCCACTGTATCGGTCGTTATGATGTCTGTCCCATGACCTTTCTCGGGAGCGGTCTGACGACCTTTCATAGCCGCGGTTGCGATCATCTCTTTGAGGTGATTTTGGGCGTTTGAACTCCTCTTTCTTGAAGTTCCGAAGGGCCTCAACCACATCTTTCTCCCGTTTTCGGAAATTTCTCATCCTGTCGATTCGTTCTTCGATCGCGATTTTGATAACCTGGGATGGTCTGTTTCCTTTCGTTAGGTTGACCTTTTCGTCCAGGAATATCTTGTATTCCTCTTTCGATACCGCGAGTGGATCTTGCAAGATGATGTCAATCTGCTGTATCAGCGACTGTCTGATTACAGCTGCTTCTCCTTCATCTTGTTTCTTCAATATTGCAAATGGGGTAGGTGCGTGACCTTTAGCTGCTTCGGCTAAACCCTTCTCTGCCGCAGCTTTTTCCTTTTCTTCTAGCCGCTTTCGCTCTGCCTCGCGCTTTTCCTGTACCATTCTCATCGTGTCTTCTTCAAACTTCTTTCTGAACGCATCCGCTTCTGGTGTTTTCGGAGGTTCAAGGGTGATATCCCAACCCGGTCTACGTCCGACCCACATTCTGTACTTATCTTCCAAAATCATCCGGTCTTCTGGTGACAGTTTCATCCATGTGTCTCCCGTAACCAAATGCCGGAACACATCGAGTTACCCTTCTCGCCTCTTCTGGTACCACCACTGCTTGGTTCGGTACTGCCACCACGCAAGTCCAGCATGGGAAACGTTCGTTCGATAGGATGTTGTTTCGTTTACAGTCCGGGCAGTCCTCGTTGTAATTCGTCAAAGGGTCTCCCGTGACCTTTTTTACAGCTGGTCGCTGTCCCTTTTTCGCCGCGTTCTGGTTGGATTGGCTCCGTTCAGTCATTTTGATGTCTCAGCCTGCAATCTCAAACATTATAATGCTATGACCTTTACGTTACCCTTCTCAACGCCTATTTTTACGCCTATGGTAACTAGGCTATGCAGTGCTGAGCTGAGACTTTCTCGCTGTTTCATGGTGACCTTTGTCATCCTTCTTTAACTGAACCATTCTCAACTGTATGGTGACCTTTCTCATCTTAGCCCATTCGCTAAGTAAAATAGCCCCTTCGCTAATTCAACTCTTTTTGCAGAGTGTGGTTCGAAAGTAATTTGAGAACTACGGTCTGCTCATTTCTTTCTCTTTTCTGATTCTGATTCTTCTTTTTGTGTGGTGGACCTTCCTCCCACACATGTTCTTCCGTTTTACGCTTTCGCGATCCAGTCGTATTGGTCGACTCCATCCTTCTTCCATGTTCTGATGGTTCCGTCTTTGACCAAACTGTCCAACGCGTTCTGGATCTTGAATCGATCCCCGTTCATATTTTCTTGGCCGGAATCATACTGAACTGCCATGTAATTGGAGAGGTCTTCTGCGGTGAACCCGTTAGTCCCGCCTATGTTCTGCATGGCATCTTGAGTCAAAGCGTCCTTCCAAGCCTGGGGACCTGGTTTCGGTCTCTGCTTTCGTTGTTCTTCCGCCGGAGGAATGTAGTAGTTCGGTTGATTCGTGTTCGTGTATCGTACACCGATCTTTCCTTCTTTATACGCTCTTTTTTATGAGCTTGTTGACTTGTGTCCTGCTGACTCCGGCGTCGCCGACTGCTTTTTGAAATATCCGTCTTATCCATTTCTCTCGACGGGGCTGCACCGATCGCAGCGTAAATTGTCATCCACGGGACGTTACTCTCGTTTAGCTCGTCGTCCGTCTCCTCTTTCTGCGATGGGGACTGCACTTGCTGTGTAGCTTCTACCGGCGGTTGCGATCCAGTAGGCTGCCCCATCTTTCCATGACTTGAGCTCGGATGACCTTTCTCCTCGACTCCACTTTGCGCTGAAGTCTGATGACCTTTAGCTGTTTCTTCCGCAGCATGACCTTTAACGTCGTTTTTTCCTTGCGTCGCTTGTTCGTGTGCTGCCTTTAACGATGTCAGTGCTGTTGTCGATCGGTGGATCTTTTGGGTATCCACTGCTGAACTGGATCCACTTGCCCTTTGACTTCGTACGGCGGCAAGTGCTTCCTGTACCGACATCGGTTTCGGTGGTCCCACCAACGCAATAGCCTCTTCAGCCGATTTCGGCGCATGCAGTTTCAGTTCACCCTTCTCTACCGTTTCTGCCTCTTTTTCTTCAACGACATTTTCTTCAACGACCATTGATTCCTCTATTTGCTCTTCTTTCTCTTTCTTCGATGAATTTGCTGCCTTTTCACTGTCTAATTTAATTTGACTCAAGATGGGACATTCCGCATCGAGTCTGGGATCCAATATAATGGTCGTATCTTCGCTCATCTCTTCCTTCTTGTATTGTCTCAACTCTTCTGGTACAGCGTTCAATGAACTGTATCTGATGGTCACGCCTTTGTGAGGGTTTGTGGTGTGCAGCTTGTTTTCCGCTACCATCTGTGTTAACGCTTTTCCGAGTGACCTTTCGATGATTGAAGCATTTCCCTTCTCTTTGCTCCAAACTCCGTTGATGAACTGTGCCATACGGTGTTTCGTCGTACCCATCGGGCTACACATCCCGATGATGGCACGTTCAATCCGTTCTCGGATATCTGCGTTTGCTGTAGCCAACTTCCGTTCATTATTGTTCCCAGTGATGTAAGCTTCGCTTTGGAGCCATATTTCGGATGTTTCTGAAGGACTTTTCCTGTGCTCCTTGCGTATTCCAGAACGGCGTTGTACTTGCTCTGCGGCAGTCTTTTATTTGTCTCCTCGCAATACGCCTTGACATCCTTTCTGAATTTTGACGTGACTGACCTCGTCGCTTTTCCCCAATTGGCTGTCGCTCCAATGAGGATTTCGTCAATTTCTTCTATAGTTGTTTGTTCGTTTGACTCACAGACGAAGAATCGGTCATCGTATTCGTCATCCGTATAATCCAATTCACTGTCCCTTCGACAGGTCTCCAATTTACGATGTCAGCCGCGTCAACTCTTCCGATAAGACTGTTCTTGACAGTGACCTTTGGTTTCTTCTGTGCATCCATATAATCTGCCAAGCTGGGGTCAGATTTTCTTGTGTCTCTCTGACCTTTCTTTCTTGTATCTTTCTCTTTTATTGACGACTTCGACGATGTGACGCTGACTTCCGATTTCGCCGATTCGACAGAAGTATCCCTTTTCTTCTTCTCTTTATCAGCCTTGTCCTTGCGTTCTTTCATCGTCGACGCATAGATCGGCTGCATCGTCATCGCTTCCTCCATCACCTTGCGTGATTGACCTTTGTCCTTCTCTTCGTCGGTCTCGGCTTGTGACGACCCTGCTTTTGCGTTGATAGCCAATTGTTCTGGCTCAGAGTCCGATTCGGGTTTCTCTCTTTTCTTTTCCATTACTCCCAGTAATTTCGGTTGTTTAACGAAAGTTTCACCGGCGCTACCTTCTCGTGCCGTGACCCTTACTGGTTTCCTTTTCTTCTTCTGATCTTCTTTCTTTCGTTCTTCACCTTTCTTCCCAGGAGTCAGATGCTCTTCTTTCTTGACCTCCTGTTCTTGCGGTCTTTCCTTAGTCTCTTGACTTTTCGTTTCTTCTTTTTCTTTGTGACCCTTCTCTTCTGCTTTAACTGGTTCAGGCTGACCCTTCTCAGCCGGTTTCTTGACCTTTTTCGCACCCGACAATTTAGTCAGCGTCTCGCCTCTCGAAGTGTAAAGCTGCTTGTACACTTCTCCATGGAAAGGGTCAATATGGGTCAAGCGCATGTATGCTCCGTCCTGGCGTGCTCTTGGCATCATGACGTTAACCAATACTTCGGTTATGGCTTCGAATTCTTCGCGCTCTTCCTCTTGTGGCAGGACCTGCAGTACTTGCTCCACCTCTTGCATAAGTTTTGATGTTTCCTCTTCTTCCTCTTCTGGAGTGAAGCCTGCGTTTGACACTATCTGTCCCGTCTGAGGATCGACCACTTCGATTCTGAGGATTCCTTCTCTTCCTTCTTGGTTCATAAACTTATAATCGATGCGTCGACACGGTGATCCTCTATCGACTTCTTCTTGAGTCTCCATGGCTTCGGCTTGGGCCGGCGGGTCGCCAGAGTAATATTTATTGTGTTCTTCCGCCGTCGGATTAAATTGGAAGTTTTCCGGAAAATAGAGCCCTTTGCCCTTGGAGTCGAAGAGTGATTTCCACTTTCCTTCGTCATCTTTCCAAAAGACTACCAAATAGGCTCGGTCTTCTTCGGCCCTGTGCCTGAGGATACTCATCACTGCTTGTATATTCGCAGCAGTGTCATTCCGCTGGTCCTCTGGCAGGAGATTGAGTATCTTATTAAGGTCACTATACGACTTCTGTGTTTGCCATTCCACTTCTTCAGGAGTCGCATTCGTTCCTGCTGTGGGGATCGGCATGTATGTTGTCGGATCGATAATAAAGCCGTGGACATAACCTTCGTCTCCGTCTGCCATGTGATAGTTGACCTTTAGACATCTGCACACCGTCTCTCTGTATGGCGGTTTTTCTTCATCTTCTACATCTTCCCATTCTCCTTCTTCTTCCGCCTCGTGCCCCTTCGCACCTGACGCCGGATATGCTCCATGCGAGAGCATATCAATCTTTTCGCCTTGCGGGTTATAGAGTTGTTTCTCCATTCTACCCTTCGCATCAATTGTGACCATGATATTCGCCTTCTCTTTGAATGCTGTTTCTCTCAACAGGTCTCTCAGGATTCTTCCTATCATGGTCGGGTTATTCCGTTCTGACTTAATGAGTTCACCAATCGCTGCTTCCGCGGCATCGCTGGCTTCTTTGCACATCAGCTGATATGCGGCTCGGTCAGCTCCTTCCCCCATTGATGGAATTGGTTGATCAGTGTCTCTATGGACTAGGAATGCGCTGACTACTCCTTCCGTTTTATCTTTAAGCCGGAAAACTCTGGTGTGCGATCTACATTTCGTTTCTCGAGCTGCGCCCCTTCGCGTGCTCACGCCAGGATGACCTTTCGGTTTTTCTTCTTGACCGGTGTGACCTTCCTCCACCGGGAGAAAATCTTTCTCATATTTCAGTTTCGGTTTAGTTTCTCTCGCCGGGCTGGTACGCGATGATCCTGATTGAACTACCGATGCCGTACGAGACCTCAATTCCATGATTTCTCTGTCGAGTTTATCCCTTTCTCTCAACAGTTCTCGTTCTCGAGTTACTAACGGATCACTCGGAGGCTGAAACGGGTCATTCCTCGTTCTTGGCCGTATGCTCTTCCTTAGTAGGGCTTTCCTCAGCTGGAGTTTTGACTCCTCTCTCCTGTTCTTCTTCTTTTGGTTCCGGGGAATGAGGTTCATGAAGATCAGTATCGTCTTTACTGCGCTCGGCCATTCCCTGTTGCGCAACACTGGATTACTGTTCTTCAGTGTTCTGATTTCAACACCTCTTTCTTTTCGCAACTCTTCCGCCTCGTGTTTATCCAGTTTCATGTGGAGGTGGGTTCCCCTGGTTATCTTGTGAGTTCTTCGGGCCGTCCTGTACTGGTCTTGATTTATCGTTGATATCGTTATGCAGCTGGACGAACTCGCGGCATTTTCATTAAACTCCGCTACAGCCTTCTTTTCTTCCTCTGTGAGTGACCTTTGGATCCATTATAATGTTGTACTGTGGATCTGTTTCTGTGATCGGGTCATTGAATCTGGGTGCATTCAATACTGCCCACGGAATACTTCCAGTCGATCTTGGCGAATGGATTCGGACTGGTGTGAGTGATGGGATCTCCATTCTCGTTCCTGGCCACTCGTCGACGCTCTCGGGTCAGACGACTGACCGCCCCTTCGCGGTGTGTTTTGTCTGTCTCCCGGGTAACGTTGACCTCTTGACGGTTTCGGTGTTCGAAATTGCCCTTGACTTTGCTGAGGTTGAATCCCTGCATCTGATTTGGGAATCCCTGCATCTGGTTCGGAAATGGGGCCATTCCTCCATATCCGAACTGACCTTGCATCAGTTGACCCTGGTTCATCATGGGCATATTTTGGCCGTACATCTGTGGGAATTGCTGGAATGGGAAATTCTGTCCCATCATTCCTTGGTTCGGCATCATCTGATTTGGCATCATTTGATTTGGCATCATCTGGTTTGGCATCATCTGATTCGGCATCATTTGTCCTTGGGGCCCGACCTGCGTGCCGTAAGTCCCCATGTGTTCGAGCTCATTCCCACGTCGGGTTGTTGATACGTAGTAGACGGGTCGTATCCCCTTCGTATGTTCCTCCGTATTCATTGAATCGTCATATAAGTCCGGGTCCTGAATCGTTCCGCTCGTCGATGACGGCGTTCCCGGATTCAATAACTTCTGCCTTGACTCTTCCATTCCTCAGCTTATCGTTAAACAAACCTACTACGACAACGAAAATGACTCCGATTAGCAGGTTTATTTCTGATGACCTTTACGCCGTCCCAACTTCCAGTCTTAATATCATAAACTCTATAAGCCTGATTTTCGGGTTTATTTGTTTTCGTCCTTTAGTTATCCGATCAAGTAATGCTTTGTCGGCTTCATCTTCGTCTTGGACTTCTCCTCTCAGAATCTGTTCTGGAGTCGGCTTCGGAGTTTTCTTCATTTTCTTGACCTTTCGCTTCTCAATTTCGTTCGCGATCCGTTGGCCAAGTTGGTCGGCTTGTTCTTTGACGGCTTTTATCTGTTCCGCTCTTGAAGGTCATTCTTGCCGTTGGTGGCAGAGCGTGGTTCGAAGGCATCTTTGGAATCATGCTCTGCTACTTGAGAACGTGGTTCGAGAGTAAGCTTTGACTTAGGCGCCACTTGAGATCCATGCTCTGCTTCGAGGTCTCCTGCCTCTTGATTCAGCTTCATTGTCACTGGTGTTTCGAAATCTTTATTCTCTTTCTTCTTTCTTCCTCTCTTTTTCGTTCCTGGCTCTTCCGCCTCTTTTGGCTCTTCTGCCTCTTTCGGCTCTTCTGCCTCTTTCGGCTCTTCTGCCATAGCTGGTACAGAGCGTGGTTCGGAAGTATGCTGACAACTACGCTCTGCTATGTCGTTACGCGAGCGTGGTTCGAAAGTAGAGCCATGCTCTGCAATTTCATGACCTTTCTCAGGTGATTCCGAAGCTGCCCTTCCAGCTTGATTTTCTGAACCGGTAACGGCGGGTGCCACGATTTTAGACGATCTACCGAAACGACCCGTAAGTCCGGCTCTTTTACCGCATCTTGCTCGATGACCTCGACTTCGTTCGGTCTCGGAAAGCTGAGAATCTTCCACACTTTGTCGTATTTGTTTTTTTGAAGTCAGTTTGATTTTCCTTCTTTCCTTGCTTTGTATCTTTAGGCAGTCTGATTAAGACTCTATCTCCGACTTTAAATTCAGGTTCTGACTTCTTCTTGTTGTAGATTTCTGCATGCTTTTCATATGCATCTTTGATATTGCACTTCGCCACTTCTTCTGAAAAGGTCAAATTTCTTTTCATGGTTTCCACCCATTCATCTGGTGCACCATAATCGTCAGGAACGTTCGTCTTTGTTACGACGTCTTCTGGCATGGTCATCTCTCTTCCGTGGAGCATATAGTATGCTGAGTACCCTCGTTGCGTGTACTGCACGGTTCATTGCCGATATGACGTATGGAAGATATTTGTTAAACTTCCTTTCGTTTCCCGCTTTCAGGTATTGCGACAGTCCATCGCTGATGGTCTGCATCTGTCTTTCAACCTGTCCTTGGCCCTCAGGATGGTACGCTGTTCCAAACGTGTGTTTGATTTTAAACACGTTGGTGACCTTTTCAGTACTTCTGCGGTGAAATGTCTTTCCGCGATCCGTGTGGAGGATATGG